>NC_091469.1:458005709-458343923 GCF_036971445.1 Narcine bancroftii
ACTAGATTTGCAGGGGGACATGGACCAGAGTGTCAGAACAGATAGAAGAGTGGTGGAGAAAAAATATGGTGTGAAAATTGCATGTAATGTTAGAAGTCAAAGAACAGCATGCATTGGAAAGGTTTTCAGCTGCATCTACTGCAATGTGTATTGTTGGAAAGGCAGATGGGCTGAGAACATGGATTGCCATGTGGAATTATGACATTGGGACAATTAGTGGAACTTGGATGCAGGAGGGGCAGGACTGGCAGTTCAATGTTCCGAGCTTTCATTGCTTTAGATGTGTTAGAATGGTTGGAGAGTGGGGGTGCGGGGTTGATGAAAGGGGGAGGAGTGGTATTACTCATCATGGAGAATATCATAGCTGTGCACAGACTAGAAGGCTTGTCGACTGAGGTGATATGGGTGGGGCTGAGGAATGGGAAAGGTGTTACCACACTCATGGGGGTGTATTATAGACCATCCAATAGTTAGCAAGTATTGGAGGAGCAAATCTGTAGAGAGACAGCAGACGGCTGCAGGAAACATAAGGATGTGATAGTAGGAAATTTTAACTTTCTATATATTGACTGTAGTGACTGGGACTCCCATACTATAAAAGTGTGTGTGTGTGGGGGGGGGGGGGGGGGGATCAGAATCAGGATTTATTATCATGAACATCATTAAATTCATTGTTTTGCTGCTGCATCATAGTGTAAACAGACATATTATAACCATTTTATGACATTACCATAAAAAATAAAATAAAACAAAATAATAATAACAATAATATTGCACAAAAGGTAATGCAATATCTTTGCTCATTGATCATTCAGGAATCTGATGGCAGTGGGGAAGAAGCTGTCCTTGTGCTGCTGAGTGCTCGTCTTTAGACTCACCTTTACCCTGATGGTAGCAGAGTGAAGAGGGCATGGCCTGGTTGGCGGGGGTCTATGAGGTTAGAGGCTGCTTTTTTAAGATTCCGCCTCAAGAGATGTCCTTGACGGAGTGACGTCTAGCGCCTGTGATGTCGCAGGCCAAGTTAATAACTGTCTGGAGTTTATTTTTGTCCAGAGAATTGGAGCCTCCATTCCAGGCAATGATGCAACGAGCCAGAATACTCTGTTCAGTACAACTGTAGAAGTTTATGAGAGTCTTCAGTGTTATACCAAACCGCCTCAGACACCTCACAAAGTATAGCCGCTGGTGAGCTTTCTTTGTGGAGTCTCCAGAACAGATCCTTGGAGATGTTAACAGCCAGGGATTTGAAGTTCTTTACCCTCTCCACTACTGAGCCCTCAATAAGGTTGTGTTCCCCTGACTTCCTCCTGAAGTCCACAATCATCTCCTTAGTTTTTCTGACATTGAGCACAAGGTTGTTGTCATTACACCATTCACCGAGCTGATCTATCTCCCTCCTGCACACTTCCTCATTACTGTTTGTGATTCTGCCGACAACTGTGGTGCCATCAGCAAACTTGTACATGGCATTGGAATTTCGCCTGGCTACACAGTTGTGTGTGTATATTGAGTAGAGCAGTGGGTTAAACACACATCCTTGGGGTTCACCTATGTTAATGATCAGTGAGGAGGAGGCATTGTTTCCAATTCATACTGACTGTGGTCTTCCAATGAGAAAGTCAAGGATCCAGTTGTAGAGGTGGGTACAGAAGCCTAGAGTTTGTAGCTTCCTGACCAACACTGAGGGAATAATGGTATTGAAGGCTGAGCTGTAGTCGATGAAGAGCAGCCGTAAATATGATTTGCTGCTTTTAAGGTGATCCATAGCTGAGTGGAGAACCAGCGATATTGCATCTGCCATGGAGCAATTGTGACAATACATGAATTGCAGTGGGTCCAGTTCTTTATTTAAATACGTGTTCATTCTGGCCATGAGCAGTCTTTTGAAGCATTTCATTACAGTAGAAGTTAGTGCTACTGGCCAAACTGGCTTAGAGTTTGTTAAAAGTATTCAGGAAAAATTCACATATCAATATATAGAGGTACCAACTAGAAAGAGTGCAATACTGGATCTCCAATGAGGGAACAAGAAAGGACAGGGGACAGAAGTATGTGTAGGGGAACATTTTGGGTCTAGAGATTATAATGCCAATCTTGGATTGAGATTCTAAACTGGAACAAAATATTTCTTCAAAACCCTAAAAGAAAGAGGCTTTGCCATTTCCTTATTTTAGATTCATTATTTTTGGATTCACCTTAAGGATGGACATCTTAAGATGCTTCAAGTTGGATTAATCTTGAAATTGAATCTACTAAGTAGTATTCTCTTTTTTCGATAGTTAGAGGACTTTTTCTGCTTCTAAATTAACTGATAATTTTGTTAAACATACATTGAGAATTTGGTTTCAATTCAGAAAACTTTTTGGATACCATAAATTTATGCTAGTCAGTATCCTTTAAGGTCGGAGTATGGACCGACCTAGGAGGGGAGGCAGGCCCCTCCAGCCCAGGTAAGAAACCTGCATAGGAGAAGGCCACTCCAATATAAAACCTACGACCCAAGGACCTCGCTGCCACGTCCCAGCTTGCTTGGCCACGGCACACGAACCATGGGTGTAAAGGGTGGGGCCAGTACTGCGCGCACTGCACTCCACCTAAAAGCTCCTTTGCGCAGGCCCGAGGACAGGTCCACGTCCTCCCCCTCCACGTCCTCCCCCTCCACGTCCTCCCCCTCAAAAGATGCTCACAAACTCAAGCTAGCATGCTGAAACATCAGAACCATGCTAGACAAGGCTGACAGCCACCGACCTGAACGTCGGTCTGCCCTCATTGCACATGAACTCCTCAGACTTGACATCGACATAGCCGCTCTCAGTGAAGTCCGCCTGGCAGATGTAGGCAGCCTCCAAGAACGCGGCGCGGGCTACACACTCTACTGGTCTGGCAAGCCTTCGGATGAACGACGCCTATCTGGTGTAGGCTTCATGGTCAAGAGCTTCATTGCCTCCAAACTCGAAAACCTTCCGACAGGCCTCTCGGACCGAATCATGTCCATGCGACTCCCACTTCAAAACAAGCGTCACATCACCCTCATCAGTGTCTATGCTCCAACCCTCCAGGCGGAACCAGCAGAAAAGAACAAGTTCTACACCGACCTGCGCAACCTCATCCAACGTACCCCTACAGCCGACAAGGTTGTCATCCTGGGCGACTTCAACGCTCGTGTCGGCAAAGACTCAGAAACCTGGCCAGGAATCCTGGGCAAGCATGGCGTCGGCAAGTGCAACGACAATGGGCGCCTCCTGTTGGAGCTCTGCACAGAACAGCGACTTGTCATTACAAACACCCTTTTTCTTAAGGGACAGCCTTAAGACCACCTGGATGCATCCCCGATCCAAACACTGGCACCTCCTGGACTACATCCTGGTGCGAGAAAGTGACAAACAAGATGTGCTCCACACCAGGGTCATGCCTAGCGCGGAATGCCACACTGACCACCGGCTGGTTCGCTGCAAGCTCAACCTTCACTTCAAGCCAAAGCCCAGGAACAATAAAGCCCCCAGAAAGAGGTTCAATGTTGGAAACCTGCAGTCAGACGAAGCGAGAGGAAACTTCCAGGCAAACCTCAAAGCAAAGCTCGACGTTGCAACCCGCCTCACGGACCCGTCCCCTGAAACCCTCTGGGATCAGTTGAAGACTACCATACTGCAATCCACTGAAGAGGTACTGGGCTTCTCCTCCAGGAAAAACAAGGACTGGTTTGACGAAAACAGCCAGGAAATCCAGGAGCTGCTGGCAAAGAAGCGAGCTGCCCACCAGGCTCACCTTACAAAGCCGTCCTGTCCAGAGAAGAAACAAGCCTTCTGTCGCGCATGCAGCCATCTTCAGCGCAAACTCCGGGAGATCCAAAATGAGTGGTGGACTAGCCTCGCCAAACGAACACAGCTCAGCGCGGACATTGGCGACTTCAGGGGTTTCTACGAGGCTCTAAAGGCTGTGTACGGCCCCTCACCCCGAGTCCAAAGCCCGCTGCGCAGCTCAGACGGCAAAGTCCTCCTCAGCGACAAGATCTCCATCCTCAACCGATGGTCAGAACACTTCCAATCTCTTTTCAGTGCCAACCGCTCAGTCCAAGATTCCGCCCTGCTCCAGCTCCCTCAACAGCCCCTAAGGCTAGAGCTGGATGAGGTTCCCACCCTGGATGAGACATATAAGGCAATCGAACAACTGAAAAGTGGCAAAGCAGCAGGTATGGATGGAATCCCCCCAGAAGTCTGGAAGGCTGGCGGCAAAACTCTGCATGCCAAACTGCATGAGTTTTTCAAGCTTTGTTGGGACCAAGGTAAACTGCCTCAGGATCTTCGTGATGCCACCATCATCACCCTGTACAAAAACAAAGGCGAGAAATCAGACTGCTCAAACTACAGGGGAATCACGTTGCTCTCCATTGCAGGCAAAATCTTCGCTAGGATTCTACTAAATAGAATAATACCTAGTGTCGCCGAGAATATTCTCCCAGAATCACAGTGCGGCTTTCGCGCAAACAGAGGAACCACTGACATGGTCTTTGCCCTCAGACAGCTCCAAGAAAAGTGCAGAGAACAAAACAAAGGACTCTACATCACCTTTGTTGACCTCACCAAAGCCTTCGACACCGTGAGCAGGAAAGGGCTTTGGCAAATACTAGAGCGCATCGGATGTCCCCCAAAGTTCCTCAACATGATTATCCAACTGCACGAAAACCAACAAGGTCGGGTCAGATACAGCAATGAGCTCTCTGAACCCTTCTCCATTAACAATGGCGTGAAGCAAGGCTGTGTTCTCGCACCAACCCTCTTTTCAATCTTCTTCAGCATGATGCTGAACCAAGCCATGAAAGACCCCAACAATGAAGACGCTGTTTACATCCGGTACCGCACGGATGGCAGTCTCTTCAATCTGAGGCGCCTGCAAGCTCACACCAAGACACAAGAGAAACTTGTCCGTGAACTACTCTTTGCAGATGATGCCGCTTTAGTTGCCCATTCAGAGCCAGCTCTTCAGCGCTTGACGTCCTGCTTTGCGGAAACTGCCAAAATGTTTGGCCTGGAAGTCAGCCTGAAGAAAACTGAGGTCCTCCATCAGCCAGCTCCCCACCATGACTACCAGCCCCCCCACATCTCCATCGGGCACACAAAACTCAAAACGGTCAACCAGTTTACCTATCTCGGCTGCACCATTTCATCAGATGCAAGGATCGACAATGAGATAGACAACAGACTCGCCAAGGCAAATAGCGCCTTTGGAAGACTACACAAAAGAGTCTGGAAAAACAACCAACTGAAAAACCTCACAAAGATAAGCGTATACAGAGCCGTTGTCATACCCACACTCCTGTTCGGCTCCGAATCATGGGTCCTCTACCGGCACCACCTACGGCTCCTAGAACGCTTCCACCAGCGTTGTCTCCGCTCCATCCTCAACATCCATTGGAGCGCTTACACCCCTAACGTCGAAGTACTCGAGATGGCAGAGGTCGACAGCATCGAGTCCATGCTGCTGAAGATCCAGCTGCGCTGGATGGGTCACGTCTCCAGAATGGAGGACCATCGCCTTCCCAAGATCGTGTTATATGGCGAGCTCTCCACTGGCCACCGTGACAGAGGTGCACCAAAGAAAAGGTACAAGGACTGCCTAAAGAAATCTCTTGGTGCCTGCCACATTGACCACCGCCAGTGGGCTGATAACGCCTCAAACCGTGCATCTTGGTGCCTCACAGTTTGGCGGGCAGCAACCTCCTTTGAAGAAGACTGCAGAGCCCACCTCACTGACAAAAGGCAAAGGAGGAAAAACCCAACACCCAACCCCAACCAACCAATTTTCCCTTGCAACCGCTGCAATCGTGTCTGCCTGTCCCGCATCGGACTTGTCAGCCACAAACGAGCCTGCAGCTGACGTGGACTTTTTACCCCCTCCATAAATCTTCGTCCGCGAAGCCAAGCCAAAGAAGAATCCTTTAAACTAATTCTTATTTTTACCCTTGGTACAAGATTTTGGTTTTCATGAATGGTCGGAGTTAGGTATCCAATCTTTTCAAGATCTTTTTTATTGACCAAAATTTGGCTTCTTTTGAACAATTATCTTCTAAATTTAAATTATCACAACATCAGGTTTTTTTTTAGATATTTATGAGCTTTTTGAAGTCCTTGGTA
Organism: Narcine bancroftii; assembly: GCF_036971445.1. Taxonomy (NCBI): domain Eukaryota; kingdom Metazoa; phylum Chordata; class Chondrichthyes; order Torpediniformes; family Narcinidae; genus Narcine; species Narcine bancroftii. The sequence continues at coordinate 458,011,841 of NC_091469.1, forward strand.
CTGAGACTCCATCAAGATCTGGAATTAAATATGATAGAGACATTATTTAATGTTTTTGAATATTTTATTTATAAATTTTCAAAATCAAACTCTGTTTTCAGTAATCAATAACAAATTACAGTTATAAATGATATACAAAATTCATAGTTGAGTCCAAGCCATTTCCCCCACCCCCCACCCTCCCCACCACTCAACAGACCACAGTTATGCACAACATTCAAGGCATTCACAAAAACCTAGGGAACATATCAGGGATTTGTCACGGCCTGACAGCTGGCACCTAGGTTGTTATATTTTTCTTGATTTTACTTGAATCAATCCCCCCAACCCACTCTTCTTTCAGTAGAAGGATAGATGGGGAAAGTAGAGCGATGAGATATGCAGGTTCACAGTATAACGGTGCTCTTAAGTAATTTAAATATAGTTGCCAAATTTTTAGGAAGGTGCAACATTATTTTACTTAAGTTATAGGTAGGGTCATCCACTGATTTAAACCCTCCTCACTGCTCCTGAGCAAGGGGGTATACTTTAATTTATATAAATTATTTAGGTTATTATCCAACCTAACTCCTAGATATTTGATCCCATTTTGTGGCCACTTCAAATGACTATTCTCTTGATATTAATTGTAATCCTGCTTAGTAAGTGGTGTGACTTCACTCTTATCCCAATTGATCTCATATCCAGAGTGCAGCCTGGCCAGTGAGTTTACTGGGCCTGTTAGATATATCAGCACGTCATCAACAAATAAATTGATTTTGTATTTTTCCTGGCCTACCATAAATCCCTTCTGGATCCTGGCAAATGGCCTAGGCTAATGGCTCTATAGCTAGCATTAATAGAACTGGAGATAATGGACCTCATTGTCTACTAGACCTTTATAGTGGGAAGGCTGAACAAATTTGTCCATTGGTCACAACTTTATCCTTAGGCACATGGTACAACACCCTTATCCAATTTATAAAAGTTGGCTCTAGCACCAATTTTTCCAGTAACTTGAACAAGAAGTCCCACTCCAATCTGTCAAATGCCTTCTCTGCATACAGGGCTACAGCTACACTTCTTTCATCCATTGAGTGTGCCAGATCCATTATATTGTCCACTGTTTGCCTTTTTTGCACTTGATCCTTATTTAATTTCAGAAAATGTTTCACCAATCTTTTTGCTAGGGTTTTGGCAAGTATCTTATAGTCCATATTTAATAATGAGATTGATCTACAAGAGGATGGTTTCAGTAATAATTGCTATCAAAAATGATTCTAGAAAGGTATGAGTCTCAATCACCTGGTCTACCACCTCCATGAAAAGAGGTATCAATAAATCCTTAAATTCCTTGTAGAACTCAGGTGGAACCCACACTCCCCCGGAGATTTGTTAGTCTGTAGTAAACTCAATGCCTTTCCTATTTCTTCCTCTGTGAAGGGGAAATCTAACCATTCCTGTTCTTCTAGGTCTAAATTTGGTAGTTCCAATTTTGACAGGAACTCATTGATTTTATCTGCCAATTCTGTTTTATATAGATTTTTATAAAATCGCCTAAAAGTCTCACTAATTTCTTATGACTTTTATGAGATCCTGTAATTCTCAGCTTGTATCACATTGATTGTCTTTGAGTCCTGTTATGCCATCAACTGCCAGAAGAGGCCTTTATGGGCTCTCTCCTCCAATTCGTAATATTTTTATTTTGACATCATTATGGCATTTACTATATGTTTGAAGCGTATTTTATTTAGTTCTTTTTGTTCGTTAGAGCCTTATATTGTTCTTCACAGCCAGGCTTTTGAAAGTCCTTCTCTAACAAATAATCTCCTGTTCCAATTCTTCCACCTTATTCCTTTTTGACTGCTTTAGTGTATCCAATTATTTGGCTTCTCAGAGAAATTTATCTGGAGTAGACATACAGTTGGTCTTACCTTACATGTCTATCTGTGTTCTAATAAAACAAAATTCTGGCTTCTTTACCAGCAACACATTAAGGCACCATCTATACACCATCTCTTGTTTATCTGGCATTTTTATGAATAATATAAAAGGTGAATGGTCTGACTAAAGCCTCGCTGCATACTCTTTCTCCATGATCCTACCATCTATGTGGGCTGAAGCCAGAAATAAATCTATCCTAAAGAAGGAATCATGTTGCCTCGAGTAGAAGGAGTAATCCCTCTCTCTTGGGTATTTTTGCCTCAATAAACCTATCATATTCAGCTCCTTCATAAAATCAGTGGTAGCCCTTGCTGCATTTGTCTTTGCTATTTGTTTGTGTTGACTTTTCCAGGACAGGATCCAGACAAAAGTTTAAGTCCCTCCTCAATCAGAATATTTTCTCTTCCCCTCTGCCAGTTTCAAGAAGGTATCTTGTTTGAACTTTTTGTTATCAAGATTGGGAGCAAATACATTCACTATGGCCAGGACTCTGAATATATCTGATAGTGTACCATTACAAATCTGCTTGCTCTGTCTGTGACCATGCTTTCTAATATCACAGGAACACTTTTTCCTATCAAGAATGCCACACCCCTTTCCCTAGAACCAAACTTGGCCTGCCCATCCCCTCTTTGTTCTGATGTTCCCGCTCTTTTAAATGTGCTTCCTGGAGGAAGGCCAGGTCAGCACTCATTTTATTTATGTGTGCCAAGACTCTTTTTCTCTTCACTATCCCATTCAGACTGCTTAAGTTAAAATGTGCTTATTTGATATTATTTTCTATTGCCCCAGAGATTCTCCCCAAGTCTGTGTTTCCCCTATACCCCATCTGCCCCATGTCCAATGTCCACCCAATCCTTTTCCTTCAGCCAGGCACTCCAGTTCATCAACAAATCCTGGAAATGAAAAATAATAAAAGAGACAAAAAGGGCAAAAAAATACAAAAACAACAGCATAAAATGGAAAAGCAAACCATCAACATCACAAATATCCCCATCTACACCCTACTCATTTTAATCTGCCCTCCACCCCACCCCCCCCACCCCGGTGACTTCATCCTCCATGCCATCACTATCCCCCTCTTCGCCACATCTGAGCATTTTGCACCCATCTAACACCCACATCACTCTCCCCTCACCCACAAGCCCTCCATAGACCATTTTCCATTTTACAGATTCTCCCACATATATTTATGAAACAAGCAGTTAAACCTAAAATTATTATCTTAGAGCTATTATTTACAGTACATTCTTACGTACAACAAAGCATTGACATTACCCATTTGGCACATATTCCTTACAAACTGGCAACTGCTTTACAAACTGTTGGGCCTCCTTGACCCCTGAGAGGAACTTTCTCTCCCCGCCAACCCCAGGATTGCAATTTTTAGAGTTGCTAGGTATCTGCATACCCTTTCTGTTCATCCATTCTTTTCATTGGCTCAAATTCCTTTCTTTGTTTTAGGACAGGTAAACTTATATTTAGGTAGAATAGCACCTTGTTCCCCTCCAGATCAATGTCCCCTCCCCCTCGCTTAACCCCGATAGCCACCGCACCTAAAATTTTGTCTTGGTCCTAGTGACATGGGAGCTTCACCAGTACCAAGCATGGCCTTTGACTGAGGCCTGGATATGGAAGGAAGGACCGATGGGCCTGCTCTACCTCAAATGATTCTCCCAGTTTCTCCCTTCCCAAAATCTCTGTAGCAAGTGTTGAAAGAACACCATGGGATCCCTCCCTTCCATGCCTTCCTTAAACCCCACAATTTTTATCATGTTCCTCCAGCTATGATTCTCCAGAGAATCAATTCTCTGCCAGAAGCATCCCCTTTCTGCCCCCAATTCATTCATTCCATCTTCATTATCCCCTGATCTTTCCTCCACTTCATTCACCATTCCTGTCAGTCCAGTTAGGGTACTTTCCAATCTGTCCATTTTATTATAAAGTTCCCTTGTTTTTTGGCTTAAATCTCTGGCAAGTCTCTCCTCCATTCTTCCCATGGCCTTTAGGATGTCATGTAGTGAAGGGCTCCATGCCCTCTTCCCCTCTTGCAGACGTCATCTTGTCTCCCTCATGCCTCCTGAATTTTCCCTGCTCTCTCCTCCTGTAGCCACCTCTGATATCCTCGTCACTTCCTTCCTTGATGGATTCGCTGTTGGAGCCACTTGTTGTCGCGGGGCGGAGATCTTTTACGTCTTCTCACAAACTGCTCCTGCCACCCACCATGTTCCTCTCCTGGGTGCTCTTTTCTTGCTGTCCTCAGGGCGGGGAGGATGTGACACACTGTCCCTGAAGCTTGGACTTCTCCACAGGCCCTTTGCCTCCCGACCACCAGTCAGAAATCACGTCATGTCTCCTCCTCAGGTCGGTCTCACCTCTTGCTGCTCTCCTGGGTGAGCAAGCCTCCATTGTCAGGACACCCCCCCCCCCACCCCAGTCTTTGGGACTGGAATCAATGTTGTCATCTTGGGCTCCATGAGGGGGGCTGCATTGGGTGCTGGCAGTTGCTCTTACCTGACTGGCTTCTTTTACTTGACTCGTATTTTCCTCACCATTTTTGTCAGGTAGGAACATTTATTTATTCATTCTTGCTATATTTAGTGTTTGTAGTTTCTTCTTTTTAACTGTTTTTGGCTTTCTTGGTCTGGGAACTCTAGGGGTTGATGTCCTACTGCTCTCTCCTCATTATGCGACCTCTTGAAGATATTTCTTTTTAAACTGCATCATAAAAAGTTGATATCAGTTCTTTACGTGTCATTATTATTGTCTAGTGATAACACTCTGGACAAAATGAAGAAATTATGGGAGCAATATTTTCAACAATTATTTTCTGATGCTACAAATACTAATTTGAAATTGGTAAATTCATCTCTATTTCCCCTACACTCATTATTATAATTTAAAATAGTACATCAGACTTTCTTCTCCAAAGTTCAATTGGCTAAATTTTATTCGAATATTTCTTCAAATTGTGACAGATGTAAGACTGAAGTCATTTTATTCTCTTTACATTTATTGTGAAAGTATATTTCGCACCTTGTCTTTAGTTCTTAATATTAATTTGATTCCTAATCCTTTTCTTGCCCTGTTTGGAATGATTAAGCTAACTAACTTGAATTTGTCTGGGTCGCAATCTTATGGCTAAAAGAGGTACATTAGTGAGATGGAAAGATGCTGTTCCTCCTACTCACATTCAATCACTGACTGATGCGATAGAATGCCTGACTTTGGAAAAAATTAGATGTTATACTATTGAAATTAATGGGGTCCTTTTCTTAATCATTTTCATAATTTATCAGATTATTTGGATCCTGTTTTGTGGTTTGTTTGTTTTCGCTCTTACAATAGTGGAACGCATATGTTCACCCAATAACTTCACAAGGGAGGGGTTAGATTCTTCTTCTTTGGCTTGGCTTCGTGGACGAAGATTTATGGAGGGGTATGTCCATGTCTGCTGCAGGCTCGTTGGTTACTGACAAGTCCGATGCGGGTCTGGCAGGCACAGTTGCAGTGGTTGGAAGGGAAAATTGATTGGTTGGGTTTGGGTTTTGGGTTTTTCCTCCTTTGCATTTTGTCAGTGAGGGTTAGATTATTAGTTTCATTTTTACATGATGTCTTTTTTTTTCTTTTTTGTCTTTTTCAAATATATCATAGGATTTTTGTAGCCATTTGTAATAGTATATCCATTTTGTTGGATATTTATTCATATTTTTATTACCTATGTTCAACTTACAAAACTCAATAAAAATATTGAAAAAGAGATTCTAAACTGGAGAAAGGCCAATTTTGAGGAAATGATGAAAGCATTTAAGTTGTTTTCTGGCAAGGATATACGAGGTAACATTTAGAATTAATTTAAAACATAAGATTTACATATTTGGATATATTATAATGTAATGTAATCTCTAAAAAAATCCACTCCATTTTTTTTATTTTGTGATTTCGGGATAAAACAAAATTATCTATCATTTTGCATCACTTTGATTGTAAGGTATTGTTCAAGATGAAGAAACATATTCATATTTGATGCAAAAAAATTAGAAAAAAGATGTACGAGGTAAGTAGAAGAACTTCAAAAGTGAAATTTTAAGATGAATTTTTAAAAATTTTCCTGTCAAGATCAAACATTTATCACATAATGGATTGATATCAGGATCAAAATGAGATAATTTAACTTCAGATGTATGTATTCTGTGCACCACCTTAAAATGCAACAATGTCGGCATAAAAGAAGACTCGTTGATCAAATTAAGAATTGTGTCCCAATCCTCATCAGAGAATGCTCTGTACAAATCATTCTTCATCCTCCCTATTGATACCGTTCTTAAATTCATTAAATTATTATAAATATTTGATGTCAATCCTCCATTGGAAAATTGCAAATCAAAAAAAATACATCAAAAATATTCACAAGATCACAAGATAAAGGAACCAAAGCAGGCTACTAGGCCCTTCGAGTCTGTTCCGTGACTCTGCACTAAGATGAACTATGCTCACACCTAGTTACAATTTCCAGCCCTTTTCCCCATATCCCTTGATACCCTTATTAATGAAGTACTTATCAATTTCCTGTTTAGAATCTCCCAATGATCCGGCCTCCACCGCCAGATCCAGGACCCTCTGACTAAAGAAGTTCTTCCTCATCTCTGCTTTAAATGGATAACTTCTAATTTTAAGACTGTGACCCCTTGTCCTTGATTTTCCTATCAAGGGAAACAGCTACATCTGCTCTGTCAAAACCCTTCAAAATTCAAAATGTCTCTATGAGATCCCTTTCATTCTTCTATACTTCAATGAATACAATCCAAGAGCTGCCAAACATTCCCCATACATTAGCCCTTGTATTCCAGGAATCAAACTAGTAAATCTCCTCTGCACCCTCTCCAACAACATCACATCCTTTCTAAGACAGGGGGCCCAAAACTGTACACAGTACTCTAAATGGGGTCTCACCAGTACCCCAAGGAGCCTCATCAACACGTCTTTACTCTTATACACTATTCCTCTTGAAATAAATGCCAACATAGGATTTGGTTTCTTCACTACCAATCCCACCTGGTCATGAACTTTTAGGTGTACCTCAGGTCCATTTGCACTTCCAAGGTTTGAATTTTCTCCCCATCCAAAATAGCACTCTGCCTGTTTATTTCCACTGCCAATGTGTAGAACAGTACATTTCTTAAAGTGGTATCTCATTTGCCACATTTTCCTCAGTCTCCTAATCTGTCTATATACTTCTGCAACTTTACGGTTTTTTCAACACTTCCTGCTCCACCACCTATCTTGGTGTAATCTGCAAATCTGGCTGGAAAATCATTCATTCCAAAATCCAAATCATTAATATAAATTGTAAACAGCAGCGGCCCCAAGACAGACCCCTGCGGAATACTACTTGTCACAGGCAGCCATCCTGAATGTGATCCCTTAATTTCAACCCTTTGTTTCCTGCCTATCAGCCAATTTTCTATCCATTCTAATATTGTCCCTGTAATTCCATGGGCCCTCATCTTATTTGGCAGCCTAACATGATGGGATTGAAGGAAGATAAATCCCAAGGGCCTGATAATCTACATCCTAGGGTACTTAAGGAAGTGGCCATTCAGATAGCAGATGCTTTAAGAATTATTTTCCAGAACTCAATAAACACAGGATCAATACCCATGGATTGGAGGGTAGCTAATGTTACCCCACTATTTAAAAAGGGGGGTAGAGAAAAAGAGGGGAATTATAGGCCAGTGAGCCTTACATCAGTAGTGGGCAAAATGATGGAATCCATTATTAAGGATGTAATAGCGGAGCATATGACTAGCAGAGAAGGGATCGGACAGAGTCAACATGGACTTACAAAAGGTAAATCGTGCTTGACAAATCTATTGGAATTCTTTGAGATGGTGACAGGTAAAATAGATGGGGGCGAGCGAGTGGATGTGGTGTACCTGGACTTCCAAAAGGCCTTCGATAAGGTCCCGCATAAACAACTGGCTTCCAAAATCAAGGCTGATGGGATTGGGGGCAAAGTATTGATGTGGATTGAGAACTGGCTGGCAGGTAGAAGACAAAGAGTTGGGATAGATGGCTCATTTTCTGAGTGGCAGGCGGTGACCAGTGGGGTGCCACAGAGATCTGTACTGGGACCCCAGCTGTTCACAATTTACATTAATGATCTGGATGAAGGATTGGATGTAATATCTCCAAATTTGCAGATGTCACTAAGCTAGGAGGGGTTGTGTGCACGGAAGAGCGGGTCAGGAAGCTCCAGTGTGATTTGGATAAATTGAGGGACTGGGCAGATACATGGCAAATGCACTACAATGTGGATAAATGTGAGGTTATCCACTTTGGTAATACAAACCGGAGTGCAGATTACTATTTGAATGGCAATAGATTAAGAGATGGGGAAGTGCAGAGAGACCTAGGGGTACTTGTACACCAGTCTCTGAAGGCGAACATGCAGGTACAGCAGGCGGTTGAAAAGGCAAATGGTATGTTGGCCTTCATATCAAGAGGGTTTGAGTATAGGAACAAGGATACCTTACTGCAGCTGTATAGGGCCTTGGTGAGACCACTCCTGGAGTATTGTGTGCAGTTTTGGTCACCTTATCTAAGGAAGGATGTTCTTGCAATGGAGGGAGTGTAGAGGCGATTCACCAGGCTGATACCTGGAATGGCAGGAATGACTTATGAGGAAAGATAGCGCAAATTGGGATTGTACTCGCTGGAGTTTAGAAGATTGAGAGGGCATCTCATAGAGACCTATAAAATTCTGGCAGGACTGGACAGAATGGATGGAGATGGAATGTTTCCAATGATGGGAAAATCCAGAACCCGGCACCATGGTTTGAGGATAATAGGCAAACCATTTGAGGAGGAATTTCTTTACCCAGAGGGTGGTGAATCTGTGGAATTCATTGCCACAGAGGGCAGTAGAGGCAGGTTCTTTAAATATATTTAAGAGGGAATTAGATCTATTTCTTCAGTATAAGGAAGGGTATTAAAGGTTACGGAGAGAAGGCGGGGACGGGGTACTGAACTTTAAGGTCAGCCATGATCTCGTTGAATGGCGGAGCAGGCTCGAAGGGTCGAATGACCTACTCCTGCTCCTATCTTCTATGTTTCTATGTTTCTATGTGGCACCTTATTGAAAGCCTTTTGAAAATTCAAATATACAACATCCACTGCCCCTCTTTGTCTATCCTGCCAGAAATTTCTTTGAAATACTCTAATAGTTTGGTCAAGCAGGATCTACCCTTTAAAAAAAACCATGCTGACTTGGACCTATCCTGTCATGCCCCTCCAGATATTTCATGACATCTTCCTTTTTTTAATAATTTAAAAAATTTTTCACACTGTGAACCATATCAACCAAAATATGTACAAATGTTTCTCATTAAATATACACAATGGCATTTTCCCCCTTTTTTCCACCATTCCCTCCCTCTCCCCTTCCCACCCCCCTCCAAAACCCATAAATAATCAACATATACAATACAATAAAACCATAAAACAATGTCTTCATACAAAGGAAAAACAAACAAGAAAAATGTGTCATCTACTTTAACACATTAAATCAAATCGCTTTGTCTTATCATTTTAGGGGATGGAAGTCTGAGGCAAGCTCTCTCTGTTATGTTCCATGTAGGGTTCCCAAATTTGTTCAAACAATGTGACTTTATTTTTTAAATTATATGTTATTTTTTCCAATGGAATACATTTATTTATTTCCATGTACCATTGTTGTATTCTCAGGCTCTCTTCCATTTTCCAATTTGACATTATATATTTTTTTGCTCCTGCTCAGGCTATCATAATGAATCTTTTTTGTGCTTTATCCAATTTGAGGCCTAATTCTTTGTTTCTTATGTTACTTAAAAGAAAAATCTCTGGATTTTTTGGTATGTTGTTTTTTGTGATTCTATTTAATATCTGATTTAGTTCTTCCCAAAACATTTCCACTTTCACACAAGCCTAAATGGCATGTATTGTTGTTCCTGTTTCCTTCTTACAGCAAAAACACCTATCTGATAATTTGGATCCCATTCTTTTAATTTTTGAGGAGTGATATCTACCCTGTGTAACCAATTGTACTGTATCATGCGTAACCTTGTGTTTATTGTATTCTTCATAGTTCCAGAACATAACTTTTCCCATGTTTCATTCTTTAGCTTTATGTTTAAATCCTTTTCCCACATTTGTTTAGGTTTATAGTTTATTTCATCATTTTCCTTTCCTTGCAGCATGTTCGTTATAAATCTTTTAATTATCATTGTGTCTGTAATCACATATTCAAAGCTGCTTCCTTCTTGTAATCACAATCTGTTTCCTAATTTATCCTTTAAAATAGCTTTCAGTTGGTGGTATGCAAATATTGTACTGTGAGTTATTCCATATTTGTCCTTCAACTGTTCAAATGTTAATAAATTATTTCCCAAAAAACAATTTTCTATTCTTTTGATTCCTTTTCTCTCCCATTCTCTAAAGGAAAGGTTATCTATTGTAAAAGAGATTAGTGAATTTGCGTCAATAACAATTTTGGTATTTGGTAGTTTGTTTTTTTCCTTTCTACGTGGATCTTCTTCCATATATTAAGTAAATGATGCAATACTGGTGAGCATTTATATTGCACCATCTTTTCATCCCACTTATAAAGTATATGTTCTGGTACCTTCTCTCCTATTTTATCTAGTTCTATCTTAATCCAGTCTTGTTTTTCTCTTGTCTGGTAAAAATCTGATAAACATCTTAATTGTGTGGCTCTATAATAATTTCTGAAGTTTGGTAACTGCAAACCACCTTGGTTATACCTCTCTGTTAATTTATCTAATGCTACCCTCGGTTTCCCCCCTTTCTACAAGAATTTCTTTATTATTCTCTTTAGTTCATCAAAGAATTTCTCTGTTAAGGGAATTGGCAATGCTTGAAATAAGTATTGTATCCTTGGAAACACATTAATTTTAATGCAGTTCACCCTCCCTATCAACGTTAGCGGTAGTTCTTTCCAATGTTCTAAGTCTTCCTGCAATTTCTTTATTAGTGGCTGATAATTTAGTTTGTACAAGTGTCTTAAGTTATTGTCTAACCTGATACTTAATATATCCTGTACTTCCTCTATTTCAAATGGTTTTATCAGTTTGTTTTGTTCCTCTTCTTGCAATTTTGGCAGTTCAATTTTAGCTAAAAACTCTTCTATTTTATCATCTTTCCCCTCATTCTCAGTTTGGTATAATTCTTCATAAAATTCCTTGAAGTTTTCATTAATCTCTGTTGGGTTATATGTGATTTGTTTGTCCTTTTTTCTTGATGCCAATACAGTTGTTTTAGCTTGTTCTGTTTTAAGTTGCCAGGCCAATATTTTATGTTTTTTTCTCCCAATTCATATGGGAGAATTCATTGTTTTCATTATGTTCTTCTCCACCTTGTACTTTTGTGTTGTTTTGTATTTTTTTTCTGCCAATTCTCTCTTTTTCTCTATATCGTCCCTTTTCACTAGTTTCTTTTCTATACATGCTATCTCCCTTTGCAGCTGCTCTATATTCCGATTGTAATGCTTTTTCATCTTAGTTACATAACTTATTATCTGCCCTCTGATGAAGGCTTTCATTGCATCCCATAGTATAAATTTATCTTTCACAGATTCTGTGTTTATTTCAAAATATGTTTTAATTCCTGTCTTTTAAGTAGCATGGAGTTTAACCTCCATCTATATGTTCTTGGTGGGATGTCCTCCAGTTCTATTGCTAATAACAGGGGTGAATGATCTGAAAGTAGTCTAGATTTATACTCAGTTTTCCTAACTCTCCCTTGAATATGGGTTGACAATACAAACATATCAATCCTTGAATATGTTTTATGCCTACTCAAATAATTCTCCATATATCCATAAGTTTCATTTCCTGCATTAATTTAACCATATATTTGGCTACTTTATTCTTTTTACTTGTCTTTTGTTGAGCTTTATCCAACAATGGATCCAAATTAAGGTTAAAATCCCTTCCTATCAATATATTTCCTTGTGTGTCTGCAATCTTCAAAAAAATATCCTGCATAAACTTTTGATCCTCCTCATTAGGTGCATATATATTGAGCAAATTCAAAAATTCTGAGTATATCTGACACTTTATCATTACATACCTCCCTGCTGGATCTGTTATTTCCTCCTCTATCTTGATTGGTACATTTTGTTAACTAATATGGCTGCACCTCTAGCTTTTGAATTATATGATGCTGCCGCTATGTGCCCTACCCAGTCTCTCTTTAATTTGTTATGTTCTGCTTCAGTTAGATGCTTTTCTTGCACAAATGCTATATCATTTATTTTTTTTCAGTGAACTTAGTAGCCTCTTCCTTTTAATTTAGTTATGTATTCCATTAATGTTTATAGTTACATAGTTCAACATGCCATCTTATATCTTGTTTACACCTCTTTTCCACCTCCTCGCCACTTCCATCCCCCTTTTTTCCCATTTTTATATTTTAGTTTTCCCTCTTTAAACTCAATGTATGACAACACATTTAAAACATAAAATACCAACAATTCCCACACCCAATAACACCTTAACCTCAATTGCACCTCCCCTCTCTGAGTTGCCCCTTGTCCCTTTGTTGGGCAACCACAACTCCCCTTTCCATTTGGTTTGCGATCTTGCTCGCAAGCGTCAACAGATTTCGCAGTCACGTTTATTCTCTACCCCCCAGCACCTCCCGAAAACACTTTTTTAAATACATATAACAAAGCTCTCTCTTTCCCCACCCCTTTCTTCCTTCCTCCCCTTCTCTTTTCCATCTTTAGTTCTTTAAATATAAATTAATTTTACATCTTTATCGCCGGTCTTCTTTCTTGTTACATCTCTTCATCTTTTCTTCTGTCCTGCAAATGTTCTGTGAATTCTTATGCCTCCTCCAGATCTGAGAACAGTCTGTTTTGCTCCCCAGGTATAAATATTTTAAGTACGGCTGGATGTCTTAATGTGGATTTATAACCTTTTTTCCATAAAATCGTTTTCGCTGTATTAAATTCCTTCCTCTTGTTTAAGAGTTCAAAACTTATTTCTGGGTAACAAAATATTTTTGTCCCTTATATTCCAATGGCTTATTATCTTCTCTAACTTTGATCCTTGCCCGCTCCAGTATATTTTCTCTTGTTGTATATCTCAAAAATGTTACTAAGATGGATCTTGGTTTTTGATGTATCTGGGATTTCGGTACTGGTGCTCTATGTGTCCTTTCTGTTTCCATTTCTTCATACAATTCTGTCATTCCCAAAACCTTTGGGTTGGTTCCATCCTTTTATAAATTCCTTCATTTCTGCACCTTCTTCATCCTCCTTATTTTTATGTTATTTCGTCTACTATAGTTTTCCAACATATCAATTTTCTGAGATAACAACTCTTGAGTCTCTTTAATTTTTTTGTCACTTTCTTCCAATTTTTCCTCTTAAATCATTTATTTCCAATTCTACAGCCGTTTCCCATTCCTCCACGTTTTCCACTCTTTTCCCTATTTCTGTCATGACCAGTTCTAAACGTTGCATTTTATCTTCAGCTCTTTTCATTTTTCTTTTAATTGCACAAAATTCTAATGACAACCATTCTTTTAATGCTCTCATTTATTCTTCAAAAAAAGCTTTATCTATATTTTGTCCATCTGTTTTACCTTCTATTTCTCTGTGAAGATCTTGGTCTTCTTCCTCTTCTTCTGTATTTGTACCTGTCTTTGTGTCTTCTTCTTTTCTTCTTTGCATCTGTGTCTCTTCTGTTTTTTCTGATGAATTACCTCTATGTCTTTGTCAGGCCTTCTCTTGCTGGGCCTCTTGCTGTTGGTCTTCCTTTCGCGGGCTGTCTGTCTTTCAGGCCTCCTGCTGTTGATCCTCTTGTTGTTGGTCACCCTGCTGTTGTTCTCGCTCGACCGGCTCCTCGCTCCTTTCCTCGCCGTTGTTTTTTTACCTCCAGCTGGGTGCCCTGATGCCAGGCGTCCCTCAGCTGGTCGAGTTGTAACTGCCTGCTCCTCGGCTGAGCCCCCCTCTTACCGGTGTTCACTTTTTCCTTTGACTGAGCATGCGTTGTTGCGCACTTTTGTTTATCTTCGAGAGCCATTTTTGGAGTCCACCGTTCTGGAGGTCGCGACTTTGCAGTGCACTCACCAACCTCGGAGATCAGATGCTTCTCACCACCGCAGCTCCCTGCTCCTTCGTGCAGGTAAGGCCTTCTTCTTTCTTCTCCAGTGATTTTTCTTCTTTTTTTCTGGTTGTTCTTACTTTTTCTTTCTTGGGTGCCATCTTCTTGTTCTCCTCTGTAACTTTATCTTCTATTTCTTGAGTTTTGTATTTGTTGAGCTCTGTCTTTTCCAAACTTTTTTTATTTTTTTCTGGAGATGGCTGGTTCAATCCGGCCGGCCACTACTCCATCACATGACTTCCTCCATAACGTCACCCTTGAGGATCAACTCTAATATCTTCCCAACTCTCAGATTACTGGGCCTATAGTTTCCTTTTTTCTGCCCCCACCTTTCTTAAACAGCAGAACCACATTTGCGACCTTCCAAACCCCTGGAATCATGCCAAAGTCTAGTGCTTTCTGGAAGATTATCACCAATGGGTCCACAATCTTCAAAGCCACCTCTTTCAGAGCACATAGGTGCACCTCAGCCAGTCTTGGAGATTTATCAATCTTTAATCCATTCAGTTTGCCTAGCACAATTTATGTATCTAACTCTACTCCCTGAAGCCTCTGTCTGTCAGGGATATTACTAATGTCTTCCACAGTGAAGACTGATGTAAAATATTGATTTAGTTCTTCTGCCATCTCTTTATAACCCATTATGATTTCCCCAGCATCGTTTTCTATTGGTCCTATCTTTTATTCATTATATATCTTTTTAAAAACTCAGTATCTTTTTTTATTGTTGGCCAATCTCTTTTCATAACTCATCTTTTATTTTCCTAATGACTTTCTTTGTCTTTGTAAATTTCCAAAGTATTCCCAGTTCTCTGATTTCCCACTAATTTTAGTTTCCTTATATGCCCTCCCCTTTGCTTTTATCTTGGCCTCAGAAATTCAAGGAAAATCAGATAGTTTGGACTGAACAAATCTGTGTCATATGTTTTGGGAGTGTTCGAACTTAGAACATTTTTGGAAAGATATTTTCCAAACTTTATCAAAGATTCTTAAGACTAAATTAGAACCATGTCCTTTGATTGCTTTATTTGGTTTTTCTCTAGAAAAGGATATATCTCTGTACTCAACCCAGAAGAGGATCCAAGCTTTTGCTTCGTTGATGGCTAGATGAGCAATTTTGATGAAGTGGAAAGATAATGTTTCACCCACTCACATTCAATGGTTACACCAGTGGTTCTCAACCTTTTCTTTCCACTCACATACCATTTTAAGGATTCCCTATGCCATATGTGCTCTGTGATTAGTAAGGGATTGCTTAAGGTGGTATGTGGGTGGAAAGAAAAAGTTTGAAAACCACTCTTTTACTTGTATCTAATTGACTCATTATGTGCATGGTTTCATGACTCCAAAGGAAATGGGCTAATGACAATTTTTCTGAAGCAAAATATTTCAGTAACAATTGGGTCTAGAGCAGTAATTCTCAACCTTCTCTTCCCACTCATGTACTATCTTAAGCAATCCCTTACTAATCACAGAGCACCGATGGCATAGGGATTACTTAAAGTGGTATGTGAGTGAAAAGAAAAATGTTGAGAACCACTGGGTTGCACGATATCATGTCTTATTTAAGTATGAAAAAAAGTAGATATAATATTAAAAATGCAAAGTCTGAATTTGATAAAATCTGCAGCCTATTCATGGATTATTATCATAATCTGAAGAGTTAAGTGGTGAGGATACTCAGGGCATTCCCTGTCTGGTGTCTGGGGGACATAATTCAATTTATATTTACAATGTATACTGATAACCTTGTTTAGAGACTGGGAATGGATTTTTTTATTGAGACAAATAAGTAAAGTGGGAAGGTGTTTTAACCACAGATCATGGATCATATCACAGAACAACATGATCATATCAGAGAAGTATAAATGATCTTATATACCATAAATATTTGAGTATAATATTAAAAATTTTGCACTGAAATTTGAGCCCAAAGTTTGGGGGGGGGGGGGTGGTCGCATTATACATGAGGTTACAATAAAAAAAAATTCTGCCATTTTAATGCTAAGTAAGATTATCAGCAACTGCCAACATTGACGGCAGGTCGACTGGGGGAGTGGGGGGAGAGATGGTAGCACGACTCGGGTGGGCAAGGGGGGAGAGATGGCAGTGTGCCTTGGGCGGGCACGCAGGGGGGAGAGACGGCAGTGCGACTCAGGCGGGAGGGCGGGGGAGAGATGGCAGCGTGACTCAGGTGGGCGGGCGGGGGCAAGAGATGGCAGCGTGAATCGAATGGGCGAGGGGGGAGAGAGACACCAGTGCGAATTGGGTGGGCGAGGGGGGAGAGAGACGCCAGTGCAAATCGGGCGGGTGAGGGGGGAGAGAGACGCCAGTGCGAATCGGGCGGGCGAGGGGGAGAGAGACGCCAGTGTGAACCGGGCGGGCGAGGGGGGAGAGAGACACCAGTGCGACTTGGGTGGACGATGGGAGGGGGTGTCGTATTATACATGGGGGTAAAATTTTTCACCCTTTTTTCCCCTCAAAAATGGGGGGGGGGGGTTCACATTATACATGAAACATATTACACATGATATTTATGGTAAATGAATTTTACATGTATTATTTCTATAATTTTTGTATTCAATATTATTTTTGGACATTGTATGAATTACGATTTAATTATTTAATTATTATAATGATAGAATTTGATGCCCTGAATGAAATAAGTTATGTAATAATAATGGTAATATTTCTAATTTACAATTGATATGTGATTAAGATTTGATTTATGTTAAATTTATGGTAAAACACAGGATTCTGTTGAAACCGTGGTTAAGTGAAAAAGCATACCAATGCTGGAGAAACTCTGCAGGTCAAACAGTCCCTTTATGTAGCAAAGGTGAAGATACATCACCAACCTGTTGAGTTTTTCCAGCATTGGTGTGCCTTTTTATTTTATCATTTGTATTCCTTGTGTAGAGGGTTTTTGTTAAACTAAAAAAAAAAATTAAAATGTTAAGAAAGAATTAAAGATAATATTAACAATCAAAGAGAACCATGGATTTTGAGAGATATTGGGGATCTGGTTCAGCAGAGGTGAGAGGTGTATAGCAGGTGTAGGCTACATGGAGCAAACGTATTTTAGGAGTATAAAAACATTCAAGAAAAATCAGGTCCATGATGAACACCTTCTCCCACCTAGTCCCATTGACCTGCACCCAGCCTTTAACCCTCCACACCTCTCTCATCCATATACTTATCCAACTTTTCTCTAAATATTAAAATCGAACCCGCATCTACCACTTTTGCAGGAAGCTCATTCCACACTCCCTCCACCCTCTGAGAGAAGACATTCTCCCTATGTTTAAACTATTCCCCTTCAATCTTATCCATGTCCTCTTGTTTGAACCTTTCCCACTCCCAATGGAAAAAGACTGTCCACATTTACTCTATCTGTCCCCCTCCTAATCTTAAATACCTCTATCAAATTACCCCTCAGTCTTATTTCCTCCAGGGTATAAAGTCCTAGCCTGTTTAACCTTTCTCTGTAATTCAAACCCTGAAACCTGGCAACATTCTTGTAAATCTTCTTTGTACTCTCTCTATTTTGTTGATATCCTTCCTAAAATTCCGCAACCAAAACTAGACACAATATAGCAAATTTGGCCTTACCAATGTCCTATTCATCATTAACATGACATCCCAACTACTGTACTCAATATTCTGCTGTATGAAAGCCAAAAATCCAAAGCTTTCTTCACCACCCTATCTACATGTGACTCTACTTTCAGGGAATTATGTACCAGAAATTCTATATCCCTTTGTTCTACTGCAAACCAGGAAAGGCTGTGGATGTTGACTACATGGACTTCAATAAGACCCTTGACAAGGTCCCACATGGGAGGCTAGTCAAGAATGATCAGATGCTAGGCATTCATGGTAAAGTAATGAACTGAATTCGACAATGGCTGAATGGGAGAAGCCAGAGAGTGGTGGTGGATGATTGCTGCTCAGACTGGAGGCCTGTGACTAGTAGTGTGGTTGAGGTGTCGGTGCTTGGACCATTGTGTTTGTCATCTATATCAATAATCAGGATTATAATGTGGTAAATTGGATCAGTGAATTTGCTGATGACCCAAAGTTTGCAGGTATGTGGACAGTAAAGAAGGCTTTCAAAACTTACAGAGAGATCTGGACCAGCTAGAAAAATGGGCTGCAAAAGGGCAAATGGAATTTAATGAAGACAAGTGTTAAGTTTTGGAAGGACAATCCAAGGAAGTACATATTTGGTAAATGGTAAGGCTCTGAGTAGAACAGAGGGATATGGGAATACTGACACACAATTCCCTGAAAGTAGCATCAAGGTAGATAGGTTTATAACAGGAGCTTTTGGCATATGGGCCTTCATAAAATAAAGCATTGAGTATAGGAATTGGGATGTTATAGTAAAGTTGTATAAGACTTTGGTGAGACCAAATTTGGAGACTTATGTGCAGTTTTGGTCATCAAACTACAGGAAAGATATCAATAAGTTTGAAAGAGTAAAGAGAAGATTTATTATGATGCTGCTTGGCCTTCAGGAACTGAGTTTAAAAAAAAGTGTTTAAGCAGGTTAGAACTTTATTCCCTGGGGCGTAGAAGAATGAGGGGAGATTTGAAAGGTATTTAAAATTATGAGGGGTATAGACAAACTAAATGTAGGTTGGCTTTTTCCACTGAGGATGGGTGAAATACAAACCAGAAGACATAGATTAAGGGTGAAAGGGGAAAATTTTAGGGGGAATACTGGGGATACATTTTCCACACAGAGAGTAGTGGGAATGCGGAATGAGCTACCAACTCAAGTTGTGAATTTTAACATTTAAAAATTTGGACAAAAATATAGATGGGAGGGATATGGAGGGCCAAGGACTGAGTGCAGGTCAGTGGGGCTAGGCAGAAAAATAGTTCAGCACGGACTAGAAGAGTTGAAGGGCCTACGTCTGCACTATAATGCTCTGTGGTTCTATGATTCTTTGGAGGAGAGAAAATACATTTCATAAAAACAATGCAAGGGTATCTTCTTTTACTAGTAAGAGATCCATTAAGGAGTTTGATTCCAACTGTCCTTGAAAGTAGAGTTTCATGATGACATGCACATATATCTTCCCAAAAGAAGGGCGAGAGAAGAGATTATGACTGGAATGGGATGAATCCTTTAATGTGTTGGCAGCTTTCCTGAGATAGCAGCAGGTATAGGCAGAGTGGAAGGAGGGGAAAATGTTTTGTGTGATGGCCAGAGCTGCGTTGACAATTCTCTGCACTTTGTTGCAGTCCATTCCCTGCCTGTGAAGCCACAAGACAGGATATATTTTTCCCTCAGGCTTTTCCTCAGCCTTTTAACAAAGTAGAACCTTTGGGGGTGGGGAAGGGAGGAAGGTACAGTTCTTAGTTAGTAGTGACAATGACATGATTCGACCAGGACAGGTTGTTGTACAAGTAAATATGCTCCTCTCCACTTCCTAAAATCAATGACCAGCTCCTTCATTGTGCTGACATTGGGAGGAGGCTTTTATACTGACACCATGCCTCTAGGCATTAAGTAGAAAGGAATCTCATCATAGGGTTGACAGCAACAAGTAAGATTTCAGTACAAATAAAATCAAGCCAGAAATTTGTTATCATTCATTTAAGATTAGAGAA
This sequence comes from Narcine bancroftii, assembly GCF_036971445.1. Taxonomy (NCBI): domain Eukaryota; kingdom Metazoa; phylum Chordata; class Chondrichthyes; order Torpediniformes; family Narcinidae; genus Narcine; species Narcine bancroftii. Next base: position 458,031,556 of record NC_091469.1, read on the forward strand.
ATATGAGAGGAAGTCATTAATCAAAGATTCAGTAAAAAAAAGCGAAAACATTTAAATACATCGTGGAGATTCCTCCTGTGGAAGTCATGAATTATTTGATAAAGTAAAAGTAAGTTTGATGAATATTGTTGGAGGCACGTTGCTGACTGATAAAATCATGCTCTTAACTAAATTTATAAAATACCGACAGAACACTAAAGAATGGAGCTCTCAGAACAAAAGTCAGGGAGGATATCTGCAGGATGCATAATTGTGTGAGTGCTCAATGCAGTAACTTATACAGGGTAGTATGCAGGAGATACAAAGAATTCTAAAAAATGTGCCTGCATTATTCAAGGATCTGCTTGGATGACGCACAAATGCTAAACCACACTGCGATCAAATGCATTATAGATTAAATAATGTATATTTATATAAACTACTACCCCTTTTTAAAATAGTTAAAGTATTATATACTGCCGAATATTCAGCAAGAATGGGAGGAACAAATCTATGGAGAGATGGTAGAAAGCGGCAGGAAAGATAAGGTTGTGATAGCAGTAGATCAGGATCTCCTATGAGAGAACAAGACAGGACAGGTGACAGAAGTATGTGAAGGGGAACATTTTGGGTCCAGCGATCATAATGCCATTAGATTTGTTAATTAATTAGAGTAACTACTTGAGTCTCAATGTGGACGAGACAAAAGAGATGATCGTGGACTTCAGGAAGACCAGGAACGACCACCCTCCACTACACATCATCAATTCTGTAGTGGAGAAAGTAGAGAGCACCAAGTTCCTGGAGTTCACTTATTTAGTGACTTATCGTGGACACTCAACATCTCCTCACTTTCCAGGAAGGTGCAACAGACACTACAGTTCCTGAGAAGAATTAAGTGGGCAAGACTACAGGACACCATTAAGTCAGCCTTCTCTAAGAGCTATATCTAGCATGTCCTGGCTGGCTGCATCACAGTGTGGTATGGTTGCTGCAGAGAAATGGATGAGAGGCCAATCCACAGGACGATAAGAGTGGCAGATTGGATCACTGGAGTCTCCCTCCCCTCCATCGACATGATCTACTGGGATTATTGTCTGAAGAGGGCATGCAAAATCATTGAGGTTGCCTTCTACTCTGCACACGGCATCTTTCAACTACTCCCTTCAGGAAAGAGATACAGGAGTATCAGATAGAGCACTACCAGACTGAAGAACAACTTCTTCCCACAGGCAGTGAGAATACTAAATGACCAAAGCAACTGCTCAGATTAAACAACTGAGTCTCTTATTTGTACAAAATGATATAAATTTTTATAGACATCATATTTGTCCTGCATATATACTATCTGTTTCTTTGTGTCTTATTGACGTTCTGCATGCTTTGCACCGAGGACTGGAGAATCTGTTTCGTCGGGTTGTACTTGACAGATGACAATAAACTTGACTTGACTTGAATTATTTAGAACGATAAGGTCTGGGGCTTGGATTGAGATTCTAAATTGGAGAAAGGCCAATTTTGAGAAAATGAGAGAGGATCTAGAAGGTTTTGATTGGGAAAGTTGTTTTCTGGTAAGGATGTGTGAGGTAAGTGGAAGACTTCAAAAGTGAAAATTTTGAGAGCACAGAGTTTGTATGTTCCTGTCAGGATTAAAGGCAAAGCTAACAGGCATAGGGTACCTTGGTTTTCAAGGGATATTGGGGATCTGGTTTGGAGATCGGAAGAAGAGAGAGGTGTACTGTATAATGGGTGTATGCAACATGGAGCAAATAAGAGCATTAAAAATGCAAGAAAAATCTCAAGAAAGAAAGTTGGAAGGCTAAAAGAAGACATGAGGTTGCTTTGGCTGAAAATCCTAAGGGTTTCTACAGGTATATGAAGAGCAAATGAATAGTAAGGGACAAAATTGGTGTCCTTGAAGATTGGAGTAGTTGGCTACGTGTGAAGCCAAAAGAGATGGTGGACATCTTAAATGGTTATTTTTTGCATTTACTCAGAGTCATAGGAAGTGAGGAAAACGAGCAGTGAGATCATGGAACCTTTTAAAGAGGAGGAAGTGCTTGTTGTCTTAAAACTAATAAGTGTGGATAAATCTCCAGGGTCTGGCAAGATACTCCCTCAGAGCTTGAGGGAGGCTGGTGTAGAAATTGTAGGGGCTCTGGCAGAAATATTTAAAACGTCCTCAGCCACAGGTGTGGTACTGGAGGATTGGAGGGTTGCTCTCATTTTTATGTTGTTTAAAAAAAGCTCCAAAATTAACCCTGCAAATTATAGGCCAGTGAGCCTGATGTCAGTAGTAGGTAAATTATTGGAAGATGTTCTAAGAGGTCGTATATACAAGTATTTGGATAGCCACGGACTGAATAGGGATAATCAACATGGCAAGTCATGTTTATCTGAACTGACAGAGTATTTCAAGGAGTTTACCAGGAGAGTTGATGATGGAAATGCTGTGGATGTTGTCAGGGACCCATATGGACAATAGTCAGGAAGATTCAGAAGTTCAGTATTCTCTATATCAGAGAAACCGGTCACAGGTTGAGAGATTGCTTCGCTCAGCACCTCCTCTCCATCCACAACAAGTGACCTCTCAGTAGCCAACCATTTCAATTCTGAGCCACACTCCCAAGCTCATATGTCTGTCCATGGCCTTATTTACTATCCCACCCACCCAACCCTCCTTGCCCTTATTGCTGCTGTCCCCTCCCTCCTCTCTCCACCTATCATCTCCTGCCTTTGCCACCCATCCTCTCACCCTATCTTTATGTTTGGATGCCTGCCGGCATTCTCTCATACCTGATGAAGGGCTCAAGCCTCAAATGTCAGTTATGTATTTTTATCTCTGCTACATAAAGGACACTATTTGACCTGCTAAGCCTTCTCAAGCATTTTGTGACTTTACTACTCCCAGCACAGTGATAGTTCCCTTCCTATTTCTGACTTCCACCCACACCAACACAGTAGACACTCCCTCTGCATCATTCTCCCTTTCAATAGCTGTAGTATTATTCCTGAGCAGTAATGCTATTCTCCCCCTTTTTCTACCTCCCATCCTATTACTTTTAACTGGTACCTGCATCAACGAATCTTCCAGCCAAGTTTCCATAATGGCCAAGCATCATAGTTCCACATGCTCTCTTCATCCGCTTTATTCCTAATACACCTAGCATTGAAATAGACACATTTCAACTCTTCTAACTGGCTACTTCTATGTTTTGTCCTCTGCCTGTCCTTCCTCAACAACACAGAGCTTTTTAATCATGCTTTTGTCCTTCTACCCTCACATTCTGAATCCCACTCCCATGCCAAACTAGTTTAAACCTTCCCCAACAGCTCCAGTGAACCTGCCCGCCAGTATATTGGTCCCTTCCCAGTTCAGGTGCAGCCTGCTCTTTTTGTACTGGTTAGACATTCCCCACAAGAGATCCCAGTGATCCAGAAGTCTGAACGCTTGGCCCCTGCACCAACTCTTCAGCCACGCACTCATCTGCCACATCTTCCTGTTCCTACACTCTCTGGTGAGTGGCATACGCAGTAATCCTGAGATTACTACCCTTGATGTCCTGCTATTTAATTTCTTTCCTAACTCTCTATATTCCCTCTTCAGGTCCTCATCCCTGGTCCTGCATCTGGTCTTATCCTTCTCTGCCTTGGCAATTTGTCTAGATACTTATTAAATGTGGGAGTGTCTGTCTCATGTACAGGACACTAATCCAAAGGTTTTCAGTGCTTTACTAGAAAATATTGCAACTCTCTAAATCTTTGATGAGCCCACCCTTAGAATACTGTGTTCAGTTCTGGTCTCCTCATTATAGAAAGGAAGTGAAGGGTGAAGAGGAGATTTACTAGGATTTTGCTTGGATTGAGGAATGTACCTTACAAGGCATGGTTAGCAGAGCCAGGGCTTTTCTCTTTGCAGAGAAGAAAGAGACAGGGCCAGATTAATGTAGTAGTGAAAGTAACATATGCCACAGGCCCTGCATTTTAAAGGGCCTCTGCTTTATGGCAGTACTATGAATTATGAACTTAAACATTTTCATTCTCATCTTTGTGCAGTGGCAAGCAGCTATGAGATAGTATGTGTTAAGGTTAATGATTTTAGCCAATTATCACTTTTAATTGGGGTTATTAACACAGACTATGGGTGTGTCTTATCTAATAGCTATCAGTCACCCCCACTAACCCCCTCACCAGTGCTGTCGGAGTTCACTGGAGCACCGTTCCAGCATATGATCGGGCCACTTTGGGGCTGCTCAGGCAGCTCATGGAGATGGCTCAATGTGGGAGCAATGGCCATCTTTGTTAGCCTAATCCCCCATGCAGCGGAACTGCTCCGTCATTGTCAGTGCCAGGAAAACGCAGAGTGGTTGCAGCTGCGTGGGGGATTATAGGTAATGAAGAAGGCCATAGCTCCCGGATTAAACCAGCCGCCAGCCCCTGTAAGTAAGTTTGTTTTAATGTGGGAGATACTTTACAGCAACTGATGTTCAAGTTTTGTCTCATTGCCATACTGTCTCACCAGTTTCTGGTTTCCTGGAAGTCTCAGAGGTGAAAGATTGTTTGCACTGAACAGAATAACGTGGAGTATAACAAAATTGAAAACCAATAACATAACACCTTCCAATACTTAGCAAAAAGAGATGCAGGCTCAATGCAGTCAGAGGCAATTTGCGGACTGGTTATTCCAGGAGGTGCATTATGATGACTTAATTATTGGCCGCAATAATCTGCTTGGAAATGTGAACAGCCTTTATAGTTTTTACTGGAGTCAATAAGGTCAGATTGGTCTGACAAGGAGTCCATTGCGACTGTGATCAAGAATCCAGAATGCTTAATTGATGTGGTGCCATAAAAATGTGAAGAGAATCGGTAGCAATGAAATAGAGCAACTCTGTAAAAGTGCTGCAAGGCAGGCAGCAAGTTAGCCAGTTTGAAAATGCAATGCAGTCCTTAGTTAATTTTAAGAAATCTTTCTATCTGTTCCTGACTTTTAGCGGTGCGTCCACGGAAGCACATAGATGGCTAATTATTTAAACTCTTGGATTTGCTGTTTACTTACACAGCTGAAGCATAACGTTGAGAAAGAGAGTTTCCACGAGTAATGACAATATCCATTTTTAAAATAAAAATATTCCATGTAAGGATAATCGACCCGCCAGTGTCAGTAAATGAATATCTAAACATTGTATGCTGGAAATGATGTTGCTTTAAATGATTTTAATCTCCAGCTTTGTTTTGAAGACCAAAATGGCCCGAAATTGTTTCATGTCTTTGTGCTGCCATCACAATATTTAGGACCATGCATGCGCCAACCGGAACAATTTAGGGCCCCTTTAAATTATATGCTACAGGCCCTCAATAATCTGGCACTGGAAAGAGAAGTGAGAGGCGTAGATGAGTTAGACAACTAGCACCTTTTTTTCCAGGTCAAGAAAACACCAGAGGACATCTATAGAAAGAGAAGGGAGGAAAGTTTCGGGGAGACATCAGGGGTAAGTTTTTTACACACAGAGATGTAGGTGCCTGGAATGCATTGTCAGGGTGGTGGTCAAGGCTGGAACATTAGGGGCATTTAAGAGGCACATAAATGAAAGAAAAATAAAGGGTTTTGAGGGTGGGAGGGTTTAGGCTTTTTTTGGTAGGAATGTGTGAGTCAGCATCACATTGTGGGCAGAAGGGTCTGTACTATGCTGCAATGCCAGCATCCCCTTTGTTCTGAGAACCACTGAGCTGGCTTGTGTCATCCTACATAATGATGCTACGAAATGTAAATGGGCAGACCTGTGATAGGTACTGTTAACTAATATAGATTTATTGTTTATCGATGTGTGCATGGCATTACACTAAAAGCTTAGTTGCACGTGCAAGTCAGGTATCACACACAAAAGTCGTAAACACTTCTAAATTTAAAAATTCATAGACGACCAAATGATAAAACCAAAGTGAAAACATTAATCACGACCATGGTCAAATTGAGCTTCCAGTATTTAAATATAACTGTTAAATAACAACTTTCTCTGCCAATCTTATATTGTTATCACTCAGTTTCATGCAACAGGGTCAAAAGGTCAGAACTCCTGCCTTTCCTGACTGTGTGCCGCATTTTTCACTGCATTTATGGCAGTGACAGGCACCATCTGAAACCCTTTGGTTATTAAGAAGGCCTCTCCCTTGACAGTTATCTTGCCCAAGTGCTCAAACAATTGATCTTGTTCACTCAATATTTAGATTGAGTCAGATCACTTGTTCAACTGTGAAGAGGTTGCCCTGCACAACTTGGTTTAGGAAGTTGCCAGAAATGCAGGATTATAGCTTTTAAATAAGCATTAATCTGAACTTTGGAACCTCCTTGGAAGAAGACCGCAGAGCCCACCTCACTGTCAAAAGACAAAGGAGGAAAAACCCAACACCCAACCCCAACCAACCAATTTTCCCTTGCAACCGCTGCAACCGTGTCTGCCTGTCCCGCGTCGGACTTGTCAGCCACAAACGAGCCTGCAGCTGACGTGGACATTACCCCTCCATAAATCTTCGTCCGCGAAGCCAAGCCAAAGAAGAGAGAAGAAGAATCTGACCTTTGGTGCTTGGCCCCAAATTTGCTGTCAACGCGTGCTATCTGTAATCTCTTTATCACCTCTCTTCTGTTCTGAATGGCATCAGGTTGCCTGCCAAAGGCATACAGATCTGAGGCTGTGATATACAGCAGATTTTTAGATAAGATCACAGAAGGATGGGAGGGAGGAAGACCAGAATGGTGTTGACTGTGTTAGAATAGGCCAGAGGTAATAAAGTAAAAACATCCAGAAATGATGGAGAAACTCATCTGGTCTCACAGTGTCCATACAAGATAAATATATGACACCCTCCATTATGTTTGGGACAAAGACAATTTTTTCCTTTATTTGCCCCTGTGCTCTACAGTTTTAAATATGTAATCAAACAATTCAAATGTAATTAAAGTGCACATTCCAAGAGTTTATTCACAGTTGTTTGCGTACATTTTGGTTTGACCATGTAGAAATTACAGCACTTTTTATACATAGCCCCTCATTTTAGGGAACCATAATGTTTGGGGCATTTGGCTTTACAGGTGTTTGTGAATACTCGGGTAAGTTTAATTGTTTCATTGGTGCAGCTATGAGAGAGTAAGCTTGCTTCTAAGCTTTTGGAGTCTGTAGTTGCCATGTTTCAACATGAGAGGGTTTAATTAAAAAAAAATTAGACAGGCTATTTCCGTCCATGAGTCCGTGCCACCCAAATTACACCCTCCCCGTATGTTTTGAATGGTGAGAAGAAACTGGTGCCCTGGAGAAAACACTCACAGACATGGGGAGAATGTATAAACTCCTTGCAGGCAGCGCAGGATTTGAACCCCGGTCCCGTCTGGTGCCGATCGCTGGTGCTGCAATAGCATTGCGCGAACCAGAATGCTAACTGTGGCACCTTGAGAGTTGGGCCTAATGAAAATCAAAACTGCCATGTTATTATGAAGCTGAAAAACAAGAATAAAGCAAAGGGACATTGCCCAAACCTTAAGGTGGTGACAGTAGTGGACTTCCCTTCCTTGGAAAACTGGTATCTTTGCGATTACTGAGCTCACTAGTACACTCTTTATTCCTAATGATGTTCTTCCAAACAGTTGGTTTTGGTAATCCTAAGGTTTGGGCAATGCTTGTTACTGTTTCATTCTTATTTTACAACCTTCTCTGGCTTTCATTGGGCACAACTCTGGTCTTCATGTTGAAAAACAGCAACTACAGACTCCAAAGTTAATCAAAAGTTTAGAAGCAAACTAAGTTCCCTTATTGCTCCAAGGAAGCAATTAAACATACCTGAGTATTCACAAACATCATTAAAGCCAAATGTCCCAAACATCATGGTTCTCTGAAATGAGGGGACTATGTATAAAAAAATGCGGTCATTTCTACATGGTCAAAATAAAATGTCTACAAATAACCTTGAATAAAATCTGAACGTGCACTTTAATCACACATGAATTGATTACAAATTTAAAACTGTGTAACACAGGCGCGAATAAAGGAAAAGAAGTGTCCTTGTCCCAAACATTATGGAAGGCGCTGTATATTCCCAATGTTTCGGACCAGAACCCTTCTTCAAGGTATAAGTAAAAAGCAGGTAGGCATCTGAATAAAGACTGAGAAGAGGAAGGGGGAAGGAACAATGGGAGTGGGAGGGGAGAAGTCCAGGACAAAAGGTGAGAGTGAGAGAGAGAGAAAGAGGCAGTCAGACAGGGAGATGGCAGACGCCTGTGGCTGAGGGCATGTGTCAGGGAGCCGCATGCCTCCCACACCTGTGGCTGTGGATCGGGGGCAGGGAACCATGTGCCTACCACTGGGTCAGAATGCTTACCAAGGCCGCAGCCAATTTCCAGTTTGAGGATTGCATCATCTATTCTGCCAGTGCTGTCTGCAACTAATGTCGGACAGCACCCACCACCACCCCACCAACAGCACCCACTGCCAACACCCTCCAGAGAGTGCCTGCCACCACCCCCCACCCCCTGGACAACGCTCACCACCACCTCCCACGGTGCTCACTGCGTGGCACCTTTTTCATGTACTCTCGCTCCCCCTGACTTCAGAACCTGGCGACGCCCCTGAGTCTCAGTCTGGCAGTACATGAGATGATGGACAGTTATGTCAGCAAGGGAATGGGATGAGGAATTGAAATGGGTGGACACTGTGCGTTTCTGTGTGTTTTTACTACAATTACAGGGTCTGCAGACTTCCATGTTTCATTCCACAATTAATAAAGACCTGAAAGAAGTTTCAGAAGCTGATGGACAGAGGCAAGGCTGCTTTTTAGTTAGAGGCTGCTTTGATGGTAGAAAGGAAAAAGTGAAAGCAAAGCAGTTGAATGCACGGCCACCAATGGGGAGAACAGAGGAGATGATTAATGTAAATTTAGTGGCACTGAATCGAAAGCAACGTATAATCTCACAACATTTTTGCCTGGCAGGTGATAATACAAGCCTCAACTTTGTCTTTGCAAGGAGCACTGATGAACTACCTTGTCTAACATAAGTTCCTTTTCTTTAACAGAGATGTTACTTCTCATGCTTCCTCTTCTATTTCTTTCTTTTATTCTGGCAGTATTTTTTGGGATTCAATTATTCCGAAAACCTTGGCCTTGTTTACATTACCATTCAACTGACTCATTAAGTGATAACAGAGAAGATACAGCTCTCAGTTAAATATTTCTTAAGGCAGGTGCTGTAAACTCAGGTAAAATTTATAATCTCTCACAGAAAAGCAAAATACAATGCAATGCAGTGAAGCTATTTCCTTTATCAATATTCAAGCTGGTTCATGGAAGAATTATTTAGGTGCGAGATTTCCCATTCAATGAATAAAGTTGGGAAAGTACTGCTTAGGCTATTTCTTCTGACCTTTCTGGTCGGGAAACAATGCAAAGGAGCCGATTTAAAACCGAATGGAGGATCTCACATTCCTACTGATACTGTGTACCATTTCACAGACAACAGGAAAGACAACAACTGTAAGTATTGGATCTCATGTTAACTTTCTACAGTCCCCTGTCTTTTATTAATACACATACCAATGTTTTAATTTTCTTATTTTTCAAAAACACTTTCTTAATCAACATCTGATTCAAGTTCTCATTTTAGAAAACCAAGCTCAGAAACTGGATTGTCAAATCGATTTTATTGCCTGTTTGACATTTTGTCAAATAGCTAAGTATGTCTGGAATTAAAAAAAATAAACAAGAATCAACGATAGTGTAAAAAACACAACACTGGAGAAACTCAGCAGGTCAAACGGTGTACTTTATAGAGCAAAGATAAAGATAAAAGACCAATGTTTCGGTCTTGAGCCCTTCATTAAGGTATAGTTATAATTAACCAAAAAGTTGATCTTGTATTATATATCTTTGCTCGATAAAGTATTCTGTTTGACCTTCTGAGTTTCTCCAGCGTTGCTTTTTTGCTTCAATCATGTGTTTTAGTCAATTATGTTGGAAAACCCCACCTTGTTCATTAATACCCTTCAGAGAAGAAACTTGAAATCCCTTCCAGTTAGTATGGACATCAGCTGAGCTCCAGAGCAACATCGTGACTTTTAATTATTTTCTGAAATATTTTAGTGAGTGTGATAATACAGATTCTATCACCAATGTGTATATGTACAGATGATAGTGTAGGATGACTGTGATTGGCTGAGAGTGTAGCCACACTTACTGAGAGGTCTTAAAGGATTGCTCCTAGCCAGACCAGTATGTACATATGTACAGATGGTAGTGTAGGATGACTGTGATTGGCTGAGAGCGTAGCCACACCTACTGGCAGGTCTTAAAGGATTGCTCCTAGCCAGACCAGGTCATTCTGGACTGGTCGACCTATTTGAGATATGCTCCAGTCTTTTAGTAAATAAAAGCCTTGGTTTGGATCAATAAGTCTTTGGTTCTTTCGACAAGCACTACAATGAGTCACTCTGTTCAGAGACAAGGTGTGATGGACAGAAGATGTGAACCTTGGTAAACAAGAGAGACTGCAGGTGCTGGATAACTGGACTAAAGCATAAGTGCTGGCGGAACTCAACATGTCAGGCAACATCCGAGGAAGGCAAAATAGTCAACATTTTGGGCCATAACGCTTCACCACAATTAGCAAGAAATGGGCAGACGCCTAAATGAAAGAGTAGGGGGCAAAGGTTGGCAGGTAACTGGTGAAATCAGGTGGAAGAGGGAAAAGAATGGAAAAAATAATAAGAAGCTATGAGGCGAAAGAAGGAACCTGTGCTCTGATTGGAGGGCTGAGGAAACTGAATGCTGCACTCTGATAGGAGGCAGGAAGTTGTGGGTGATGGACGGCTAGGGAAGATGGGTGAGAGACAACAGAAGGAAAGGAGAAGGATTGGAGCCAAAATGGATAAGATCATGTTGATACTATCTGGTTGGTGACTACCAAGATGGAATATAATGTGCTGTTCCTTTAATTTGCAAGTGGTCACAATCTGGCAGTCAGAAGGCGATTTCATACATATCACTGTAGGAATGGGAAGTAGATGTAAGTGGCTGGTCATTAGAAGACTCTGGATGTTGTAGTGGGTAGAGTGAAGGTGCTCAGTTAAGCAATCCCTCAATCTGTTCCTGGCCTCCTCACATGCTAACCCAACAAGTGAATGAATAAAAAATAAAGAAAATCAACCATGTTCCTTTGTGCCATATATAACTCTAGTAAGCTCTAGTAAGCTAGAATTTTCTCCTTAGTTCTTTTGCCCATTAGGTTCATATAGCTCTCAGCAGCCCAATCCCTTCAATCCCAAGTCCCCTCTTGCTTTCCTTTAGTCTTGAAATGTAATCTCTCTCATATGCCCATCAACAATGAGTTTTATTTTTGCCACTCTCCTATTCTAGTGTCCATTTACAGTGGCCAGCTAACCGGCCATCATGTTTTGGGATAATGCAGGAAATGGGCCTTCCTATAGAAACCTGCATAGTCACAGCTGCAAGATAAGAGACCTTGCCAGAAAGTAGACAGAGCTTTAGCGAGGAAGTTTGGGGACCTTCACAGTGCCTTTCATTACATTGCCAACGATCGGGAGTAAGCTGAGTCCATTGGCTCAGTTTTGCCAGAGTTCACTTTCACCATTGCAGCCAGGATATTGTCAGGTTAAGCTGTTGTTTCCACACTGAGCTGGTTTTTTTGGAATGAATTAGATTGCATTACTTCTCTGATAGTGTGGGAGTTCTAGGAGAAGGCCATATCAATGGCCCATGTTGAGGAAGTTCATGGAACCTGCTACTTAGCTGTTTAATTGGTCAACTCCCTTGCTAACCTCACATGGGAGAATTATCATTTTGATCCATTGATTTTAAGATTTTATTTTGCTCTGCCGCTCCTTCTACGTATATGTTCATTATGGAGAAGCACTGAAACATCATTAAAGGAGAGCACAATGTGGTTCTTAGCAGGAGGTTGAGACTCTGTGAGATCTGGAGCCCCAGGGAGAGCACTGGAAGGTTCTGGGATGTTGGCTGCATGATGTGGGCAAGAATATGTCAGGTATTTTTCTGGATCGATGTGAGGAACAGTGCTCTCGATTTCAGAACATGTCACCAAAAGCTCAAGAGAAGAACCTTTCTGAGCTGATTAGAATGTAGCCACACAATGAGGGCAAGAGCTTCAGGAACCCATGGTCATGTTGCTTGGAATAACACGGCATGTTTGTTTCCAACTTCAGCTGTTGTAATATAAAGGTGGGGATAAGAAGGGTTTTGTGAGCACGGAAGGATATCCAAGCTCAGAGTCAGATGTGTGAATGATGCTGGGACCAGTAAATGTCAGGCAGGCATTAGAAAATTAATCAGAGGTAGGATTTCTAACAGCAAGGAGAAGGCATACAAGATTAATGAATTGGTGACAGATCAACAACCTCTCTCTCAATGTCAGCAAGGCCCAAAGAGATTGATATTGACTTCTTGATGCAGGGTGGAGCTCACTCCATGGCCTACATCAAAAGTACTGAGGTAGAGATAGTGAGGCAAATTCAAAATAAAATTGTGAAACAAGTAGAACAATTTAAAAATGAAAATGAGCATCTCCTCTTCCCTCTTCCCATCTAAATGCACTCATCCACATCTTTTCTTCATGCCCTGGGAAAAGTTAGGTTTGCCAGATTCTCATGCCTGTCCTCAACCTAAGATGGGAGAGTTGGATTTGGGATTGTGATTTTAACATCTGCCATCCCAAGTTCATCACTATTTCTTCCTATAGACAGGTTTACAATATTGCATGAACATTACACTTTGGGAATATATAAATGTACCACCCAGCATTCACACGGTCAAGTGCCACACACCTGGCTCCAAGCCCAACACATGCCACATTTCTTTACATGGAAACAATTCCATTCCTATGTTTAAAATTATTAATATCTTGTATTTCTTTTGAAAAGGCCCTGGCTATGAAAGCTGTGACTTTGAGACAGATTTCTGTACTTGGTCCAACAATCGAGAGTCACGGATTCGATGGACAAGGAGGAATAGTTTGAGCATCATGGGTTCAGTGAATGACCATATGGGAAATCAGGCTGGTATGGAACTATATCTATTTTCCACTGTTATTTTCATGAACACCTGAAACTCATTTAAGCAATGAACAGTGTAACAGATATCTTTTAAAATGGCTGATATGTAGACATGTAATTGTTATATTTTGTATGTTAGGGCGGCATGGTTGGCATAGAGGTTAGCACAAAGGTATTACAGCGCTAGCAATCGGGAACAGAGTTTGAATTCCACGCTGTCTCTAAGGAGTTGATATGTTCTCCCCATGTCTGTGTGGATTTTCCACGGGGATTCTTGTTTCCTCCCACCATTCAAACTATAGCAGGCGTGTAGGTTAATTGGGTGTAAATTGGGGAGCACAAATACTTGGGCTGAAATGGCCTGTTTACCGTGATGTATGTCTAAATTTTAAAAAAATTAATATCTTCAAGATAACAACAAAAAGACATTAATTTCAAAGTTAAAGGCTTACTGTATGTTATTTTCAAAAAAATTCTATATTTGAAGATTATTGCCAAATTATTAAAACTTTTTGCTGAAGCCTAATTCCTGATTTTAACCAAAATCATAAAATGCAGTTTTTGCTGTAGGACCCATTGTTCCAGGAATTAAATTGCCAGAACAGTTAAAGAATATCTCCGAAACTCACAGCTAAATGGGGTTTTATCTCTCAAAGTGATTGCACAACATCAATGAAAAGACTTTCAGCTCATAAAAGTTCTCTATTAATTGAGAACATAAACTTTTCCCAGATATTATGACTCTTCATTTTTCTTATAATGAATTAAAACCCTAACTAAAGTCATAAAACATTTATGTTAATTGCTTCAAGAAGATGTATGTTTATACAAGAGGCAACCTTATCACAGTGAAGGATCTCTAACTCAAACTACCAAGGTAATTCCAAAGGAGAGCACAGGCATTAATTGGCATTGCAAGTTTCTAGTTTCCACCTTTCCATACTTTGATTAAGGGCTCAAGCCCGAAACATCAGTTATGTATCTCTGCCTTTGCTACATAAAGGACACTGTTTGGCCTGCTGAGTCTCTCCAGCATTGTGTGTTTTTACTTCAAGCACGATGTCGACAGAATTCTACGTTTTACCTCTAGTTTCCACCTGCTTTTCCAGAACAGGGGACTTCCGCACCAAATATTGTATTTACAAATACTGCTTGTAATAAACCCGAAATGTGCCGCCCAGCATTTTAGATTGATCCACTCTATTGGTGCATTTGTGGAGCTAAACGAGAATTATTGGTTCAAATAAAAATACTTTGCTTCCCGTGGCATGTGTGCTGATTTTGGTTCCTCACTTTGCTAAGGGGTTGGGGGTGGAGGTGGTGTGGGGTGGGGGGTGGAATGGTGGAACCTTGTCTCAAAACATCTGTTGCTTTTCATTCTGAGAAGAGTTTAATAGTAATCTGACCTTCGGGAAATAAATGTCAGATGGTCATCAAAGCCAGCCTGGGAACTATCTGAACTTCCATGGCAGAAGGGGTGAGGTGAGGGCAGTAGGAAAACGACACCACTGTAATCGATTTTAGCACTACCTGCTCCTTTTAACCTTTACTCAATGATCTTCATGCTCTTTGCTGAGTTCTCTCTGCTGCCAGTTTGTTCATATACTGCTGAATGAACTTTGAATTTAGTAGCTCAGTCCCTCAGTCTATGTATTCAAGAACAAATGTTTTCAGCTGGTTAGCAGTAATCCTTCTTGGCAAGCTAGCGAACAAGTGAGATAAGAAATGTTGCTCGAAACCTTTCTGGGTTATTCCCTTCGCTCTCTTCCTGAAAAATTGTCTCCGATGATATCCATGTTTCCACCCACCTGAAGTGTCCTTTCATATTGAATATTTACTTCTGTACTTCTTGGAGCAAGAAAGAATTGAGACCCAAATGAGAAATTTGGATCCATCGTGGATCTGATGTGCAATCTGATGTGTGCTGGGGGGAAACAAAAGCTGAAGTGATGATGTGCGTGAGACCAATTGAATTAATGATTGGAGGAAACTGAATGAAAGCAAAGGACTGGTGAGGAGGAAGGACTGTATGATTTGGATATCGGTGGAGAGAGTAATAGAACACAACTCTTATCAATCAATTGTGATTTGCAGCCACTGAATTATGTGGTTTAAGCAATTATTTAACAAGACGAGGTTCTCTCTTACTCATTGCTTTAGAATGATCTTATATACAATCAGCAAGTTTGAGTAAAATTGGGTTTAACCTACCCAACCCATATCCCTACTTCAGGAGACCATTCATCTCATCAGCTCCATGCTGGCTCCCAGCAGAGCCAACCCATTGGTCTCTTTCCCCCTTTTGTTATTTACTTGTAGCTTTGTATGTCCATCAAACCCTTTTTTGAAATTCCTTTGCAATGTATCTACATTAAGGAATAATTTACAGGAGACAATTAACCCACCAGCATGAAAACTTACACTAGGGACCCACCTATTCCACCATTGGAGTGCAAATCCTATGTGGACATTTGCAGGCAAATGGAACTAGCCCAAAATGACAATTTGGTCAGCATGGTCTAGTTGGGCTGAAGGGTCTGCTCTCTGTTGTATGACTCAATGGCTTTTAACATCTGAGGTCAGGATTGAAACTGGGTTGCTGGAGCTGTGAGGCAACAGTATGAATTGTTGTAGCAAATGCAGTCCAAATGGAGTTAAAGGGATTGGGTTAGGATCCCACAGCAAGTATTGTTCAAGATACTACAAAGGTACAGTGGCAACATGACTGGATTAACATCCAGAACTTAAAACATTCATCCAATCATGAATTGGAATCCCACCTTTGCAGCTGGGGAATTTAATTTAAGGTGATTAAATAATTAGAATAAATATTCGTACCAGTAATAGTAATTGCAAATTCCACAACTGTTACAATGTCTGAAGTCTGAAATCTGAGATCCAACCTGGGTCACTAATTTCCTTCATATAAAAAAATTGGTTATCTTTACATGTAAATAACTTCAGACTCGCTGATGTTGTTTGACCCAACCTCCTGTTCAATTCCAGCACAATGAGAAATGAACAATAAATGTTGGCAACATTCACACAAAATCCTAATAAAAATTAAAATGTGAAATTAATGTGAGGAAATTAATGTTGACTCTAAATAGGTTACAGTTAGGAGCCTAGCTTCGCTTCATTTGTTCTATTTACAAATGATTGACAGCTTACATCGGTGCAAGAGTTTAGAGAAGATTCCTTTTGGATCTCTTCATTGGATATATTGAAAGGAATCAACTGACATGTATGGATATTGACATCAAACATCAAACATGGAACAATACAGTTCCATGGAACAGTACCTTTACAGTGTCAGCGATTGGGACTGGACCGGGGTTCGAATCCTGTAAGGAGTTTGTTTGTATGCTCCACCCGTGTTGGCATGGGTTTTTCTTGGAGGCTCTGGTTTCCTCCCACCATTTGAAACTTACAGGAGGTCCAGGTTAATTGTGTGTAAATTGGGTGGCATGGACTCGTGGACCAAAATGGCCTGTTACCATGCTGTATGTCGAAAAAAAAAGGACAGGCCCTTTGACTAACAATGCTGTGCCATCCTATATAAACCTAATAAAAAGACACAGAAATGCTGGTGAAACTCAGCCAGTCTTCAAGGCTTGGGCCCGAAAGGTCAGTTATATATCTTTACCTCCTATGGATGCTGCGAGACCGGCTGAGTCCCTCCAGCATTTGCGTGTTTTTACTACAATCTCAGCATCTGCAGACTTTTGTGCTTTACTCCATATAACCCTACTCCACATCAACCTAACCTTTCTCTCCTCACAGCCTAAAACTTATTTTTCTTACAACCGCATGCCTATCTAAGAATCTTTTAAATGTTCCGATTATATCAGCCTCCTCAACCACCTTCAGCAATACAATAGGATCATCTATTACTGAGAGAAAAATTTCTGCAAGGAGCAGAAAGCAGCTGCATGTAATCTGCCTGGCACCAAGCCAAAGATCAAAGTGTGCAGTTGTGATTGATGGTTGGCCTTGCTTACAGAGCTTGTCTCTAATCGGTTTCTTTTTTCCTGAAATTTTCACTTTGGTGGGAGGGGGAGGTGGGGGGGGGGGGGAAACACACGACCTAACTGTTGAAGTTAGCCAGTACTTCAAACATTTTATGGGCACATCGTAAGCAGCGGAGTAAAGCTAGAGATTTTCTAGTGAAAAGTGCCTGCATATCAACTTGCAATGTCGTTCAGTATTAAAGCCGTTCTATCAATAAAAATTGTTCATTTGAACACTTTGAGTAGTGCTCTTCTAAATAGATGTTCCAGAGTGAATGCAAGAGAAATCAAAACTCAAAGATACGGATGAAC
Source organism: Narcine bancroftii (assembly GCF_036971445.1). NCBI lineage: Eukaryota > Metazoa > Chordata > Chondrichthyes > Torpediniformes > Narcinidae > Narcine > Narcine bancroftii. Next base: position 458,048,927 of record NC_091469.1, read on the forward strand.
ACAGCAACAATCTCTCTTTCCTTTTCCCTTTGTCTCCTTTCATAGAGCTAAAAACAACCCCCAGTTCCTCTCCCAATCAATTCTCACTTTTTACAAGATATAGGAGCAGAAGTAGGCCCATTGGCCCATTGAGTCTGCTCCACCATGAATTGATCCATCCACCCACTCAGCCCCACTCCCTGGCTTTCTCTCCTTAAGTACAGCCAACGACTTCGCTTCCACAGTCGTCTGTGGCAACAAGTTCCTCTAACTAAAGAAATTTGTCCGCATCTCTGTTTTAAATTGACGCCCTTTAATCCCAAAATTATAACATTTTGTCCTAGAATCCCCTACCATGGTAAACATCCTCACCACATCTATTCTGTCTCGGCCTTTCAGCATTCAAAATGTCTTAATGAGGTCCCCCTCCCCATCATTCTGTACTCCGAGTACAGTCCAAGAGCTGACAATCGTTTATCATATACTAACCCTTTCAATCCAGTAAATCTTCCCTGAACCATCTCCAAAGCCACACATCTTTTCTTGAATACAGTGCCCAAATCTGTACACAGTCCTCCAAATGAGGTCTTACCAGGGCTTTATAGAGTCTTAACATTACATCACTGCTCTTATATGCTATCCCTCTAGAAACAAATGCCAACATTGCATTCGACTTCCTCACCACTGACTCAACCTCGAGGTCAAACCTTAGGGTATCTTGTACATAGACCTCTAAGCCCCTTTGCACCTTGGAATTTTGAATTTTCTTCCAATCTAAATAGTAGTTGGCCCGTCTATTTCTTCTTCTAAAGTGCATGACCATACACTTTCCAACATTGTATTTCATCTGCCACCTCTTTACCCATTCTCCTAATCTCAGTTGTCTTCTCCTAGTTTCCCTGTCTTCGCTCTTCCCAATCATTTTCACTTCCTTGTGTGCCCTCTCCTTGGCTTTTACTTCATCAGCCTCAATTGACTCATATTTCCATTCACAATTTTCTCTCTTTTTGGTATTAACCTGTCCTGCACTTCCTTCATTTCACGCATAAACTCCTGCCATTGCTGATCTGCTGTCTTTCACATCCGTGTGTTTTTCCCATCGACTTTGGCCAGTTCCTCTCTCATGCGACTGTAATTTTCTTCCCTCCACTGAAATATCAACACATTGGACTCTAGCCTCTCCTTTTCAAATTTCAAAGTGAACTCAATCATATTATGATCACTGCCTCCTAAGGGGTTTCTTTACCTTAAGCTCTTTAATCACCTCTGGTCCATTACACATTACCCACAGCCGATTCCCTGGTAGGTTCATCAACGAACTGCTCCAAAATGCCACCCCACAGGCATTCAACAAATTTTTCTCCTGAGGTTCCATACTGATCATACTTCCAGTTGTATTTTGTAATTCACATCCCAACTGCCATTTGGAGGCCTGTATATAACTGTCATTAGTGCCCTTTAACCTTTACCATTTCATTATCTCAACCCTAAGGACTCAACCTCTCTGATCATCTCTCCTGTCCTCTTATCCTACTCAATGAACACATTTTGTCTGTTGGTTTGTACTTCTCCCCTTCTTATTTTTCCCTTCCCCCAGCTGTTTAATTTGGACATCTGCCTGATTTTTATTTATCCCATGAGGGATTGGGTCCGAAACGTCCGTTCTGTAACGAGATCTCCTATGGACGCTCGACGACCTGTTGAGTTTCTCCAGCATTTTTGTGTTTTTACTGCAATCTTGATTAGGACATTGTTTCTGAGAACAATGTTAGTGACAGAGTCAAAATCAGAATTTATTGTCATCAACATGCCACAAAGTTCATTGTTTTGCTACAGCCTCACAGTGCCAAATATTTATATAAACCACCTTACAAAATCAATAAAAATAGTTCAAGGAAAAGAAAAAGACAAAGTGCTTCATTCTTCAGTCAGAAATCTGATGGAAAAGAGGAAAATGCTGCCCTTGGGCCACTGAGTTCTCGTCTTCAGGGGAATGAGCCTGAGGGACGATGTGACAGGAAGCTGGTGGGGGGGAGATGAGGGGGTGTTTGATGTGACAGTAGGAGACTAATAGAGGACCTGATAGAATAAAACAATGAGAGTCACAGATAGGCCTGATAGAGCCTTTTTTTCCCAGCTGAAAATATCAAATTCTAGAGGGAAATATGAGGAGGAGAATGTTTAAAGGCATTTTACACAAAGAAGGGTAAGGGCTTGGAATACGCTGCTGGGGAGGTGATTGAAACAGACCCAATCATCTAAATGAAGACGTATTTAGGCAGATGCATAAATAGAGCACAGAATTGTGGATGATGTACCTTGTTCAGGCTTAAGGGATTGTTCAGTTGGCATCATGGTGAACCCAGACATTGTGGGCTCGTCTCAGTGCTCCACAGTTTTCTGTTCTATGTTCCATGAAGCAGTAATTTGTTTGCACTGACCAAATGCAGATTGAGTGGTTGCTCTGCAGATCACATCTGTTCAGTCTGCAAGGCTGACCCTGTGTCTCCTGTCACATTCAATTGCCATCCCAGTCCCACACTGACCTCTTTGACTTTGGTTTAGTTCCACCAGTGTTCAATATAAGTTCAAAGAGCATATTATCTCCACACTGGGCATGCCACTGAATTCACAGTTTATCAATGTTGGATTCAACAACTTTAGATAACCTATCCTTCTCGTCTCTTAGTTCTGATCTGAGGATATTGACCAACGACTGCTGTAAAACTTAATGAACATTTGCAACATTTTGCTGCTTTACATTCAGGTAGTCATAACTTCATCTCACTTTATCTGTGTACCCTTAAAGTCTCAACAGATGTTGCATTTACAAGAAAACATTCTGTGAATATGGTTGAAATTTAAAGTATATAATGTTGGAAATATATATTAAACAGGTCAGACATATGGGCCAGTCACTTTCCTGGGTTAACTTGCTGACAGCTGCTCTGACTTCAGCAGTAGTGAGCATAGAAAGGAGAACAAGGGCTCTTCTTGCTGTCTAGGATGTCTTGCAATGATGAGTGAAGAGTATCTTGGAAAGAACCTTACATTTCCAATGCTGAAGGTCAGAGGTGGAGGTGGGGGGGGGGGGGGACGGTGGGGAATGGCATGGGAGGTGAAGATGAGTTTGTTAGGGTAATTTTAGAGGGCAGGTTGAGTAAAAGTGGATGTTAAATTGGAAGAAGGTCAAGAGGAGAGAACCATATCACTTTCCTGGAAGGGAACTAGAATGATGATAAGATAGACTTTATGATGTTCTACATCCATCTCTCTGATGGGTTAACAATGCAAAGATGTGGCTTCTAAAACCAAATGCAATAGGTAGCTGCATAAAAAGAATTATTTTTAAAATTCAATTTGGGGATCTTATCAGGACCATTTAATGGCCATCCTTCCAGGATTTAGACCCAATGACAAATAAGGACTAATGATTTATTTCCAAAGCAGGATGATGTACAACTTGGAGCATAATCTGCAGGATGTGATGTTCCCATGCACCTGCTGTCCCTGTCCTTCTTGGTTTCAAGGATTGCAATTTTGGGGGGTGATCTTGGTGTCAATTTCAATGCAATTTTCATGGGTGCACCCTGTAGCTCCTTTGGCCTGAATGTTAATGTTAGTTGGTGAGGAGTCACTCAAATGGTTGGCTTGTTTTGAATAGTTTTTTGTTAAAACTTGTTGGCGCTGTCCTCAACTAGGAAATTGGAGGGCATTTTATCAAGTTCAGGATTTGAACTTTGTAGATGGTGTAAATACATTGAGGAATCAGGAGTTGAGTTACTTTCCACAGCTTCCCTGACCTTGCCATAGTATTTATGTGGCTGATACAGTGGAGATACTGGTCGATGATATTCGCCTGGCCATGATGGTGCTGGATATGTCAATAGATATTCTTTTTTGGAATGTTACATATATTTTTTCAGCTTATACCACATTATCTCACTTTGCAGCATACAGTCATGAATTTCTTTTAATTGTTGACCATTGGGCGTGATATTAACCATTGTGCAATCATTGATGAACACCCTGCTTCTGACCTCCTGATGGAAAGAAGGTATTGATTCAAATGAATATAATTAGATGTAGGACACTGATTTAAGGACCCCCTTGTCCAAGTCCTTAGGATTGCATGTTTGACGTCTGACAACCACTGCAACTTCCTTAGAACATAGATCATAGCAGAGAACAGGCCATTCGACCCACAGTGTTATGCCAACCTAATAACCTATTGAAACAAATACCAAGAATTTCCCTGCAGCAGAACCATCCATTTTTTCTCAGTTCTATGTAAATTAAATAAGTTTATATTTATGGTATGGTAATAGGCCCTTCTGGCCCACAAGACCAAGCTGTCTAAATACACCAATTAACTGATAACTATTTTTGAAGGGTAGGAGGATTACAGAGCACCCTAAGGAAATCCACACAGACTTGGGGAGATGCATACAAACTCCCTACAAACAGCATCCAATTCAAATCCCTAGTGCTGTAAAGGTGTTGCACTAATTATTTGGCCAACCGTGCCACCAATTCTTCAATTCTTATGTCCTGTTTCTTCTTTGCTGCTATAAAGTTTTCCTAAGCTCTCATCTTCCCATTGCTCTTGGTGACTTTGTACACATGAGTTTTTAATTTGATGCCTTCCTTTATTTTCTTAATATTTAAAAATTAGATATATAGCACAGTAATATGCCACTTCAGCCCACAAGTCTGTGCTCCCCAAATTACACCCCATTAACCTACACTCCCAGTATGTTTTGAATGGTGGGAGGAAACCGGAGCCAGTAGAAAAAAGCCACACAGACATGGGGAGAATGTAAAAAACTCTTTATAGACAACATGGAATTTGAACCATGGTCCAGTCCTGATTGCTGGCGCTGTAAAAGCGTTGCACTATCGAAGACTGGCGCTGCCCACTCTTCAATGAGCACTGTGAAAAATCTCTTTAAAAGCCTTCCACTGTTCCTTAACTGTCCCACATAGCTTATGTTTCCAGTCTATGTTGGCCAGCTCCTCCCTCATCCGATTGTAGACTCACTTATTTAGGAATAATACACAGGTTTTAGATCGAACAATTGGACTCACCGTTTGTATGGTCCAGATATAGACCAAATAGTGCATTCTAGATGTCCAGATGTGAGGTGAGAATGACTGGACTTTATATCAAGATAACATTTGACAGTGTAGAATCAAAGTTCCCCAATGAGCAGCCATTCCTGTCACATTTGTGACCCGAAATGTGAAGTTAATAAAACATTAAACACAAGTTTTATCAGGTAAACTTCTCAGAGTCTTTATTTTCCCATTTCCTTTGTTCTCCTGCTTGTGCTCTTATCTCTCTCTCATACCACGTGACTTCCGGTACATCTCATACATATTCATTATCATGACATCCCTCCTTTAATCAGAAATAAACTTTACCTTCACCTACCAATATCCCTCGGAAACCTACAAACATCGTAACTAATGGTAATACTATAACTCAACTACATAAAATTTACTTCCTACAGCACTCATACATGCACTTTATGATATAAGATTAAAATACTGTCCCAAAGTTCTTATTAAACTATGGCACAAAGTCTTTGTATCGTCTGGGCGCTTTCCGGTTTCGTTTCGGCCTGCCTGCGATATTGTCGTCGCTTCTCGGTTGTTCACTCTCAGCGTCGGAAATACTGCTCGCCACGGCTTCGGGTGTTTCTGGCGCTCTAGTCACTTCATCAGGAGTGCTGGTAACTGCCTCTGGAACATCATCAGGTCTCTCAGTTTCAGCATCTCGTATTGGCCTTTCAACCTCTTCGCTCGATGTATCTCTGGACTGGTACCTTTTTTCCCCTGATACATTTCTCTTATACAGGACTCCAGTCGGAGACTTGACTGTCACCATACTGCCACTTCTGGATACGACAGTATAGGGTTGATGGTAATAAGGTGTGTCTAGCTTACCACCAGTTTCATGCCTCACTAGAACATTATCTCCTGGCATGATGTCTGAGTACTTGGCTCCACGTTTCGAATCTGTGTACAGCTTTGCTGCACCTTTCTTTTCAGCATCGTGGTCCCTCATCTCCTGGTCATCTCGGATTTCCTTTATTTCTGGCATTTTTGTGCGGATTTTTCTCCCAAAAAATGCTTCTGCAGGACTTTTTCCAGTGGTTGCATGAGGCGTTGCTCGATAGACAGCCACATAAGATAGCAATGCTTCTCGCCAATTTTGTCCTTCAGCGTGTGCAATCCTCAATCGTTTTTCAATGGACTGATTTTGTCTCTCTACTTCTCCGTTGGCTTGCGGCCATTTCGGAGTTACTTTATGATGGTGGATACCTGTGGTCCTCATGTATTCCGCAAATGTCTCTGAAATGAATTGAAGACCGTTGACAGAGTATAATGTAACAGGTTATCCATATCTTGCGAATATCTCTGCTAATGCTTGTATTGTTTTTTCAGTGGTTGTGGACTTCAACACCACGTACTCATAGTATCTGCTGTAGTAATCTATCACTACCATAATTGATTCACCTGTCGGTAAAGGTCCAAGAAAATCAACAGCTACGTCGATCCATGGTCCTGTCGGGAGTTGCGTACTCCGGATCGGTTCTGGCGGATTACTCCTACTTGTGATTTGACATCCGTGACAAGTTTTAACAAATTTCTCTGCATCCTTATCACAACCTGGCCACCATACCTTGGACCTGAGGTTTTGCTTGGTACCAACAATACCTAGGTGTCCTTCATGCACTAAGGATACGATCTTCAGTCTCAATCTTTGCGGTATCATCAATCTGCAACCTCTTAATACACACTGTCCGATGCAACAAAGTTCGTCTCTAATGGGAATGTAAGCCTTGTGAGTACACTTGTCCCATTGTCCACTCTGTATGCATTCTCTTACTTCCATGAGTTCTGGATCACGTTCGGATTCTCCCTCGACTTCCTTCGTAGTCACAGCTTTGGGTGTCGACTGAATAGCTACGAAACGTACAAAGCTCTCTGTTTCTGTTCCCAATTCTGACTTGGATTGTGGACCACCATCCTTCACCAATCTGGACAGCGGATCTGCAATGTTTGTTTTCCCTGCAATGTGGATTACTTTATATTTGTAGGGTTGTAGTCTGAGTACCCATCTCTCTATTCTGGCACATGGTTTGGATCTAGGTGCATAGATCACCTCTAATGGCTTATGGTCTGTGATGAGTTCAAATTCAATGCCGTATAAATATGCATGGAACCTCTCACAGGCCCATACAAGTCCGAGTGCTTCTTTCTCTGTCTGAGAGTATCTTCTTTCCACATCTGATAACGATCTGCTGACATAGGCAATGATTCTTGGTCCTCCATCATGCATCTGGACCAACACGGCATCCGCTATGAATTTGGTTGATGCCGCCGGATCGTAATATCCAAGAGTTTATGCATCTGTCAGGCTTTGCTTCAGCGCTGTGAACGCTTTCTTCTGCTCAGATCCAAAATGAAAAGGTACACCTTTCCTGGTTAGTTTCCTTAGTGGTTCTGCCACTGTAGCGAAATTAGGAATGAACTTTGCACAAAAATTGACCAATCCCAGGAAACTCCTCACCTCTGTTGCGTTCTGAGGTGCACGTGCCTCTGCAATAGCTTTCACCTTGGCCTCTGCAGGGTTTAGTCCTTCCCATGTAAGTCTGTGTCCCATGAAGTCCATTTCTGACACACCGAACTGGCACTTGTTTCCATTCACGGTAAGGCCTGCCTCCTGTAGTCTAGATAGTACACGCCTCAACCGTTTGTCATGCTCTTCCTTCGTTGGTGCATGGACTATGATGTCGTCAGAAATGTTGGCAACTCCAGGAATGCCTTGAATCACTCGATGGATTTCATACTGGTAGATCTCCGAAGCTGCATTAATTCCAAATGATAGTCTCTTGTAACGATACAATCCACAGTGAGTCACAAATGTTGTTACATCTCGGGAACCTGGATCCAGCTCTAATTGATGATAGCCCCATTTCAGATCAATTTTTGAGAATACCTTGCTGGTAGTTAGTTCTTGAAGTATTTCCTCCACTGTTGGTATAGGGTGTCGTTTTCTAATTATAGCTTCATTGGCCATTCTCATGTCAACACATAGTCTTATGTCACCCTTTGGTTTGGGCACAATCACTACGGGACTGTCCCATTGTGTTGAATGTTCCACCGGTTCAATAATGTCTTGTTCAATCAATTCTTTAATTTTGGCTTCGACTTTCCCACGAAGTCCAAACGGAGTTCTGCGCACTGGTTGCGCCTTGGGTTTGACCGTTTCATCTACCGCTAGCTTCAATTGTCGACCTTTCAGCTTTCCCACTCCTTGGAAGACTGCGGGGAATTCTTGCTTCATATCCTCATATGACTGAATTGAATTGACACAAGCTCCAATATGAAGTATTGCCAGGTCTTATGCTGTGCCTCTACTCAACAATGGTTCTCCCCTCTCTTCTATGACCATAAACTCTGCTTCGGTGTACTTATCTCCAGCTTCATCAGTTGCAGTAAAACATCCAATGGTCTGCAATGGCTTGGTTGCTGTGTATGGATACAGTTTCTTGGAACACTTCTTTGAGGTACAGATGATCTTTTTCCTTTTCAACTTCTCCCATAAATGTCGATCAATCACATTACTGTCACTGCCTGAGTCTACAATGACATACACTGTCACTCCACCAATGATCACTGGGACCTTCTCATGATGTATATCATTCAACGTAAATTGGTAACAACTCTGTTCCTCCTGGGTATCATCATCGTCACCATCCATCTGGCGAATGGTATCTTTCTTTCCAGGATACTTTCCTTTCCCCCAGGCTTTGCCTTTGGAAGTTGTACTCTTCCTCTTCTGGTCTGCATTGGACTTGCTTTTGCACTTCTTTGCAAAGTGGTCCTTACCTCCACACTTTCTGCAAACTTTGCCTTTGGCCGGGCAATATGGGTCTTTTCCAAAGTGACCTCGGTTTCCACATCGATACCACTCCACGTCCTGTGTCGACACATATCTTGGCTGGTTATGGCGATGTGAGAGCCTCTTAATTTGCTGGCTTGAGTTGTCTTTCAGGCTCTTGGTATGAAATTGCCCTTCAACAGCCTCTAATGCAGCAGCAATGGTTAAAGCATCAGTGAGTTCCAACTCACTCCCTCTTTCCAGTAGACGTCTTCTGAGTTTATCTGATCTGCAGTGCTGTACGACTTGATCCAATAATTGGTTGTCCAAATCAGCTGGCATGTAATTGCATCCAACAGCTAGCTGGCGTAGTCTCGTCACGTACTGAGCAATTGTCTGGCCATCTTCTTGTCTCGTTCTCTGAAACAAATGGCGTTGAAATGTAGCATTTGGTGCCACTACATAGTGTGCATTTAATGCATCTACCGCTTTCCGGTACTCATCCTTTCTTCCAGTATTCAAAAGTGTCTTAAAAGTTTCCCGAACTGCGGGTCCCGCAGTGAAAAGAAGTAACACCCTTCTCTGCGCTTTTTGTTCAACCGTACCGGTATCTAGAAATAGGCCACGACTGTCGACGTAGGATTCAAATTCTTCCAGCCATGCCTTCCACTTCACAATTACAGTGCTTGCATCACCCATTGGGTCAAAATGAGCAATTCCACTATGCGTTAGAAAGTCACCGTCTGCCCCAGCCATGAGGAAATATTCCAGCCCCAAAAGTACTGAGTCAAAGAGAAAATTCTTATCCCCTTGAAGTTGTCTGTAATCCTCTGTAATCTTGTTTAGTCTTTAATTTTCTTCAAGCTTATCCCATCCTCGTCGCCAATGTCACATTTGTGGCCCGAAATGTGAAGTTAATAACACATTAAACACAAGTTTTATGAGGTAAACTTCTCAGAGTCTTTATTTTCCCGTTTCCTTTGTTCTCTTGCTTGTGCTCTTATCTCTCTCTCATATCATGTGACTTCTGGTACATCTCATACATATTCATTATCATGACAATTCCCACCATTTGAAACATATCGGGGGTGTAAGTTAATTGGGTGTAAATTGGGCGGCATGAACTCATGGGCCGAAATGACCTGTTACCATACTGTATGTCTAAATTTAAAATTTAAACATTTCTTTTCATGTTTTTATTGATTTTTTTTACAAATAAACATACATGTATAAAAAATTTATGGAATACATAATAATAATAACAACAGATTAGATATCTCAACAAACTTTAAAGCATATATATCACATCCATAATATAAATAATACATCAAAAAGAAAATGTTATCATATATAGGGTGAATCTGAATCCTATCCCCAAACCAATGTTGTATGGCTAAAGAAAAAATGTACTTCATTCCATAAATACAATAGTAAATAATAAAATTTGGAATTGATATTATACGTCAAGATTGTGAAAATAAATCAGGAATGGACCCCTCAGCATTTGAAACCTCATGTTTGAGTTATTAGCTGACCAACAATCTTTACTAAATTTTAGCAGGACATAACGTCCCTCCACCATTGAGCATGAGTTGGTGGGACAGCATCCTTCTCTTGAACGTCTAGCAAGAGGAGAGGCAAAACGACATTTAGTTGGAATTAAAAGAATATCATCCTCTCCATTTGTAACAAAAAGAGCAACCAAAGGATTGGGCTCTAGATTTAACCATATAACCATATACAGCACAGAACAGGTCAGTTTGGCCCTACTAGTCCATGCCGGAACAAATGCCCACCCTCCTAGTCCCACTGACCAGCACCTGGTCCATACCCTCCAATCTTCCCCTCCATGTAATTATCCAATCTTTCCTTAAATGTAAATAACATTCCTGCTTCAACCACCTCCGCCGGAAGCTTATTCCACATCCCAACCACCCTTTGCGTGAAGAAATTTCCCCTCATGTTCCCCTTATAATTTTCCCCTTCAATCTCAACCATGGCCTCTGGTTTGAATATCCCCCCACTCTTAATTGAAAAAGCCTAGCCACGTTGACTCTCTCTGTCCCTTTTAAAATCTTAAACACCTCCATCAAATCCCCCCTCAATCTTCTACGCTCCAGAGAAAAAAGCCCCAGGCTGCTCAACCTTTCTCTGTAACTCAAACCCTGACATCCTGTCAACATTCTCGTGAACCTTCTCTGCACTCTATCTATTTTGTTTATATCCTTCCTATAATTTGGTGACCAAAACTGTACACAGTATTCCAAATTTGGCCTCACCAATGCTTTGTATAATTTAATCATAACATCCTAACTCTTGAATTAAATACTCCGATTGATGAAGGCCAACATTCCAAATGCCTTCTTCACCACTCTATCTACCTGAGTATCAACTTTGAGGGTACTATTTACCATCACTCCTAAATCCCTTTGTTGCTCTGCACTCCTCAATTGTCTACCATTCAATGTATATGACTTATTTAGATTTGCCTTTCCAAAATGCAACACTTCACACTTATCTGTATTAAATTCCATCAGCCATTTCTCAGACCACTCCTCTAGCTTTCCTATATCTCTTTTTATGCTACGGTAATCTTCCTCACTGTCCACAATACCAGATGTATCATCTGCAAACTTACTTATCCAATTCACCACCCCTTCTCCCAGATCGTTAATATATATAACAAACAATAGTGGACCCAGGACCGATCCCTGAGGAACTCCACTAGTCACCGGCCTCCAATTTGACAAACAATTTTCTACCACTACTCTCTGACATCTCCCATCCAACCATTGCTGAATCCATTTCACTACCTCCTTATTTTTACTTAATGCCACCACCTTTTACCTAACCTCCTGTGGGGAACTTTGTCTAAAGCTTTACTAAAGTCTAAATAGACAACATCCACAGCCTTCCCTTCATCAATCTTTATCGTAACCCCCTCGAAAAACACTATAAAGTTTGTTAAGCATGATCTACCCCTGACAAAACCATGCTGACTACTACCTATCAATCCCTGTTCTCCAAATATTTGTAAATGCCATCCCTCAGAACACTTTCCATCAACTTACCCACCACAGACGTCAGACTCACAGGTCTATAATTTCCAGGCTTACATTTAGACCCTTTCTTAAACACCGGAACAACATGAGCCACCCTCCAATCCTCTGGCACTCCCCCCGTGACCAGTGACATCCTAAATATCTCTGTTAATGGCCCCAATATCTGTACACTAGCCTTTCTGAGTGTCCTTGGGAATACTTTGTCCGGACCCAGAGATTTGTCCACCTTTTTCTTTTTTAACACTGCCATCACTACCTCCTCAGTTATCCTTAAATGATTCATGACCTCCCCACTATTTTTCTTTACTTCAATCGGTACAATTTTTTTTTCCCAACTGAATACTGAGGAAAAGAAATCATTTAAAATTTTCCCCATTTCCTCTGACTTCTCACTCAGCCTACCCTCGCTATCTACAAGGGATCCAATTTTATCCCTCACTAATCTTCTACTTTTAATGTACCTATAGAAACCCTTTGGATTTATTCTTACTCTGCCTGCCAAAGCCTCTTCGTGCCTCTTTTTGGCCTTTCTAATTTCTTTCTTAAGATTTTTTTATACACTCCTTGTAGTCCTCTTTCAATTTCTCAGCACCCTGCTGTTTATATCTCTTATACACCTCCCTCTTTCTTCTAACCAAATTTCTAATATTCCTCAAAAACCAAGGCTCCCTATGACTTCCAGCCTTTCCTTTGATCCTCACTGGGACATATCTACTCTGTACTCTCAAAATTTCTTCTTTGAAATTTTTGTAAATTTTTTCATTTACATCCTTTCCTGAAAAAAATCATGTCCCACTCAATACTCCCCAAATCCATTCTTATTCCTTCTAAATTTGCTTTTCTCCAATCCAGGACTTCAACTTTAGGCCCTTCTTTGCTCTTCCCTAAAACTACCCTAAAACTGATCACTAGACCCAATTTGTTCTCCAACATTAATCTCAGACACCTGACCTATCTCGTTCCCGAGTCGGTTCCTCTACATATTGATTAAGAAAACTATCTTGTACACATTTGACAAACTTTAGCCCATCCAGCCCTCTTACTGTATGGGTATCCCAATCAATGTGAGGGAAGTTAAAATCTCCCATGATCACTACCTTATGTTTATTACACATAATTTACATTAAGGATTAAATATAAAGTTTAAAGCACTTCCTTCTAACATTTTTCAAGGCTAGGTCAAGTCTAGAACATATGAATTAGAGAAGCCTCTCCTCTTGCATTTATCGCAACAATAATTTACATCTGAATAGATATGAGATAATTTGACTTTAAACATATAAGCCCTATAAAAAACTTCAATATCAAAAAGCAAAAATTAGTGGCAAGTTAGAGAATTGGGAAGCTTTTAAAAGTTTACAGAAGGTAACCAAGGTCATTAGGAAAGAAAAGATGAACTTTGAAATGATTTGAGCAAAAATATCTAAAAAGGCTACTAAAAAAAATAAGTATGTTAAGTTTAAAAAAAGAGGCAAGAGTAGATATAGGACCAATAGAAAATGATGCTGGAGAAATTGTAATGGGAGACAAGGAGATGGTAGAGTAACTGAATGAGTATTTTGCATCAGTCTTCACTGTGGAAAACATGATCAGTGTATCTGACTTTCAAGGGTGTCAGCAAAGAGAAGTGAGTGCAGACATGATCATCAGATAGAGGGTACTTGGGGAAGCTGAATGGTCCAGGGGTAGATTAGTCTCTTGGACCAGATGGAATGTGCCCCTGGCTTCTGAAAGAAGTAGCTATAGAGATTGTGGGGGCATTAGTGATGATCTTCGAAGAATCAATAGATTCTGACATGGTTTCAGAAGAATGGAAAATTGCAAAGCTCACTCTGCTATTTAAAAGGGAAGGAGGCAGCAGAAATGAAATTATAGACCTGTCAACCTAACATCAATGGTTGGAAGTTGTTGGAATTAATGAAAAAGGATGGTATAGCTGGAGGTACATAGGCCAAAGTCAGCATGGTTTTCTTAAGGGAAATTCTTGCCTGACAAACTTACTGCAATTTTTTAAGAAAACCTCAAGTAGCCTCGATAATGGAGATGCAGTGGATTTTCAAAACATAGAAACATAGAAACATAGAAGATAGGAGCAGGAGTAGGTCATTCGACCCTTCAAGCCTGCTCCGCCATTCAATGAGATCATGGCTGATCTTAAAGTTCAGTACCCTGTCCCCGCCTTCTCTCTGTAACCTTTAATATCCTTATACTGAAGAAATATATCTAATTCCCTCTTAAATATATTTAATGAACCTGCCTCTACTGCCCTCTGTGGCAATGAATTCCACAGATTCACCACCCTCTGGGTATAGAAATTCCTCCTCATTTCGGTCCTAAATGGTTTGCCTATTATCCTCAAACCATGGCCCCGGGTTCTGGATTTTCCCATCATTGGAAACATCCCATCTGCATCCATTCTGTCCAGTCCTGCCAGAATTTTATATGTCTCTATGAGATCCCCTCTCAATCTTCTAAACTCCAACAAGTACAATCCCAATTTGCGCAATCTTTCCTCAGAAGTCATTCCTGCCATTTCAGGTATCAGCCTGGTGAATCGCCTCTGCACTCCCTCCATTGCAAGAACATCCTTCCTTAGATCAGGTGACCAAAACTGCACACAATACTCCAGGTGGGATCTCACCAAGGCCCTGTACAGCTGCAGTAAGGTATCCTTGTTCCTAGACTCAAACCCTCTTGATATGAAGGCCAACATACCATTTGCCTTTTTAACCGCCTGCTGTACCTGCATGCTCGCCTTCAGAGACTGGTGTACAAGTACCCTTAGGTTTCTCTGCACTTCCCCATCTCTTAATCTATTGCCAATCAAATAGTAATCTGCCCTCTGGTTTGTATTACCAAAGTGGATAACCTCACATTTATCCACATTGTAGTGCATTTGCCATGTATCTGCCCAGTCCCTCAATTTATCCAAATCACACTGGAGCTTCCTGACACCCTCACTACAGGAAAAGTACTGGCATGGGAAGAGCATTAACTGATTCACAGGAATCATAGTGGGAATAAAGAGACCATATTCTGATTGGCTACTGGTTACCAGTGGTGTTACGCAGGGGTCAGTATTGGGCCCATTTATTTTTTTAAGTTATATCTTAATGATTTGGATTGTAGAATAAATTGCCTAATGGCTATATTGGCAGATGATATAAAGATAGGTGGAGGGGCCGGTAATGATGAGGAAATAGAGGTACTTCAGACAAAGAGGCATACTGTGATCATTTTTCCTAAAGGATCCCTAATTACAAGATTGCTAATTTTCCTGTCTCATTGCGTAGCTCCAAATCCAAGGTGGCATGTTTCCTTGTAGGTTCAGTATCATGCTTTTTAAGAAACCCAGCATATTCTATGAAATTTTCCTCAAGGTTGTGAACCTATCAGAACTTTTCCTTAATGACTTGATTGTTTTATTGTCATCAATAGAGGATGAGCAAATGTAGGTTCTTGGGAGTCACTATCTCGGAGGATCTTTCCTGGAACCAACACACCAATGGCATCATGAAGAAAGCCTCTACTTCCTCAGGAGTTTGCGGAGGAGTTAGTGGAGTTGTTCAAATGAACCGGTACGGACTTGAAGGGCCGACATGGCCTGTTTCCGTGCTGTAAACGGTTATATGGTTATATGGTTATAAGGATAAGGGGCAAATAAGTGGCAAATAAAATACAATGTTGGAAAGTGTATGGTCATGTACTTTGGTTATAGGGAATAAAGGGCAGACTATGATTTAGATGGGAAGAAAATTCAAATTTTGGAGATGCAAAGAAATTTAGGAGTCCTCATGCAGGATACCTTAAAGGTCGAATCGGGCGTGAAGGAGGTGAATGCATTGTTCAAACTCATATCTAGAGAGACAGGATACACTGTAAAGGCAGGAATGTGATGTTGAGGCTTTATAAGGCACTGGTGAGGGTTCATAGGATACAGTTTTGGGCACCTTATTTGAGAAAGGATGAGCTAAAACTAGAGAAGGTTCAGAGAAGATACACAAGAATGATTTGGCATATGAGGAACATTTGACAGCTCTTGGATTGTATTTCTTGGTGTTCTGAAGAATGAGGGGGGACCCCTTTGAAAGGTCTGGATGGAGGAGATGTGGCAAAGTTATTTCCAATGGTAGTGGAGTCTAGGACATGAGGGTACAGCGACAGGGTTCAAAGGTGCCCATTTAAAACAGTGATACAGAGGAATTTCTTGAATGAGACTCTGGTGAATCTCTGGACTTTGCTACCACTGGCAGTGGTGGAGGCCAAGTTGTTGAATGTATTTAAGGTAGAGGAATTTCTTGAATGAGACTCTGGTGAACCCTTGGACTTTGCTTCCATGGGCAGTGTTGGAGGCCAAGTTGTTGAATGTATTTAAGGTAGAGGAATTTCTTGAATGAGACTCTGGTGAACCCTTGGACTTTGCTACCATGGGCAGTGTTGGAGGCCAAGTTATTGAATGTATTTAAGGTAGAGGAATTTCTTGAATGAGACTCTGGTGAACCCTTGGACTTTGCTACCATGGGCAGTGTTGGAGGCCAAGTTGTTGAATGTATTTAAGGTAGAGGAATTTCTTGAATGAGACTCTGGTGAACCCTTGGACTTTGCTACCATGGGCAGTGTTGGAGGCCAAGTTGTTGAATGTATTTAAGGTAGAGGAATTTCTTGAATGAGACTCTGGTGAACCCTTGGACTTTGCTACCATGGGCAGTGTTGGAGGCCAAGTTGTTGAATGTATTTAAGGCAGAGATTGAAAGGTATCAGGATAAGTCATGGGGAGAATGCAGGAGAATGGGGCTGTGGTAGAATGTATCAGCTCATGATGTGATTTGATGGGTCAAATGGCCTATGTCTGCTCCTATATCTTGGTCTATTTGGATTCAAGGAGTGACAAATTTGAACATGTGCTTGTAGTAAATGCATGGAAGCTATTTACAAACATGAAACAAATATAAAACAGGAGACAGTGCACTGACTCACAAACTGTATGCAGGTTTCCTGAGCTACAGGTATCTACGGGAAGTACCCATAACTACTGAGAGTTGAATCAAACAGTACCCACCATCCTACCCCACCCTGCT
This sequence comes from Narcine bancroftii, assembly GCF_036971445.1. Classification (NCBI taxonomy): domain Eukaryota; kingdom Metazoa; phylum Chordata; class Chondrichthyes; order Torpediniformes; family Narcinidae; genus Narcine; species Narcine bancroftii. Next base: position 458,065,939 of record NC_091469.1, read on the forward strand.
CCCACCCCGTTCCTGATGTACAGGCTCAGTACACAGATTAAAAAAAGCTACATAGCCATCCTATGTATGGTGGTTGCCAAAACTGAACCCACACACCTCATAATTGGTGCTCCAGTGCTCCATGGGTCACAGCCAGGAGTGGACAAGGTGCACCCTCAAAGAAGAGCTCATTGCTCACATGTGCTCACTGTTATACACTTGGGAGCTAGAGTTTGGCTAAGGCATCAACTCACGTGACTTTAGGTGAAGACAATGATCAGTTTGAAAGTGATGTCACTGTGGGTGGATTTGTTTGTTATTCATGGACAAGGGGGAAATTACCTTTGGCCTATTTACTCTCTGACCAGTGAGGTGACTCTCCATGTTACAGGTAGGTAGGCACGCATGTGGTCAAATTTATGGGATAAATGTGTATATGCATTTTGATAGCCTCAAATAATTTTTCTGTGTAAAGTTATTGTGGGCAGTAGTTGTATTTTTACCTGCCATTCAACCTGGAAACTAAGTCACTAGGAGCTAAGTAACAAAATCATTGGGCTTGATGCTTGCCACATTTCTTTCTCTCTAACATGTTTAATCTTTCTCTGTAACTCAACTCCTGAAGACCCAGCAACATCCTAGTGAATCTTCTCTGTACTCTTTCAATCTTACTGATATCCTTCCTGTAGTTTGGCAACCAGAAATGCACAAAATACTCCAAATTTGACCTCACCAATGTTTTGTACAACCTCACCTTAGCATCTCCACTCCTGTGCTCAAAACTTTGATTTATGAAGGCCAAGATGTCAAAAGCTTTCTTTACAACTTGTCTACCTGTGGCACTATTTTCATGGAATTATGCATCTATATTTCCAATCCCTTTGTTCCTCCACACTCCTCACTGCCCTACCATTTACTGTGTATGTCCGACCCTAGTTTGTCCTTCCAAAATGCAAAACCTCACACTTGTCTGCATTAAATCCATCTGCCATTTTCTATCCCATTTTTCCAGTTGGCTCAGATCCCTCTCCAAGCTTCGAAAGCTTTATTTGCTGTCCAGAACACCTCCAATCTTAGTGCCATTAGCAAATTTGCTGATCCAATTTACCACATTATCATCCAGATCATTGATATAGGCAACAAACAACAATGGTCTCAGCACTGATCCCTGAGGCTCACCACAGGCCTCCAGTCTGCAAAGCAATCATCCATCTCTGCCTTCTCCCATTCAGCCAATTTCGAATCCAGTTTACAACTACTCCATGGATGCCTAGAGTTTGAACCTTCTGCACTAACCTCCCACATGGGACCTTACTAAAGTCCATGTAGACAAAATCCATAGCTTTTCCTTCATCGACCTTCCTGGTAAGCTCCTTGAACAACTCTAAGATTCATTAAACATGACCTACCATACACAAAGATATCTTGACTATCCTTAATTAGCCCTTGGCTGTCCAAATACTTGTATATCTAAACTCTTAGAACACCCACCAATAATTTACTCACTACTGATGTCAGGCTCACCTGCCTATAATTTCCTGATTTACTTTTGGAGCATTTTTTGAACAACAGAACAACAGGAGCTACCCTACAATCCTCTGGCACTTCACCCATGGCTAAATACATTTTAAATATATGTGTCAAGGCCCCTGTAACTTTGAGGTCCAAGGGAATAACATGTCAGGCCTTCTAGAGTGAAAGTATTTGTTGCTACTTGTATGTAGTGTGACACAGTATACAGAGATATAGATATGTTTTTAAGAGATAAATTGGGAAAGGTTTGTTAGAGTAGATTACATACAAACATTTTAAAACAGATGCCCCATGCTAGACATATCGGCTACATAGCATTTGCAAGAGATTTTGAAGGATGCTCAAGAGACTTCACTAATGGATTGCTGTTTTCAAAAGGCAAAAGATGAAAGAGTATGTCGGAGCTGCTATGTCTAGAAGAGAACTTGCTGTTGTAACAAAGTCATGAGGTTTTTCAAGCAGAGAGAGTCAAACAGGCTTTCTCTCGGAGAGTCAGAGAGAGAGAGAGAGAGAGAGAGATACAGAGATCACTTGACAGTGTTACAGCCAGCAGAAGTAGCTGGGACTGGAACAGGACAAGCTGGCAAGCCCATTTGGAAGACAGCCTGGGCAAAGCCCTTGTGGTTCATGCAAGAGGAGAGGATCGGCTGTTTCACTTGGAATAAGGGAAACAAAAAGGAACTCTGTGGTGACCTGAAAGAAAGAGGTTATCATCTAGAGAACCCTGAAGGGGCAAGTTTCATCAGCGAGACACTGATGGAAGTACATCAGTTGTGGATATCCTGGAACAACAAATCTCTCTCTAAAAACTGACAAGAACCTTCCTGAGTGGTAACCATTTACCTTTCAAGCACCAAACCCTGGTGAACTTAATAAATGTTAAATTCTGTGCACAGTATAAGAGTTGCCTGCAACCAGTGAACTTGGAGGAATGAGAAGTGAGATTGAACTGTGAACCCAAGAACTTTTCTGAATTTACACCAACATTACATGCACATGTGCTTAGAATTAAAAGGGGGTTAAGTTAGGTTAAGTAAGTCAATAGAGATAAGTTAAAGTGTGATTCTGTTTTCATGTTTAAAGATAATTAAAAGCAACTTTTCTTTGAGTAACCATTTGTCTTGGTGAATATTTATTGCTGCTGGGTTTAGGGGTCCTCTGGGCTCGTAACAGTAGCAATAATATTGGAAAGTTTTATTGTGTTTCAAATTATTCTGAATTGTCAGTATTATTAAATTGTTTCTAGCTGAAATAGCAATAAATTATATTTTCACTTTTCTGCAGGTTACTATTTATCCATGTTACCTGAAGGTGATTCAAAGGAATTTGCAATTCTACAAAGCTCTGTTTTCCTTCCTCCAAAGGATATTTGCCAGGTAGTTTCCTTTAAACTTTTGAAGAAAATTAGAGATCAAAATCAAACCAAAAGTCAATTATTCATGTGGGCATGCTCTGGATTTAATTCTCCATTCAAAAATAACAGGAAATTAAGTGAATTCTGCCTTTTTTCCTTGATAGATGAGATTTTATTATCAGTTTGGTCATGCCAGTGGAATACTTAAAGTCGGACTGTACCAACAACAAACTGGACATGTAGTGGATATTTGGAACCAAACCTTTGTGCAGGGAAGTCAGTGGAACAGAAAAGTGATCAGAATCAACAGTAAAGACAAATTTCAGGTATGGAGCTTCATAGGTATTTTGAATTATTTTGCTGATGAATTTCTCTTTGACAGGAGGCAGAAAGTGTCGAAATGAATGTTGTCATACCTCTCCTCCAAAACCATGTTTTCCATCCTGAGGTGGTAGACTTGTGCAAATGACACATCAGTTCTGGTACTTTTGCCAGTCAATCCTAAGGATAAGGACGCCTGACCCACTGGGTCTTCCGAGGAGGAACTTTGCAACATGATGGGGGGACAGTTTGGACTAATTTAGAGACTAGGATGAGAATTGACACATAAGCATGCAAGGAATGAGACCTAAGGATCCCATGTGGGCAGACGGAATTTAATTTAATTTGGCTGAGGGACCACGCACACATCTGCATGGATCGGAAGGAGGAGGAAAGTCAGAACTTTCAAGCCCATACTTCAGAAGACCTTTCAAGGAGCCAGCACATTGATAGTAACCATATTGATGCCAAACTATTTCCTCTCTTAAGGATGTCGTCAGATACTCTCTGAAGCTTCCACAGGCGGACTGTGGAAAGTATACTGACTGGATGCGTCACCACCTGGCTTGGCAATTCAGGTGCCCAGAAGGAGTCAGATTAGCTAGGTGCATCAAATATGTTTTTTACATAGCCGCTGTGTTTGGGAAATGATTCCCATTTTCCCACTATGCTTGCTGTGTAAAAAGCTCGGAACCAGAATGTGGGTCCCATTCCAGTTCTGATTTTTTTTCCCCCTAGACTCTGTACTTTTCCTGGAATGCCTGCAGAGTAATGTGCCCTGCAGGTATTCCGGGACCAACTGGCTAATGAATACGACGTTGATGAAGGCGACCAGTCGACGTCGACGCAGTGGCGTTGCATGTCCCGCCTCTTTACATTCTGCAATGCCAGTATGTGTCGATAATTGTGGACAGAAATGGAAATTTGCTGTTTTGGTGTTCCTGTGTGAACGACTAAAGCCTGGACGTTGGAGACTCTTCATAATAGTAAAATCCCGTGAAGTCCGTGCAAAAATCATAATAGCCTCCGTTGAAGACATCTATGTGAGGCATCGACTCAACCAAGTAGCCAACATCATAAAAGGGCTCCATCACCATGGTCAGAGCCTCTTCTCATTGCTACTTTTGGGCAGAAGGTTTCGAAGCCTGAAAACCAGCACCCCTACTTTCAAGTTCTTTCTAACAGCTCTTGAACCTCCCCTTGCTTCTTTAATGATAGACTGGTCCGACAGCACAAAAGGATTGTGTGCACTATTGCTTCATTTAGTTTTTGAACACGGATGACTGTGAATAATTATGATCCTTCTTGCATTTTTATTGTCTCACAATTTAATGCAATTAGTTTATTGTTTTTGCTTTATTTACAAGAACCTGTCTGGCTGCAGCAGAAAAGAATGTCAGTGCCTATATATATATTGTATAATAAATAAAACAATAAAGACATTTATCATCATTGTATTTGACATTAGGTCTCTTCTTGTTCCTGAACTGTTCTATGTTTGATGTTCTAATTAAAAAGTTACAGTATTGAGCAGTCAAGGGCTAATCTGGTATAATGAACACGAGTAAATGGAGAGTCGGCATAGAGATGAAAGTAAAAAGAAAATGAAAATATTTTTTAAAAACTGAAAATTCTGGAAATATTAAGCAGGTCAGGCCACATCTGTGGGAAGAGAAGTAGAATTAGCAGTGCAATCGTAATTGGGAAGGAGCTGGAAGAGAAGACGTTATTTCAACAATGAGTTTATGGTACGGATACAGATGAGGGAAAGTAGAATGAATTCCAACCAATCAATAGTTGAGGATGGGACACTGCTCAAGAATACCTTGGAATAGTTTACTCTGAGAATGAATAAACCAAAGATGAGATAGGGGGGGAATGAAGACCAAAGGAGTTGCAGATGCTGGAACCTGACTACTGAAAGCCAAACACTGGAAGAACACAATGGATCAAGCAGCAAAAGACTCAAGGCAATATTTTGGGTAGAGACGCTGCATCAGGACTTGAGAATGGGCCATTTCCTAATTTTCTTTTGCATGAATTTATTTATTTTTAAATGTAATTCATAACAATATTTTCACTGTGATGCTGCCACAAAACAACACATTTTGCAACAAAATTCATGAAAATAAATTCCAATTCTGATTCCAATGGATGATTTCACTGGCTGGAACTCTGAGACAAGCCTGCAGGATAGATGCATATGTTAAAATAAAGCTGCTGCTGTGAATAGAATTATGCATCTGTGGATCCTCAGTATATTAGCATGTCAGGCTCACAGAGAGCGGGGAAAGGAAAAACTGTGGCCTCACCCGTAGGAAAAAAAGCTCTGCTCTTTAAGGGCATCCTTCATGTTTAGCACATGCTGATCCCCAGGAGGATCAAGAACTGTGAAGTAGTTGGAGCAGTGATTGTAGGGTCAAGGAATTTTACAACCCTCTTAACACTTTAATTGATTGCAGTTAATATCAGCAAGAAACCTCACATCCAGGCTGACTCTCAGTGCTCCAGCCTGGCAACAGGTGGACCCCAAGTGCAACACTAGAAAATTCACTGATGGGATTAGATGAGCATCAGATGCACCCTCGGCTTGGCACTGTGTGAGCACTGAGAACTCAGCCTGGATAGTTGGTGGCATCTGAAGGTCACGGCCAACAGTGAGCTGGCTCCAAAGGTCTAGGTTCCAAGGAATGGGATTACAATAAGGGGAGTTTAGACCTGACCTTGAGTCTTTCACCCCACCCTCCTCCATATCATTGCAGTCACCTTTAGTGCAAGGCTTCAAGGTAATCTTGATGATTTTATCACTCTTACATTCATTGAAGGAGTTGTAGTTGTCATGGTGAATCCTGCCCCCACACTCACAACCTCTGTTAATTTAATTGGTATCCCATATCAGTGTCCTCCCTGTGGTAAGAAGTGTTTGTTTATGCTATAACCCTAAGACATCTACCTATTGATTGAAGTATTGGTTCATGAAGACAACATCTGCAGAATTAATTGATTTGCTTTAAATTCAATTAGTTCAGGAAAGGGTATTTAAACAGGACCATATGTATTTCCTTGTCTTAGGCTGGAAATTCTTCTTTTGTGATCTGGGTGCCGGTTAATTGGATTAGGCATAATAATACTTTGGCAGAGACAAGATAGGCTGAAGGGCCTTTTACTTCACTGTAGTCTTCTATGGTGCACCATTTCTTCTAATGGCTGCACCATTTCATCAGATGCAAGGATCGACAATGAGATAGACAACAGACTCGCCAAGGCAAATAGCGCCTTTGGAAGACTACACAAAAGAGTCTGGAAAAACAACCAACTGAAAAACCTCACAAAGATAAGCGTATACAGAGCTGTTGTCATACCCACACTCCTGTTCGGCTCCGAATCATGGGTCCTCTACCGGCTCCACCTACGGCTCCTAGAACGCTTCCACCAGCGTTGTCTCCGCTCCATCCTCAACATCCATTGGAGCGCTTACATCCCTAACGTCGAAGTACTCGAGATGGCAGAGGTCGACAGCATCGAGTCCACGCTGCTGAAGATCCAGCTGCGCTGGATGGGTCACGTCTCCAGAATGGAGGACCATCGCCTTCCCAAGATCGTGTTATATGGCGAGCTCTCCACTGGCCACCGTGATAGAGGTGCACCAAAGAAAAGGTACAAGGACTGCGTAAAGAAATCTCTTGGTGCCTGCCCCATTGACCACCGCCAGTGGGCTGATAACGCCTCAAACCGTGCATCTTGGCGCCTCACAGTTTGGCGGGCAGCAACCTCCTTTGAAGAAGACCGCAGAGCCCACCTCACTGACAAAAGACAAAGGAGGAAAAACCCAACACCCAACCCCAACCAACCAATTTTCCCCTGCAACCGCTGCAATCGTGTCTGCCTGTCCCGCATCGGACTTGTCAGCCACAAACGAGCCTGCAGCTGACGTGGACTTTTTACCCCCTCCATAAATCTTCGTCCGCGAAGCCAAGCCAAAGAAAAAGAGAGTCTTCTATGGTAACCATGTCTGCCTGTCCCGCATCGGACTTGTCAGCCACAAACGAGCCTGCAGCTGACGTGGACATTACCCCTCCATAAATCTTCATCCGTGAAGCCAAGCCAAAGGAAAAGAGTCTTCTATGGTTCGATCCAATCATAATATTCCACACTTTCATAATCTTACCATTGCTACATGCCATAAGATTTCAGGAATTAAATATTATAAGTGCTGAGAAACCCATCCCTGGTCAGAAGACCTAAAAGTACTGTACCGCAGTGTCAAAGTGTTGTCCTCTCACTCCAAAATTCATTCATAGACTTCAATGGAGTGAATTTTGGAAACCGTGTACAAAATGCTCTCCTTTTTTTCTTATTGTGAGCTTGCTGCTGTGCACCAGACATAAATTTCTGAGTAAAGCAGCTTCAACTAAATTCATGGTTCCCGACCTCAGAGAAAGTCCTTTGTTAATCATCTGATTTGTGACTTGATCATAGCCTATCCCTTTAGAAATTGTAATTCAATTGGAGAATCAACAGAGCTGAATTACTAAAAAAATATAAGTATTCGCCCATTTAAAGTACTCTTACATTTCAAATAATTATTTCTTAATGCTCTGTATGAGTTTTGTTTGATGTGCAATGAAATATATTAAATAAAAGTTATGTTCATCGGATTTCCACCCAGCCTCTGGAAAACAAATTCATTTTGAAGGGAAAATGTTTGGTGGAAATAAACCTCGACATTGATTTTTGAGTGGGCTTGTCTAAGACCAGCAGATCTGCCCAGCTGTCAAAATATGTGGATGTCATGGTTGACTACTGCTTAAGTATATTTCCAACAGCTATTGCCATGGAAACATTGGAAAGTGCAAGAATTAAACCATAGTGACCTTACCATGACATTCCACATGGCAATCATGCCATAATATTGTGAAAATAATTTGCTTACAAAATGACAGGAAATACTACCTAAATCAAACCCAACTCACAAATTAACGTTTAATTAAAGGTCCCCACTGTTTGCATTGGACTCTTCCTACATTGGACACTGCAGTTGGAAGGATTTAGCATTCAAATCTAGAATAAGTACATGAATCTCTAGAGGTTATTCAAACTAAATTCTCTGTTAGTATTGGTTGTTTTTCATACTTTTAAAATGCTGACAGCTTTTTGAACCTGTTCTTCAATAATGTAAACAGTGTATTACTTTCCCTTTTTTTAATATGCATTTTGTCATTCACAGGTTATAATCCAGGGAAGTATTATTGCTTACACTCACCCCAGTGAAGGGATCGCCATTGATGACATTTCCTTCAGTTACGGTTGCCTCTCTGCACCAGGTAACCATTTAAATAACCCTCTAAGTCATTGTTGAAGTTCAAACTATTAAGTTTGTCTCAATACTAATAGTTGTATTGGATTATTTCAGTTCTAAGTAACAACTGAGTCAACGTGATTGGAGAAAAGTATTAAGTTATTATAGTACTAAACTCTAAATGCTCTATCAGTATAGAGGTGTAGTTGGCTTGTGAAAGAAAATTATATAAAAATAAAATTAATTTGGAGTCTATCTCTGATCGGTATTCACTGATGATGTGATCTCATTGAACGTAAAGGAACTTATCCATAAATGTGAAGAGTTTTGAATTGTTGCATTGGTCTAAACTTTTTCCATCCATGGTCCTGTTTTTTAAACATTGTAATTTTGCCTACTTCTCCCATTGCCACTGACAGGTCATTCCTTCAACCACCACCCTCAGTGTGAAGGAGCTGCCCCTCAGGTTCCCTTTAGAACTTTTTTTTATCTTCTCTTCCCAGTTAAAACTTAAGCTCTCCCAATTTAGCCTCCCCTACCCTTGGTAAAGACTGTGATCATCCACTTTACCTATACATCTCATGATACTATTATGTTATCAGCTCTCAGCCTCCGTAAAAACAGTCCAAGACTGTTTGTCCCTTTTTATAATTTAAGTCTTCCAGACTCCAGCACATCTTTGTTAATCTTTTCTGCAGCTTCTCTAACTTAATCATATCCATGTCACCATATAGTCACCAGAATTGCACACAATCTTTCAGGTACACTCACCAACTCCATTCTTTAGAGTTTAGAAGGACAACCTTATGACCCATGAACATTGTAAACAACACATTTAGTAAGTTGGTTATATCACAGTTTAAGGGTCTAAGGAAATATAAGGAATGGGTGGACCACAAACAGTAGCAGCACAGGAGTTGCCAGTGATCATCTCCCTCCAAAACAGATACTATTGGGGCAGATGGCTCATCAGGGGAAGACCCCACCAGCCTTTGGCAGTGTGGGTGGCCCTGCTGCACAAGTAGGCAGAGAACAGAGTTTCAGGTTGTCGGGGATTTTACTGTACTCTTGCCCCACTCCCCACCATGTTGACTGCATAAGAGTAAGAGCAGGAAAGAAGTCATTAAGCCTGTCAAATCTGTATCAGCTGAATGCAAAAGCAATGCATCAAGTCCTGCCTCCTGTCTATACTGACAATAACCACAACAGCAGTTCGAGTTTAAGACAGCTTTTCTTTCTTCTTTGGCTCGGCTTCGCGGATGAAGATTTATGGGGGGGTATGTCCACGTCTGCTGCAGGCTTGTTGATGACTGACAAGTCTGATGCGGGACAAGCAGGCACAGTTGCAGCGGTTGGAAGGGAAAATTGATGGGTTGGGGTTCGGTGTTGGGTTTTTCCTCCTTTGTCTTTTGTCAGTGAGGTGGGCTCTGCGGTCTTCTTCAAAGGAGGTTGCTGCCCGCTGAACTGTGAGGCGCCAAGATGCACGGTTGGAGGCGAGATCAGCCCACAGGCGGTGGTCAATGTGGCAGGCACCAAGAGATTTCTTTAAGCAGTCCTTGTACCTCTTCTTTGGTGCACCTCTGTCTCGGTGGCCAGTGGAGAGCTCGCCATATAACACGATCTTGGGAAGGCGATGGTCCTCCATTCTGGAGACAGCTTTAATAAACTAATATGTACACTAAGAGGTCTTGTCTCTGCAAGACAAACCTGGAAGGCTAGACTGTAGCTCTGTAGCTTTATATAGAAGGTCACCGGGATGACCCCTGGTGACCAAGTGGTGTAATTACATATCACCAGACTGTCTACTCAGCAAAGCCCCTCAAATTCTTTCATTCTAGATATTTGTACAGCTCCTTTATGCAAAGTTTATGACAAGGACATGAATAGGTAGGAAATGGAAGATATAGAATGTACATAAACAGATAGGGTTATTTTAAATTGAACTTCTTTAGTTAGAGATCCGTGGATCTGTGGAACTCACTGCTGCACGAAGCAGTGGAGGCCAGATCACTGGGAGTATTTCAACAGGAAATGGATAAGTACCTCATTAGTCAGGGTATCAAAGGATATGGGGAAAAGGTTGGAAATTGGAACTAGGTGTGAGCATAACTAGCTTAGTGTAGAGTCACGGAACAGATTCGATGGGCCGAGTGGCCTGCTTCTGCTCCTTTAACTTGTGAACTTGTGACAAAGGTCCTATTCCTTCACTGTACTGACTCAGTGTTCAATATCCTGACATGATAGTTCCAGAAATTTCTGTTCTCATTTCAGACTTCAAACATTCATGGACATTTGCATTTTTGTTTATTTAGGATGTAATGCAAAATTTTTTTAAAAACCCACAATGAAGTCTGTGCCTAAGTATTAATGAAGTGATCCAGTTAGGACTTGCAACAGGTAAGGGGTGTAAACTGGTGAGGGATGTCAACCCCTATTGATGGTCAGGTTGGGAACATTGTTCAAACTTCTACCCATTTCCACTTCTATAATCAGCTAAGGAATCAGGAAACTTCTGTGCAAGAGGCTCCCTCACTCTTACCACCTTTTACCTCCTGCTTTTGGGACTGTGTTCCTTCTCTTGCCCCTCTCCCCACCATTTTGTTTGGGAGCCTGCCCATGTTTTGTCATACCTTGATGAAGGGCTCAAAGCTGAAATGTTGGTTTATCTTAAAGTAAACTGCACCTCACATAGATGTCTGTAATGGATGAGTGATCAGAGCCTGTGATGGAACTGGCTATGTTTGCTAATTTCTGCAGCTCAGAATTCCTGGCAACTTGTATTCCCAGATGAGGCTGTGATGTAACCAGTCAATATGATTTCCACAGTTCACCTGGAGAAGTTTGATGAAGTATCCATCAACCTACCACATCTCCTGAGAGAATGTAAAGGGGACTGCTGTGCCTTCTGTATGGCTGTCTCGATATTCTGGCCCCAGAGAAGGTCTCCTGAGGTATGGACACTTCTCTGGCCTCAAATGGGGCTCCTGGAAGGTGTATTGCCTCCTGGGTTAGAGATGTCTTCGAGTGGCTGCAGGAAATTCTGAATGGGAGGATAAACAGCCAGTCGTTGTGACTCCTATTGGTACCAATAATATATTTTGAGTGTGTAGTGAGCACAGTAGAAAGAGGGGAGCAGGTGAATGTTGTAGTAACAACACACCAAAATACTGGAGGAACTCAGCCAACTCAGGCACAAAATGTCAGCAATATATCTTTGCCTCCTATAAATGCTGAAAATTATTGCTAAGTTCCTCCAGCATTTCAGTGTATTTTTATGATAATCTACAATCACTTGGTCTTCATACTTATGTGATTCACTCAGATTAACGTTGTACACTTGGATTCCAAGAAGATGCTTGGTTAGGTGCCTCATAAAAGACTCCACAAGTTAAGGATGCATGGTAGAGGATTGGCTAACTAATAGAAGGCAAAGAGTTTGGATAACTAGACGTTTCTCTGGTTGGAAATCCGTGGAGATCAGAGTACCACAGAGGAAGGAGCTGGGTCCATAACTCTTCACAATGACTCAGAAGAGAGGACCGAGCGTAATATGTCAAAGTTTATCGATGACACTAAAGTGAGTGGAAAGATAAATTGTGCAAGGATGTCGAGAGATTGCAGAATGAAATAGATAGGGAAAGTGAGTGAGCAAGGGTCATCTTTTTGGAGGTAAAATAGTTTATTATTAAAAGGGTGAAAGATTGTAGTGTGCTGCTGTGTAAAGGGACTTTGGAATGATTGAGCATGAATCGCAAAAGGTCGCTTTGCAGGTGCAATATGTAATCAAGAAGGTGTTGGGGTGAAAAATGAAAGTCTGAAGTCACTGTGATTATAGGAACTCCACAGGTCTTGCAGCGCATATTGGAGATAAATACACACACACACACACACACACACACACACACACACACACACACACACACACACACACACACACACACACACACATTCAGCATTTCTTCAAGGTATGAGTAAAGAACAGATATGGTCTCAATTAAAAGAAATGGCAGGGGGAGGATTACAGTCAAACAGACAAAAGGATGTGGAGAGGAAGCCAGGACAGAGGAATGGTGAGAATTGATTGGGGGATAGGGCTTTTTGGCTTGGTGAATACAGAGCTGGGGCAAAGAAGATGGAGGGAAAAGGGAAGTGAGAGAGAGAGAGGGAGGAAATTAGAATGTTGAATTTAAGAGCAGGAAGGTTCGCCTGCAACCATACAGGTTACTATTGAGGCCACACCAGGAATACTGTGTGCAGTTCCTGTCTTGTAACTAGAGATAGGATAGACTAGCTTTGGAGGCAGTGCAGTGGAGGTTCACCAGGATGATTCCAGCAGAGAGGGGATGAGCCTATTGAAGAGATTGAGTCACCTAGGACCATACTCTCTGGAATTCTGAAGAATAAGAGAGGATCTTATTGAAATACATTAAATTATGGAAGTGATAGAGATGATAACAGCAGGAAATTTATGTTTTGAGGGAGTAGATTTAGGACAGAGATGAGGAGGAACTGCTCTTCCCAGAGAGTAGTGAATCTTTGAGATTCTCTGCCCAAGGAGTTGAAGCCACCTCGTTAAATATTATGTTGGATGTAGGGGTTACTTCAAGATTTGTGAGATGAAAGGGCAGAATTTGCTGTTTAACCACATTAATAGTTGAACCACTATGAAAAGAAAGAAGAAAATAAACAGGTGCCAAGAAAAATTAAAGAAATTTAATCTTGCCAGATTAAATATGAGTATTTAAAGGAAAACCTGAAATTCACCCACTTCATAAGAGTTCTGTGAGTAGGAGGATCAACTACAAATTACAGTTGAACAACCTGTCTAATCTCTCAATTCGTTCAATATTTTCCTTTCCCTGTCCTGTCCTGCGAATAAAAGCTGAACATTAGCTGCTGGATTGATTAGTATTTGGAATTGACTACAGTATCATTGTTTCACAGGGTTGATGAAAACAGATACATTCAATAAAAGCCTTGAGAGAATGATACAGATTAAAGCCTGTTTACAATTAATCTCTTCGCCAGGAAATATAATCTATCTTCCCAAGATATCTCTGACACTCTTAAATCAGATCAGAAATATTGAAGTCCAAATTAAGATCAGCCACATTTTATTGATAGATTTATTTTTAGTGTTTCAAGCCTTGATATTGCAAGGATAAAATCATTATAAATATCAAAGGGATAATGGAAAATGTGTTCCTGATAATGTGGACAGACTTATCAGGGAATATGGGGAAAATATGATCTGCATTCTTTACTAAAAATACCATTGTCAAATGTCCCAAGGAATATGCTTTTTTTTCTGGTCAGGCTGTGAACAATATTAACTTTGTCAATATTAATTAGGTTTCAAAGACCTCAGGAACATCAATCCATTGTACCAGATCAGCAATTCAGTTCGGTAATGGTTGATCAGTGCTTTAAATAACCAAGTTCATCCTGCTTTCTTTAATATCATTGCTTGACAGAAACATCAATCTGAATTTTCAAGTTTTCTTTTGACCAGTCAGTATAACCTTTTGGGGTGACAGAATTTCAATTTCTGTAATTAAGTTCTTCTACATAAATAAAAAAATAATAAAAAAATTGATAGATAGATAAATAAATAAATAATTGAGTAAAGTCTGATGGCAAACAGCGAAACAAATGTAAGTTTTAGCTGAACCCTTCTGCCAGCATCTCACGTGTGTAGCCATGGTTTAATTGAAAGCAAGCCAAAGACATTCCAAATTTTTCAATTTATCAATCTCATGACTCTGCTTTAAAACATAGGTTCTTATCATAAAGTCAATTTGACACATTCACGGCGAACAATTCTTGGCCATGTTAGGCCCATACGCCTCTGATTCCCGTCCCATCTGTGTAGCTTAGATAAGTTTTTTTAAGGGAAGCTTGTAAAAGAGGTCAGTCGGAACTGAGAGCAACCAAAATGACTTCCACAGAGTTTGTTGACAGCCATGTGATTGTTGATAGGCTTCAGAATCTAGTATCTCTATGGATACATTATTGGTCTAGAGAATAGAGATCTGACTCGTTGATTCTGGGATATTATTTGAATCCACACAATTGCAGGGGGGTGACTGGTACATTTGGAGTGAACAAAAAAATCTATCTTCAGTAATGACGGCATGAAATTTGGGATTATCATGAAAAAAATCCACCAAATCTGCTGCCCACTGTGGATTTGCTCCAGATGTAATTCTGGGACTCAACAGCACTCCTCAGTCGGGTCACTCGGGTGATGATGATTCACTTTATTGTCATTGTACCAATAAACCAGCCAAAGAAATACAATTAGCATCGACCGGAAGTTAAAAAAAATAGCCCTCTATACATTAAACTAAAACGTTCAATTAAAACCTGTGGTGAATGTCTGCCAAGCTGCCTGTCTCGCCTCTGGCGAGCCTTGCTGTACTAACATTGGCTGTGCATTATCTCTACTGTTGAGGACACTCCCCTTGGGTATAACTGTGTCTGCACCTATTATCTTTCATTATTGTACCATGAATTCCTGCTAATAAAAGCCATGATATTGTTTGACTACATTGTCTTTGTCTACTTCATCAACTGGCACTTCAAAACCAACAACAACACTATTCTAAAAAGGACAGATTTTACAGTGTGAGTCAGGACCACTCAGGGCTGTGATTCAGTGTTCAACATCATCCCAGCTTTACAAAAGAATTGAAAGCTCCTGCCTGATGGGAGAAGATTAAATAGTCGGAGATTTGGGCACACTGCTCAGACATCGATCCCTATAGATTTTTTTTGATGGTTGGCAAATGGATGCCAATAATCCTTTGGGCAGTTTTCACTACCAGCTGGAGTGCCTTCTGATCTTGTGCAAGACAATTCCCGTACCACACCGAAATACCAATGGTTAGCACGCTCTCAATCGTGCATCGGTAGAAATCCAACAGTATCCTGGGACAGAGGTGAATTTAAGAATTCAAGGACCAAGTGAGATCTTCAGAGATATGAATGCCAAGGAATTTAAAGCTCGATGAACATTCCACCACCACTCCATTGATATATGTTGGGACATGAGTGTGGCTTCTGGCATGCCTGAAGTCCAGGATGATCTCCTTGGTCTTTTGAGTCTTGAGTGTCAATTTGTTATCAGCATACCATAAGGCCAGGTGCTGAACTTCATCCCTATAAACCATTTCAACACCCCCTCTAATCAGGCCACCCACCATGGTGTCATCTGCAAATTTGATTATTAAATTTGTGCTATATAACACAGTCGGAGGTAAAGATGGAATACAAAAGGGGGCTCAAACACCACAATAGTATTCAGGGTAAGAATGGGAGAGAAAGTATTGCCCATCTTAACAGATTGAGGTCTGTTACTTAGGAAGTCCAAAATCCAAATACAAAAGGATGGGATGATACCTTGCAGACAAAGTTTGGTTATCAGCTTAGAGGGGATAAGTGTTGAAAACTGAGCTATAGTCAATAGTTAGAGTTGACCAAATAAGTCAAAGTGAAGCACTGTTGAAATGGCATCCTTGGTTGATGTGTTAGTATGGTAGGCGAATTGATGAGAATCCATAGTGGCAGGCAAACAGAATTTCAGGTGAGATAAAACCAACGTCTCAAAACACCTTGTGATGTTGGGGGTGAGTTCAACTGGACGTGAGTCATTTAGACTCATAGTGGTAGAGCGCTTTAGCACAGACACAATGGTAGAAGTATGAAAGCTCATTGGAAACACTGCGTGGGCTAGAACAGATTGAAAATATCCGTAAAAACCCCAGCCAGCTGTTCTGCACAGGCCAGGTATGTCATCTAAACCAGCTGCCTTCTGTACATTCACCTCACTCAGGGTGGCCCACGCATCAATGATGGAGATTGAGAGAGGTATTTCATCGAGTAAAAGATCCACCTTGAAGGTGGCCTCCTTATTCTCTTGGTCAAAGCGAGTATAACAATAGTAAAGCTCCTCAGAGTGCGAGTCACAGCTAGAAGGAGGTGCAGTACTAGATCACCTACAGTTGTGATAATCTGTGTGCCCTGCTCATGTGCCGAGGCTCCGAAGGTATGAAATGCTCTTCAATATTTTGTTTGTTTATATAGTTAGCCTGAGAGATTCCCCTCCTTAAATTGGTCCTGGTTAATCCATAAGTCTCCCAGTCTCCAGATCTGAAGGGTAAATATCTGTCTTTGAGCAAAAGGTGATCCTCACTGTTCATCCATGGTTTTTGATTCACAAATATTTTTATTTTCTTCTGTGATGTCACTCCAGCCACACACTTGTTGATATACTCAAGGACAGCACTGGTATATGAATCGATATCAACCTGAGAATCTACTGTTAGCATGAACAGCAAACACACTCCAGTCAGTATATTGAAAATGTTGTTGAAGAACAAAGTCAGCACCCTCCAGCCAGATTTTAGCAGCCTTCCTTATGGGTTTTTCCCATTTAATGTCTGGCCTGTACTTGGGAACCATAAATAATGAAAGATGGGTGATAAGAGTGTGGCCAGGACGGGATGATTTTCCCAGGGAAGGGTTGAGGTTGAATGCACGCATTGACAATAACATAGCATCAGATGTGAAAAAAAATCTCCCTTGAATCCTATTAGAGAAAAGAACAGTGGAGGTGAGGGGGAGAATTTAATCACATCCCCAATTTGTAGCCCAAATTAAAATAACAGCCTGCATTTCCTTCAATGCTAATCCAAATTTCTCTTCCTGTGAAGTCTCTGAAGCCTTTGTTTTTCTCCTGGTAATGCCATCACGGCTTACAGTTTAATTTAAAATTACTTAGAATAGAAGAAAGAGTGTGATATTTCACTGATTTTTGTTTTACTGTGGAGATGAATTATTTGCACATCATTCTTAGACAAATGCGATAGGTCAATACTAGAAATTTTCTGATTCAATGAGCATTGTTTTCTTTGTACCGAGTTCGTTGTAAATCAACGTGGCTCGGAAATAGGCCCACAGGCCCAGCTTATCCATCCCCTCCTGCTTTCGTCCCACTTGCCTGCAAATACCCTCTATCCAAGTTTTTCTTAAATGAAGCTAATTTACATCCATCATAAGGAAGAAAAGCATATTTTCTAGTTCTAAGAAAATCCCAACAGAATTATTTTAATGGGACACTCAGAGCCTGAGAAATAGGGTGTGTTTGCTCTACTCAGATTAACCCAATTTCAACTGCACAGCACATTTATGTAAATTTGTCCTTTCCCTGTATTATATAACTTCAGATGTGGGCCACATATCAATCAAAGGAAATTACTTAATATTCCCTCTCTTTGCATTTGCTAAGAACTGTGAGTTGGCTGTGGGACAACCTTTTCATTCTGCTAACAATGAGGTAAAGGTAAAAATAGGTGTGAAAGGTTGCCCCGGAGCAGAAAACTGCTTATTACTGTTACACAGTCACTCAGTAATATAAATCTGGGTGAACCACAAAAGTTTGCAGATGCTGTGATTATAGTAAAACACACAGAGAAATGCTAGAGGAACTTAAGTCAATTCAAGTCACCTTAATTTATCGTTTATATCTTTCTTGCACGGGAAAGACAAGATAGTGTTTCTCCAGGACCACAGAGCATCTTTACATAAATATGTTAGAATAGAAGTTAAACACATAAAATATTAAAACGCGGGTGGTCTCACAGCATCCATATATTACTGATATTTTGAGTCTAAGCCCTTCTTCAAGGTATATGTTGTTCTATATCTTTACCTCCTTTTGGATAGTGACACCAAGTGACTTCCTCCTGTTTGTTTGGTGATATAAAGCTGCCTGTGTGGATTCCACTATTGAAACCATTGATCACTTTTGTACAATCTATACCAGTGGTTCTCAACCTTTTTCTTTCCACTCACATACCACTTTAAGTATTCCAAATGCCATAAGTGTTTTGTGATTAGTAAGGGATTGTTTAAGGTGGTATGTGGGTGGAAAGAAAACATTTGATAACCATTGTTTTAATTGTATCTAATTGACTCATTATGTGCATGGTTTCATGACTCCAAAGGAAATGGGCTAATGACAATTTTTCTCAAGCAAAATATTTCAGCAACAATTGGGTCTAGAGCAGTAATTCTCAACCTTCCCTTCCCACTCACAGACCACCTTAAGCAATCCCATATTAATCAGAGCACCAATGGCATCTGGATTACTTAAAGTGGTCTGTGAGTGGAAAGAAAAGGTTGAGAATCACTGAATACCTTCACCACCTTTTAAAAGGCCCAACTCTACCTCTTCAATCTCTTAAGTGGAAATTTATTGCAAGTAATTCATAATCCATAAAATTAAACAAAGATCATAGCTTTTCACTTGGGCTAGCTGGCTGAATTTTACAGAGAACAGAAAAGGCTGTGTGCCAAAATAATCGCACCATATACAAATAAATAAGTCAAGATATGTGACCACACTGTGCTGAAGAAAATATGTGCGTGTGCAGTGGAAACTAGTTTAACCAGGGTTGAGCAAAGTCTTCCTCCTTCTGGGGCTCTGAGTGTCTCATGGAAAATTCTTCAGGGATTTTCTTTGAACTAAAAACTGCTTTCATCCCAATGCTATTCATCTATCACTGCATCCATTTTTGGCTTTGCGTGGTTTTCAACCAAATTGGTCAAAAACACAACAATGTTCTAAATCACGGAATTGCTGGTGGTGTTTGCCACTCTGAAACTGTATTAATTAAGGAAGCAGTCCATCTTAAATTATAATTGTTATCAAATAGCTTCTGCAAACTTGAGGCTTATTCTTTGGATTGATGATATTCATAAGAACAGAAGAAATAGGAGCAGGTGTAGGCAATCTGGCCTACCGACCCTGCACTGCCATCCAATAAGATCATGGCTGATCTGATGATAGACTCACCTACACCTACCAGCCTTTTCCCCATATCCCTTAATTCCCCTATTATGTATCAAACTATCCAAACTTGATTTAAATGTATTTACTGTGGTAGCCTTCGCTGCTTCAATGGACAGAGAATCCCTTCGATTCATTGCTCTCTGGGAAATCAATTCTCCTCATCTTCGTCCTAAATCTACTATCCTGATGTTAATGACCCCTAGTTCTAATCTCACCTACTAGAGAAAACAACTTACCTACCTCTATCTTATCTATGCTTTTCATAATTTTATACATTTCTATTAGATCCCATCTCATTCTTCTGCAACACCCCCCCCCCCCCCGAATATTGTCCCAGATGACTCAATCTCTCCTCATAGGCTAGTCCCCTCATCTCTAGAATCAACTTGGTAAACCTCCTCTGCATCGCCTCCAAAGACAGTACACCCTTCCTCAAATAAAGAGAGTAGAACTGGATGCAGTACTCCAGATGCAGGTTCACCTGTATAATTCTCCTGCTCTTAAATTCAATCCCTCTAGCAATGAAAGCCAGCATTCAATTTGCCAGTAGCACCTGCAAACCAACCAATTCATGCACAAGCTCTCCCAAATCCTTCTGTACAGCAGCATGGTGTAATCACTTTCCATTTAGATATTCCCTCCAAAGTGGATATCCTCACATTTATCAACATTGTCCTCCATCTGCCAGACACTTGCCCACTCACTTAACCTATCTAGATCTCTCTGCAGACTCTCTGTATCCTCTGCAGAATTTGTTTTTTCCATTAAATTTAGTGTCTTAAGTAAACTTAGATGAAGGACAGTAAGAACATGCTGAGGAGTAATTCTATACTCAAGACTTCCAAGTTTATTATCACATATGCTGAGGAACAGAGACAAAGGTACTTCTGTTGGCAGTCAAACTAGTCAAGCCGAACATCATACAGCAGAGAAAACACAGTACAGAATTTACAGAGAAATGTTAGTGAAGCGTAAAGGCAAAATCACTTCATTTGCATGAGATTCATTCAGGGGTCTAATAATGCTGGGAAAATAACATGTCCTTGTATCTTGTATTGCATGATCTCGCAATTGCGAATCTTCTTCCCAACAGGAGGAAGGTTAAGAGAGTATGGCTGGTGGTATGAGATTTTACCTGCTTTTCCAAGGCAGCAATCAATAGAGTCAATGGAGAGGAGCACCGCAGTTTCTTATGGCTTTGGTTGGAGCAGTTCCATTTGCTACACAGTGATCCACCCTGACAGGATGCTTTCCACAGTGCATCTGCAGAGGTTGCTGAGAGGCACAGGCAGCCTGTCAAGTTTCCCCAGGCTTCTGAGGACATAGAGGTGCTGGTGCGCCTTCTTGGTCACCACTTTGACGTGAGTGAACCAGGACTGGTCACTGGAAATGTCTGTGCTTAGGAACTTAAGGCATTTCACCATCGTAAATAAGGTGGAGGGTCATAGTCTTTTTTCAAAGTTAATGAAGTCTAAAACTACAAGATGAAAGGAGAATAATTTAAAGGTGACCTGCGAGGTAAGTTTTTCACAATAAGGTTAGTGGCCCTATGTACAAAGCTACAGAAGAAGAGTTAGAAGCAGAATAACAGAGACACTTAAACAGGTACATAGATTAAAAATCTATATTTGGAGGGATGTAGGCCGTGCGCAGGAAAATAGGATTAGCTCGGGTAGACACCTTGGTGAGCATTGATGTTTTGGGCTGAAGGGCCTGTTTCTGTGCTGTATATTTCTAAGACTCTACTTCCATTTCACTAATGCAGACAGGGGAGTGAGCTTCATTCTTCAGCAAGAAGTGCTTTTAATGTGTTTTGTCTCAAAGTTGGAAAATATCAAAATGAAACATGGGCATCAGAGAAATGCTTTCACTTGGAATGTGGGATATGTTTAGAATTCTCAATCCCAGATAATTCAAATCGGCAATTGAGAGCCGTCTTTATATTAGAGGAGTCAAAGGGATCAGGCAGAAGGCAGACAAATGTTGAAAGGCAGCTAAGGATTTAAAGGCCAAACGGCACATGGCTGCTTCTAATTTTAATGCTCAGGTTTTCATTGGTGAAAGATATTACAGAGAGTTGTGCTGACCTTGTGGGGAGCAGGCCCAGAGGACTCATTGCCAATGTTGACATTCACCTCGAGTTTCAGTGATCAATATTTGGACTGCAATTAGGAAGTCCACATTAGGTGCTGTGATCTTCAACATAAAGCTTTTAACTGAGTGTAGTGCAAATAAAAGCTCTCACACTGGAGGGAGAACAAATGCCAGCCATCAGCAGAACACACTACCAGTGAATCCCAGTTCACTGAATTCACCCCTTCCTGCAGAATTTAGGGTCTGTGAATGAAAGCAGAGAACATGGATTCAGAAAAAAATATACAGTTATTTACAAATTTACAGATTTAAGTGGTCCGGGTGGTCTGGAGATCCTGGTAGAGCACCTTAACACCGGGGGTGGGGTGGGGGGGCCTTGGATTCCTTGGGTCTCCTGGTCCCCTTGTAAGGGAGGAGAGGCAGGCTGGGATTCCAGCTCTATGGTGGAGGGGCATGCACTTTCCTCCTGAACCAGATCCCCTGAGGCAGGGCACTTGAGGCAGTGGACCCTCTATTCCGGCAGGTAGCAGATTGCTAATGGAAATGGTGTCCTCTCTGCCATCCAGGTACTCCATATAGGCATACGTGGGATTGGTGTGGAGCAGTTTCGCCCTTTCCACCAGGGGGTCAGTCTTGCTTCTCCTTCATGTGCTCCCTGAGAAGGACTGGAGCAGAAGTGATGGGCCAGACTGGGATTGCAGTTCCTGATGCCGACCTTCTTTTAAAAATGAATAGGAGCTTGTGAGGAGTAGCGTTGGTTGCAGTGACTGGATGGAATGGAGCGCCATAGGCAGGACTGAGTCTGAAAGGCCTTTTGACTTCAGGTCCAGTTTGACAACCTTACAGGCTGTGGCGTTCTCCAAAGGATGAGCCCCGGTCACTATAAACATAGCTGAGGTACCCAAACAGGGAGAAAATGGAATCTAAGGCCTTTATGACTGACGAATTGGACGTGTCTGGATATGGAATGGTGAATGGGAAGTGGGAGTACTCATCAGTGATAGAGAAGAAGAAAGTGTCCCATTTGTGGAGGGGAGAGGTCCCTTAAAATTGACACTGAGCCATTCGAAGGGTCCAGATGACTTGAACAGGTGCACCTTTGTGAGGGGGTAGAAGTATGGCTTGCATTCCGTGCAGACCCGGCAAGACCTGGTCATTTCCCTGACGTCTTCCATAGACTAGGGTAGATTGCTCACCTTGACAAAATGAGCCATGCGGGTGACCCCTGGGTGGCAGAGCTCATGCATTGACTGCAGTTGGCCAGTGTGTGCAGAGGCACAGCTTCCTCGTGATAAGGCACCTGGAGGGTCATTAAGGGCTCCTGACCGATGAGCAATGACATAATTGTCGGTGGAGAACTCAATCCTCCACCTAGCAATCTCGTCATTTTTGATTTTGCCCCTCTTCACATTACTAAACATGAATGCGACCAAGCACTGGTCAGTGAGGAGCGTAAATCTTCTACCAGCCAGGTAGTGTCTCCAGGCCTTGTAATGTGGCCTTGTAATGTTCGAGAAGAAAATGCAACCGGCCTGCCCACCTGGTTGAGGGTAGTGGTCAGGGCTATGTCCGAAGGGTCGCTTTCCACTTGGAAGGGAACATTCTCATCCACTGGGTGCATAGTAGCTTTTGCAATGTGATTTTGGAGGTAGTAAAAAACCATTTGGGTTTCAGCCAAGAGGGGGAAATTAGTGGCATTTAAGAGAGGGTGAACTTTATCAGTGTATTGAGGGATCCACTGAGCGTAATATGAGAAAAAACCCAAGCATCTCCTCAAAGCCTTTGTGGTCCCAGGGATGGGGACCTCTAATGGGGGGCATCCTATCGGGATCAAGGCCAATGATGTCATTCTCCACCACGTAGCCAAGGAGAGCCAGATGTTTAGTCTTGAACACGTACTTGTTAGAGTAATAAGTGAGGTTCAAGGCTTTTGCCGCATGGAGAAAACTCTGGAGGTTGGCATCATGGTCTTGCAAGGTATGGCCACAAATGGTGACGTTATCAAGGTAGGGGAAGGTAGCCTTCAACTCATACTCATCCACCACTGTCCATCTGTCTCTGAAAGATAGAAACCCCATTAGTGATACTGAAAGGGACCCTCCAGAATTGATAGAGACGACCGTTAGCCTCAAATGCCATATATGGCTGGTCCTCAGAATGGATTGGCAGCTGGTGATAAGCATCTTTCCAGTTGAAGGTTGAATAGACCCGATACCGTGCAATATTATTCACCATGTCCAGTAATGTGTACCGATTAATAGTTTGGCTATAATCAATTACTAACCTGGACTTGTTTTCCCCTTTTACCACTACCATTTGCACTCTCCAAGGGTTGGTGCTGAGTTCGATGATACCTTCGTTGAGCAGACGTTGTGTTTCAGATTTTATAATATCTTGGTCTGCTGTGCTGTACCTCCTGCACCTGGTAGCAATAGGTTTGCAATCCGAGGACAGATTCAGGAAAAGAGGTGGGATTCGATATTCAGTGTGGAGAGGATGCATGTGGGTTCTGATTTTAGGGGTCCTCTGTTCCGAACCATTACAGGGTGGAGGGGACTAGAATACTCCAAGGTCACGCTTTTAAGGTGGCACTGGAAGTCCAGACCCAACATACAGGCAAATCTTACAGAATTCCCCCCTAAAATGACAGATGTACAATACAATGTTGTTGAACACATGTACAATGAGAATGAGATGCAAGGAATATGTGATAATTGGAACGATACATCTTTAGGTTGTACTCTTGCACAGTTCATGAGTTTATGAAGCCTTCAGTAGAGCATGTGTCGATGACGCATTTAGTGGAATGTCCGTTTACCTTCACAGTCACTATGGAGTTGCTGAACTGGTGAGGTGCGTCCTGATCTAGGACCATCAAGGCTAGGACCCCGGAGTCTCCACACTCCTCAATTGAGTGGCCCCCACCATCCTGGGTTGCCTTTGGGTAAGATCGCGTTGATCTTGTGGCATGGCAGGATGGCCGCCCTCCTTCCTCTTTTGACGATGATGGCGTCGACTTTGTATTTGGGTCATGGCAAGATGGCCACCGAGCCTTTTCGTGCCATTTCCTCACTGCCACTGTCACCTTCCGTCAGTATGTAGTGCAGCAAGTGGGTTCAGGTTATTCGGGGGGAGACAGCATGTGTCTGGAATCAGATCCGGGAGCTGTGCAGGCTGTGGACTTCCCCGGGCTTCACTAAGTCTTTAGCTGGGCAACAAGATCAGGGATGCTGGTTCTTGCCACAGAAAAAGCCCTCCCTAGCATGGGAGCGCCCCTAGCATGGGAAATGGCAGCCATTAGGGCTGGGATAGCGGGAGCAGTTAGTCCTTGGAAGGAGTCACTTGGGTGGGTGAGTGAGTGAACTGGCTTCGAGGTCATCATTCTTGAGCTTGGCCTATTTCCCAACAATTTGGCCAGTTCAACATGGCTAGCTAGCTCCTTCTTACACGACTCGAGTAGTTGCTGCCTCATGTACCTCCAGCGGACCCCTGCGACTAGAGTGTCCTGAATCTGTTTTTCTTCATGAACATGGCCTGTTGTTGCTTCATACCTGCACTTTTTGGTAAACGTCCACAGATCCAGCAGGTAGTTATCAATGGTCTCTTCTGGTCATTGGTGACATAGAGCGAGTCGGTGCCTCGCTAGGACCTTGTTTTGTGACTTCAGATACCAAGCTTTCAATGCCTTGATGGTTGCATCATACGTAGAGCAGTCCCTGATGGCTGCATTCCCTTTCGTTCCTACCCTAGAAATGACTGTGGACCTCCTGAGTTAATCGGTGTGGAAGAAGTCTCTAGTTGTGTTCAGGTAGGCCTGGAAGCAATCTAGCCAGTGCGTGAACTCCTCAGCCATGTCGGGGGACAGAGGGTCTATCAGCAATATACCGGACTTGAGTAGCGCTTCCATTATTTAGGGAATAAACTAATAAAATTGTAGCATGACTAAAAGCTCTCATGACTGGAGGAAGAACAAATGCTTTTATTAGCTTATAACTGAGGGTAGGGTCTCACGGTAATCTTCAGAAGGGTTGTGGGTTTAGTTGGGAAACGAGGGTTATATGTGAGTCGATGGGGGTGGAGTCAGCCATCAGCCCAACATACTGCCAGTGAATCTCAGTTCACTGCACCTGTACTGTGCTGTTATGTTCTATGTTCTATGACTTGCCTGGATAGCAAACAAAACAAAGCTTTTCACTGTATCTTAGCACATGGAGTCATAGAAAGTCATAGATTCAGAGTCACACTCCATAAAAACAGGCCCTTCAAACCAACTTGAATGCGCTGACCATAATTGTCTCACCTGTTTATGTTTAGCTCGTATCACTCTAAATCTACCCTATCCATGTATTTGTCCAATTTTTTTCATAAACATTTCAATAGTGTCTGCCTCTACCGCCACCTCCAGTAGCTTAGCCCATGCACTCACCATCCTCTGTATGAAAACGTTACCCTTCAGGCTCCTGTTAAATCTCTCACCCATCACCTTAAGCCAATATTTTCTGTTTACCAATTCCCCCGCTCCAGACAAAAGACTGTGCGCTTCAACCAATGTATTCCTCTCAAGATTTTATACGCCTGCTTGAGATCATTCCTCATCCTTCTGTGCTCCAAGGAATAAAGCCCTAGCCCGCTCAACTTCTCCCTACACTCAGACACCAAGTCCTAGCAACATTCTTGGAAATCTTCTCTGCGTCATCTCCAGCTTGACAACAACTTTTTTGCCCGATAGTGACCAAAACTGAAAACAAGAATCCAAATAGGGCCTCACCAGTACCTTATAGAACTGCTAGATGACCACCTGAGTGATAAAGACTCATGTGCCAAAAGCTTTTTATGTCCACTCTATCTTCCTGTGATACCACTTTCAATGTACTATATACCTGTACTCCAAGATCCCACTACTCTACAACACTCCCCAGATCCCTACTGTTCACTGTTTGAGTCCGACCTAACATTCCAGCACAGCTTATTGGGTGGAATCTTATTGAATGCCTTGCATATCCACATATATACAACATCCACAGCCCTGCCCTTGTCAACTCAAAAGATTTGTAAAACATGACATCCCATTTATAAAACCACGCTGACTATTCCCTAATCAGCTTTGACCATCCAAGTGCACCTCAGAATACTATCTTACAACTTAGATGTTGGACTCACTGGCTTTTCCCAGGTTTTTCCCCTTCAGCCCTTCAGCACAACATTTGCCTCGTGTGAAAATAAACAATTCAATTAAATCAGAGGTGTATCTGGTAGAAATGCTTCCTCACAGCTCCAGTGTCCTGGGCTCAATCCTAGTCTCCAGTAGTAACTGAAACAGCTTTGGTCTTCCCCAGATGCTACAATTCCTTCAATCACATAAAGGCACGCAGGGTGAGAGCAAACTGGCCACCTTGTCAGGTTTCCCCAGTGTGTAGATGAGTGGGAGAATCTGACGAGAATTTTGAAAAATCAAATGGGGTCAGTGTCAGTGCATGAATGTGGATGGTTAATGTGGTCTTTCTGGGCAAGAGGATCTGCTTCCAAGCTGTATGACTTCAAATGAAACAGTGGGGACTGGTGGATGGGAATGTTCGGCCAATAACCACTGAAAGTAGAAAGTCACCATCCAGTGTGACATTGGAAACCTTGAGTTCCTATGTTGGAAGTGCTACAAAACTGATAGAAGGAGTTGATCACCTCACAAGCTACCTGCATCATCTGTGACAGAGTCTGAAATTCCTATGGTGTTGTCATGAGGAACCCACAGAATTGGAGTGGAAGATCATCATCCTTAATTCCCCAGGCTGCCTGAAAGGAAGAAAGATTGCTGGGTCAGGGCTGCATGGCTAGGTGGAGAAGGACAAACCACATTGATGTTGAGCACATTAACTAAACCAATGAGTAAACAACAAAAATGACTGAATTTCAGGCACAAAATCACTTTGGAGGCAATAGCATGCTCAAGCTTTATGAGATGTCATTCAAGATATTATGAGGTTTCAAAGATAATAATTAGGATAAGTGAAGTATTATTACAAATTAAAGATGAAATTATGATAGGAGATGAAATGACAATGTAGCTGCCGTGGAGATGTTATGGGTGGATATAAGAAAATTTAAAACGGGAGGAAAAAGCAGATACACTGATAACAAAACATATGAATGTGGAAATTAGACAAGTATATAATAAAATCGTAGTGCTTTTAAAGGGAAGTTTTAATAAGATTTTGGAGAAGGCTCATAACCCTTCAAGGTTAGGCTGGTACTCATTAATATAATAACTGATCTACCTCCACTTCATTCTCCTGAGCAAGCCTCACCAGAAATCTGGTGCTCCCTGTTTTGAATAATGATTGGGCCTCAACAGCCAAGCGGGGTAGTTTTCAGAGAGAGGGCATCCTGCACACTCTCCTTCTACCAGCGGTACATTTTCTACACCTCAACCCCACTCTTTCAAATCCCATCCCACATCAAGGAACTCTGACACTTTTACCTGCTCAGCCCTTTCTGTGAAAATACAATAGCAAATTCAGGAAAGGTCAGAGGTCTGACTTTATTTTATGTTGCATTTGAGATGTAGGCAGTGCAGGTGAGACAAATGATCCCCAGTTGCCCATAATGAGGTGATGATTAGCCACCACATTACTGAATTACTGCAGTCCTTCTGCTGAAGGTTCTTGGACAGGAGTTCCAGGATTTCTACACACCTCAGTTTTCCATGGCCAGCACTTGTCCCCTTGTTTGTGATGGTTGTGCCAGTGGAATCATCCTAAAATTTACCGCGTCAAGATTCTTTATGATTTAATATTCAGGCATTGCAGCACTCGGCCCTTATGACCTGATTGGACAAGCCATCAGACTCCTCAATTCCCAGACCATTTGGGGGTTGGACTGTTAATGTATAAGTCTTAATTTATATTTATATTTTAGTTAAAGAAACCGAAACAGTGCACGATATTCTAAGTATGGCCTCACCAGCATCCTGTACAGCCATCACAAAACCTCTCTATTCTTAAATATTAGCCCCATTACACCATGCTCTTTGCCCTCTCACTTAGTTGTTGAAATTACCTGCTAAACTCTTGTCCAAATGAAGATAAGCTGGAGAGACAAGAAGTAGCTGACCTGAAACGTTGAATGTCAAATCTCAAAAAAAGGCTCCAAAACGTTGACACTCGCTTTTCTCCATAGATGCTACCTGACCTGTGGAATCTCTCCATCTTCTCTTTGATTGCTCAAGATTCCGGCACCAGCAATTGCCTGTGTTTCTCTATTTGGCTAACCTTCTGTGAATCGTGGACCAGAGCTCTGAAATTCACTTATTCTATTTAGATAATAATCTACCTTTTGATTCCACTTATTGAAATGCATGACCTCACACTTTGCCACTTTAAACTACATTTGCCAGATTTTTAACCAAATCACTCAATCTATCTCTATCTCATTGATTCATTTCTCCTTTCCATGAATTTGAAACATCTTCAGAGGAGACATTGTGGTATCTCAAATACCTTGAAATGCTTGCAAGTAGGTAGTCCATGAGTCAGATGAATGTAGAATGGAAGTGATCAATTCCACTACTGAGGTAGATCATATGATGTTCCAAAGGCAAAAGAGAACTATTGTTCTGACTGGAGGTCTATAATCAGTGGTGTTTGACAGCGATAAATGCTGGAGCCTCTGTTATTTGTGATAAACGTAAATGATTTGGAAGAAAACATTGATGGGCCAATGGGTAAGTTAGCTGATGACTCAAAATTGGTGGAGTTTTGGATTATGAAGAAGGTTGTCAAAGGATACAGCAAGATAATGATCAGTTGGGGATAAGGATGGAGAAACGACAAGTGGGGTTTAATCTGGAAAAGAGTGAGGTGTTGCACTTTGATGGATCAAATGTAAGGAGGAAGTATACAATAAAGAGTTGGGGTTTTAGGAACATTGATGTGCAAAGAAATCTTGGGCTACAAGTGGCAATACAAGAAGATAGGGTGGTAAAGAAGGAAAGGCTTATGGCATGAGCTTTGAGTATGAAAGTCAATCAGTGTTTAGGCACTTCTATAAAACTTAGATGAGGCCACATTTGGAGTATTGACTGCATTACAGAAATGATGAGGAGGCTCTGGAAAGGGTGCAGAAGAGTTTCACCAGGATTTTGCCTGGATTAGAGAGAGGTCCACAATAAGGAGAGTTTGGACACATTTGAGTTGATTTTTGAGCATTGGAAACTGAGGGGGAAACCTGCTAGAAGCATATAGAATTATGACAGGCATGGATGAAGTAGACATTCAGTCTTTTTCCCAGAGTGGAAGTGTCAAATACCAGAGGGCGTAGCTTTAATCTGAGAGGGGGAAAGTTACAAGGAGATTCACAGAGCCTGGTAGATGCCCAGAATGCACCTTCAGGGAGGGTGGTGGAAGTATATGACTGCCACATTTAAGAGCATTTACGAGCAGAGATGAGAGGGATACAACTCTTGCGCAGGCAGATAGAGTTAGTGAAAATTGGTTGCCACAGATAATTGCAGGCCATAGGGCATGCCCTCTGCTGTATTCTTTTCTCTTCTATGAACCTACATATTTGGTGGATAAATCAGTCTCTAATTTAACATTCCTTTCGTATACAGATATAAATAGAATAAACCTGATAGTCGCCTGAGCAGAAGATGGTAGACAGAGTAAAAATATAATGCTGGAGAAACTCAGCACATCAAATAATGTACTTTATATAGCAAAGCTTTCGGGCAATACAGTCGGCGTTGTTGCGGTTAGTGCAATGCCTGCACAGCAAAAGCAATCAAGACCGGGGTTCGTATCCAACACTGTCTGTAAAGAGTTTGTGTGGCCTGCATAGATTTTCCTCGGGGCTCTGGTTTCCTCCAACCATTCAAAATGTTCTGAGGTGTAAATTCGGCTGCACGGACTTGTGGGCTGAAATGGCCTGTTACTGTTAATTTAAAAAATTAAATATAAAATTTAAATTTATAATTTAACATTTCAAATTATACCTTGATGAAGGGCTAAAGCTCTAAACATTGGTTACATATCAATACTTCACTTGTCCATCCACAGGACTTATTTACTGCATCTGGTGCTCCCTTGAGAAATCGGTTGCAGATTGGGAAATTGCTTCACTCAGCACCTTCTCTCCATTCTCAACAACAGCATACTCCCAGTAGCCAACTGTTTCAATTCTGAATCACACTCCCAATCTCAAATGTCTGTCCATGGCCTTGTGTACTATTCCACCATGACCGCCCACAGATTGGAGGAACAACACCTTATTTTCTGTCTGGGCACCCTCCAACCAAAGGGCCTTAACGTTGACTTCTCTGCTTTCTGCTAAACTTGCACCTTTTCTTTCCCTCCCCCTTTCCAGTTTTTCCAGTTCTCCCCTCCCTTCCCCCTTACCCTCCCAGACATCCTTCCACCCCCTCATTGCCACTGTCCCCTCCCTCCTCTTTCCACCTATCAGCTCCTCCCTTTTTATTCCGGTGCCTGCCAGCATTCTCTCATACCTTGATGAAGGGCTCAAGCCCAAAACGTTAGTTATGTATTTTTATCTTTGTCACTGCTTGACCTGTTGAGTTTCTCCAGCATTGTGTTTTTACTTCAACCGTGACGTTTGCAGACTTTCATATTTTACTATAGATGGTAAGCAGAGGTGAGGACCTTGACTTATCTAAATGATTAACTTTTGCTGGGCTAGCATATTACAATTTATTTAATTCCTCCATCTTTATTTTTATTTTAGGCTCAGCTTGTAATTTTGAGTCCGATCTCTGTGGATGGCAATCTGAACAAATGCAAGATTCTGTGGCATGGCAGCATGTTCGAACTGGGAATAGTACTGGCTCAGGGACTGCTCCACTCTTGGATCACAGTACTCAATCTTCATTGGGTAAATCAAGTAAAATTTAGAACATATAGAACCATGGAATCATCGAACATTACAACACAGAAACAGGTCCTTTGATCATCTATCCCTTGCTGAACTATTCATTCTGCCTAGTCCCATTGACCTGAATCCAGACCATAGCATTCCATATCCGTGCCATCTGTGCATCTATCCAATGTCAAAATCAAGCCCACGTCGAACACTTCTGCTGGCATCTTACTCCACACTCTCACCACCCTCTGAGTTAAAAAGTTCCCCTGATCGTTCCCCTCAATTATTTAATCTTTCACCCTAAACACTCGTTCTTGTCTCATCCAACTTCAGTGGAAAATGCCTGTTTGCATTTACCCTATCTCTACCCGTCATCATTTAGGATTACTCCATCAAATCACCCCTCATTCTCTGATACTCCAGGGAATAGAGTCCTAACCTATTTAATCTTTCCCTGTAAGTCACCTCCTCAAGTCCTGGCAACATCCTGGTAAATTTTCTGTGTACTCTTTCAATCTTATTGATATCTTTCCAGAAGATAGTGTCCAAAGCTGCACAAAATACTTCAAATTTGGTCTCATCAATGCATTATATAATTTCAATGTAACATCTCAGTCCCTGCACCCAGTACTTGGATTCATGAAGATCAATGTGCCAAAAGCTTTTTTTCAACCCCATGTACCTGTGATGCCACTTTCAAGGAATTAGGTATCTGCACTCCTAGATCCCTCAGTTTTGCCTCATTCCACATTTCCTTATCATATATCCTACTGTGGTTTGTCCTCCCGAAGAACCAAACCTCAGAATTATTTAGGTAGGACAGTTAATACAAAGCATTACCAGCACCAGCAATCTAGGTTTTGTCTGGTAGGTTAAATGGGTGCAATTGGATGGCATGTGTTTCAATGGCCAGAATCAGCTTCTACCATGCTGCATCAGTAAATTACAATTAAATTCTATTTGCTATTTTCCAGCCCATTTTTCCAGCTGGTCAAGATCCTGTTGCATGCTTTTGAAAGTCTTCTTCACTTCACTGTTCTCAACATTCCAAATCTTAGTGTCATCTGCAAATGTGTTGATTCCATTTACCACATGATAATCCAGATCATTGATATAGATGACAAACAATGGACCAATCATTAATCCTTGAGGAACACCACTAATCGCAGGCTTTCAGTCACAGAGGCAACCCTCTAATAACATTATCTGGCTTCTCCTGCAAAGCCAATCGCTCATCCAATTCGCTACCTCACACTGTATGCCAAGCAAGTAAATCTTTTTGACCAACCTCCCACATGAGACCTTGTCAAAGGCCAGACTAAAGTCATTACTGACAAAATTCATGGCCTTTCCTTCATCAACTTTCACGATGACCTCCTTGGCAAACTCTATAAGATTGGTCAGACTTAACCTACCACACACAAAGACATGTCGACCATCCTTAATCGGTGTCGGGCTATCCTAGCTTTTGTATACTGATCTCTTAAGATACCTACCAACAACTTACCCACTACTGACGTCAGGCTCATTGGTCTATACATTTCCAGAATTGCTCTCAGAGCATTTCTTAAGTAATAAGCAGTTGTATCTTGGGAGCCCCTGATATTTTATTTTATTCCTTTCCCTAACAACATTGAAAAGCAACATCTGCAGCTGTTGTAAACCTGAAATCTAGGCAAAAAAAAATACAGGAACCACAGATCTGTTGAGAATATCCAGGACTTTCAGTTTTTGTTTCTCATATTTTCTGCATCTGTATGTTATTGTTAATATCTGGCCAATTCCAAAATTCCTTTCTCCACAGATGCTGCTTTCCCAGTATTCTCCTTCATTTCAGTCCAACAGCTCATATATTCTGGTTATCACTCTTCCAGCATGGGTGGATTTTTTGCTTCTTTCTCCTCTATTTTTTTTCCATTTATTTCTTGGTCTGCTATTAATGAGCCTTCCTCCCCCTCCCCCCCAGTGTTTTCCAGCTCATGTCATCCTTTTACTATTGCCCTTCATCTAATGACAGACATGTCCCTATCCACCCTCTCTACATGACAGGACACTAGCTTGGTCCAGACTCAGGAAGACAAAAACAATTTAATTAGAAATGACATCTCTTACATGTAAAGCTGACATTTTTCAGATAATAATCAACAAGCCCATGTGAAGCTCTTACAACATGGCACTGAACTCAGTTAGAAGATCATCTTCAATGTTAGGTAACATGATTTATATATTGACACAGTTCCAGTCTAATTAATTGCAAATGTTGTTCATATAATAGCCTCAAAAATCCCCTTCAATAAGTCTCCTTTGGTGGCTTGCATATTTCCATATTTTTTCACAACACAGATGTGTCCATAAAGTCTACATCAGTTCTCAGAGAAATCCTTTCAGATCCATTCCCCCACAAATTTTCCCTCTTTCACATCAACTTTCCATTCTTCCTGTTGTGAGTTTTCAATCTCCAGCCACCCAGAGCTTGGTGTGAGTCCTTCTGATGCCTGTCTCCATCAACCTGGAGCCTGGTGTGAGTCCTTTTTCCATTTTCCACCTGCTCACAGCCTGGACTGTGTTCTTTGGACACCAGTTTCCGGCAGCCCTTAATCTGCATGAGTCCTGTGGATACTTTCTAGTCACCAGAAGCTCACAGCCCTCACTGGTCCACTGCCTTGGCCACTTTCCCTGTAGGGTTATCTCCTAGGCTTCCACTCGGCAGGGGGAGTTGCAGTGTGTTTTCCCATTCTATAATGGTCCACGGATTACCCGAAGGCC
This sequence comes from Narcine bancroftii, assembly GCF_036971445.1. Classification (NCBI taxonomy): domain Eukaryota; kingdom Metazoa; phylum Chordata; class Chondrichthyes; order Torpediniformes; family Narcinidae; genus Narcine; species Narcine bancroftii. The sequence continues at coordinate 458,100,007 of NC_091469.1, forward strand.
ACAACCCCTCATGGTTTGCTGCCAAGCGTGTGCACCATGATGGACATCTGTGGTTTCAAAATGAAAAGCCACTAACACATTGTTTAAGTGTTTAAAGCCTGAATGAGACCTTCAGGTCATAGCCACAATAAGACCCTGAGGGATAGCCCCTTGTCTCTATTTTCCAGATCCATGCTGCGCTTACAACAGCTTTGGCACCACATTTCAAATTTATTATCATCTGATTGTACATGTACAACCAAACAAAGCAGTATTTCTGCAGACCACAGTGCACACAGATACACAAACAATACACAGCACATCATAATTAGAAATTTGTAGATGGCACTTGAATTGTGCCTGGCCACACGGTCATGGGCTTAGAGAGAGTAGAGCAGTGGGTGAAGCAAGCATCCTTGAAGTGGGCTTGTGCTGATTTTCACTCAGGAGATGTTGTTACTGATCCGCACTGACTGGTCTGTGAACGAGGAAGCTGAGGATCCAGTTGCAGAGGGAGGTACAGGGGCCCAGGTTTTGCTGACCAGTACTAAGGGGATGATGGTGTTGAAAGCTGAGTTATAATCAGATACAGTATATGCATATAAGATAAATTAGACAGAGCCAAGAAATCTTTGTTAGTGCAGTTTCTGTTGGTACCCTGGATGTTAATAAATGTTTCTTAGAGAATTTGCTGCTGCTACATTGTACATCACATTACTTTTTTTTTCAGTTTGTGGATAAAAATTGACAAAGCTACCCCACGTCATTAGCAAGAAAAATAAGTTTAATTCATCTATGACCTGAAATAGACAGATATCAAACATGAGAGAGGCTTAATAGGTATTAATATAAATTATGATGGTTCTGTAAATCCTTAAAATGTCCATTTTAAAAAAAAGATGCTTACAGATAAACTGAAAAGTACAAAGCAATAAATTTAAAGTCAGTTGAGGAAAGGAACAGTTCAAGATTTAGTGCTTTATAAATGCAGTCAGTATATAATTGATAAAAGTAAATTATATTGTACATTTTTTCTTCTGAAGAATTGACCAATGGATATGAATGAGGAGATTTAGATATTTCCAATAGACATCTCACAACAACTCAAAGGAGGCTTATTATTAATTTGTGACAATATGTAGAAAGAAGTCATACAATAAACACTCTATTGGATTATTGTTCCGTATCTATCATAGTTGAAATTAGTGCTCTCAACAGCTTTCAACCAGCATTATGTACTTTACTGCACTCAATCATTTCCTACGATATGGGTTTAAGCAGTCGGTGCATCATTCCTGATGACCAAACCTAATGAGCTCCTTCGGATTACCATTCATAGTCATTTCCAGGCAATTATTGCAAATTTGACTCATTGTTAATTAACAGGGAACTTTGGTGGTTAAGGTATCAGGATAACAGGTGAAAACTGAGAGATGGAAAGAAGATTAGAGATAGATATTCACCTGTGTACATAATGAATAACGGTCTTTTTCCTCCTTCCCATGATTATACATAACACACAGCCTCATTTTTGCCCACAGGCCATTATGTCTGGGTGGAGGCCAACAACATCACATTTTCCCGAATGGCTTACCTTAATAGTTCTGTGTACCACAACTCAGGACAAAACTGCCAGTTCGAATTCTATCAAATTGATGGCAGAAACGTACTTACAGTATTATTACAAACTGAGAAGGTGAGGAAAAATAAATGTCATTTTGAATGGTGAACAAAAATAAATCAGAGACTTTAGAAATAGAATGTTAAGTGAAAATTCATGTACAAATTTAAGGGGTATGATTAGCATTCAGCATCACACAATCACCTGGCAGCCCGGGTTTGAATTCACCAGAGTTTGTACATTCTCTCCGTGTCTGCATGGGTTTCCTCCGGGTACTCCAGATTCCTCCCACATACTATAAATGGTACACAGTATAGAAGATGCACCGGGCTCCTAGGCTAATGTCTTTGGGTAGCACGGGCTCACAACTGGAAGGGCCTGTTACTGTGCTTTATCAGTAAATTAAAAATGGAAACATTTTCAGAATGATATCATTCACCATCTCACAACATCCCTTAATTTCATCTTTCTCCCAATGTGCAACTTGGCTACATATTATTTTCTAAAAGGTGAAACCCTGTTTAAAAGACTGTCTGTATAAATGACAGTGTTTAAATTTAAGTTCACTTGTCACTAAATTAGAACCATAGAATATTACAGCACAGAAAAAGACCACTTCAACCCTTCCAATCTATGCCAAACCATTTTTTTTGACTCGTCCCACTGACTGGCACATAGCTCTCCATACCTCTCCCATCCATATAGCTGTCCAAATTCTTCTTAATTGTTAAAATTGAGCCTCCATTCAACATTTCAGTTGGCAGCTTGTTCCAAATTCCCACCACTCTCTGTATGACGAAGTTCCCCCTCATGATTCCATAAATATTTCCCCTTTCACACTTAACCCATGTCCTCTGGTTTGTATCTCACCTACACTCACTGGAAAAAGCCTATTTACTCTGTTTATCCCCCTCATTATTTTAAATACCTTTATCAAATCTCCCCTCATTCTTTTACGCTCCAGTGAATAATGTTCTAACTTGTTTAACCTTTCCTTCCAACTCAGTTTCTGAACTGAGAGAAGCAGGATAGGCTGCAGATGCTGTGATTGTAGTAAAAAAAACTGAAATACTGGAGGAACTCAGCTGGTTTATTCAGCACCTATAGGAGACAAAGATATATTGCTGACATTTTGGGCTGGAGCCCTCCTTCAAGTAAAATCAAAAAAGGTTGGAGCAGGATAAATCAGAAAGTGTCAGAATTCAAACATTAAAGGAGGAATCCAAACCAACAAATTGGATGTGATAAGGGTCTGTGTGAAAGGAGTCAAGGTGTTTGTGCCATGGAGAGATGATGGGGAAGCAACGAGGATGGGGGAGGGGAGGAGGGTTTAACAAAAGCCAGAGAAGTCAATATTAATGCCATCTGGTTGGAGGGTGCCCAGGCCACCAGTCTTATACAACTTTACCATACTATCCCAATTCTGATACTCAATGCTTTGATTTGTGAAGGTCAATCTGCCAAAAGCTCTCTTTACTACCCTATCCACCTGTGACACCACTTTCAGGGAATTGTGTATCTGTATTCCCTGATCCCTCTGTTTTATCACACTCTTCAGTCCCCTACCTTCTACCGTGTATGTCCTTTCTTAGTTTGACCTTCCAAAATGCAACATTTCACACTTGTTTGCATTAAATTCCATCTGCCATTTTTCAGCCCATTTTTCTAACTGGTCCAGAACCCGCTGTAAGTTTTGAAAACCTTCTTCGCTGTCAACACCTCCAATCTTAGTGTCATCTGCTGATCCAATTTAACACATTATCATCCAGATCATTGATATAGATGACAAATGACAATGGTCCCCACACCAATCCCAAGGTACATCACTAGTCACAGGCCTCATGTTGGATAAAACAATCATCCACCACTACTCTCTGCCTTCTCCCGTCCAGCCATTGTTGAATTCAGTTCACTACTTCACCATGAATACCTAGTGTCTGAACCTTCTTGTCTCTCCTCCCGTGAGCAAAATTGTCAAAGGCCTGAGTAAAGTGCACATGGACAACATCCACAGCCTTCCCTTCATCAGCTTTCTTGGTAATCTTCTCAAAAAACACTGTAAGATTGTTTAAGCATGACCTACCACACATGTTGACTCTCCCTAATCAGTCTCTGGCTATCCAAATAATTGAATATCCAATCTCTTAAAACACCTTCCACTAATTTACCTACTATTAATGTCAGGCTCACAGGCCTATAATTTCCAGGGTTACTTTTGGTGCCTTTTTTAAACAATGGAACTACCTGAGCTACCCTCCAATCCTCCAGCACCAAACCTGTGGATTTATCCACCCTTATTTGCTTTAAGACAGCAAGCACCTCCTCTTCTTTAATCTGTATAGGTTTCCTGATCTCACTGCTTGTTTTCATTACTTCCCACGACTCTGCAGCCATTTCATGAGTGAACACTAATGAAAAAAAAAACATTTAAGATCTCCCCCATCTTTTTTGGCTCCATACAAAGCCAACTACTCTGATTTTCAAGGGGACCAATTTTATCCATTACTGTCCTTTTGCTCTTAATGTACCTGCTTCTGAGAGCAGGATTCTTTTGCGAGCAGATTAACAGATAATTTCTGACATTAATAGAGCCATGAAAAGGGCAGAGTTACAGAGCATAGTATCTCAGTAAACAGGAAGTTCAATTAGCATCATGGAAGGATAGGATAATTTTACAATAGATAAATTCACTCAACTCTAATTTTATGGCTGAGCATGAGATAACCCTTTAACACTTCTGTATCAGCTCCATATTCAGTAACATTAAAAAGAATTAAATTTAGACATACAGCACAGTTTCTTCTTTGGCTTGGCTTCGCGGACGAAGATTTATGGAGGGGGTAAGAAGTCCACGTCAGCTGCAGGCTCGTTTGTGGCTGACAAGTCCGATGAGGGACAGGCAGACACGGTTGCAGCGGCTGCAGGGGAAAATTGGTTGGTTGGGGTTGGGTGTTGGGTTTTTCCTCCTTTGCCTTTTGTCAGTGAGGTGGGCTCTGCGGTCTTCTTCAAAGGAGGTTGCTGCCCGCCAAACTGTGAGGCGCCAAGATGCACGGTTTGAGGCGTTATCAGCCCACTGGCGGTGGTCAATGTGGCAGACACCAAGAGATTTCTTTAGGCAGTCCTTGTACCTTTTCTTTGGTGCACCTCTGTCACGGTGGCCAGTGGAGAGCTCGCCATATAACACGATCTTGGGAAGGCGATGGTCCTCCATTCTGGAGACGTGACCCATCCAGCGCAGCTGGATCTTCAGCAGCGTGGACTCGATGCTGTCGACCTCTGCCATCTCGAGTACTTCGACGTTAGGGGTGTAAGCGCTCCAATGGATGTTGAGGATGGAGCGGAGACAACGCTGGTGGAAGCGTTCTAGGAGCCGTAGGTGGTGCCGGTAGAGGACCCATGATTCGGAGCCGAACAGGAGTGTGGGTATGACAACGGCTCTGTATACGCTTATCTTTGTGAGGTTTTTCAGTTGGTTGTTTTTCCAGACTCTTTTGTGTAGTCTTCCAAAGGTGCTATTTGCCTTGGCGACCTACACCCACAATATGTTCAAATGGTGGAAGGAACTGGGGCCTTCAGGGAAAACCCACACAGACACGGGGAGAATGTACAAATTCCTTACAGACAGCATGGGATTCGAACCCCGATCCTGATTGCTGGTGCTGTAAAGGTGTTATATTCACTGCTACGCCAACCGTACCATTTAGAAAAGCAGGTTAATGTTTATGTCAAAAATGAACATGTAGGAATTCATATGAAGGTGTAAATGGAGGTCAGATTTTTTTTTGTCACTGCAAAATTATAGATATTCATTATTTTATGTTTTCTGTGTGAAAATATAAAAATCAAAACTGGTTGGCAGATCTAGCAGTAAAGTGTAAAGGAAAGAGAACACTTACATTTAAAAATTAACCATTACTTTGATATTTTTAACTATTCTCATTTTGTTTCCTCCAGGGACAAACTATCTTGTGGCAACAAAGAACACCAACAGAAAATCAATGGACTAAAGGAGAGGTGTGGCTGCCTCCTAGTCTAACTCAATTTCAGGTAGTCTTGTTTACTCACAGTTTATTGCATGCATTGAAATTGTTGCTGAACAATGTATATTTGACTTGTTGGTAAAACACAGGATGCTCACAGTTCAGCGGGCAGCAACCTCCTTTGAAGAAGACCGCAGAGCCCATCTCACCGACAAAAGACAAAGGAGGAAACACCCAACCCCAACCAACCAATTTTCCCCTGCAACCGCTGCAACCATCTCTGCCTGTCCCGCATTAGACTTGTCAGCCACAAACGAGCCTGCAGCTGACGTGGACATTTACCCCCTCCATAAATCTTCATCCGCGAAGCCAAGCCAAAGAAAGAAAACACAGGATTCTGTTGATCAGGAAACCTATACAGATCAGTTTGCTGAGCACGTCAGCTCTGACTGCTGCAATAGCATTGATCTCCCAGTGGCCACCTGTCTTGGGTAAACTTATACCTCTCATTTTGTTCGTTTTAGATTGGTCACAGTGTTTCAGCTACCGAAAAAAAAAATAGACACACACACCGAGAGCAGTTCAGATTATACAAATGTTTATTACAAATTCAAAAGCTGATTTCAATCTACAATATGCAAGCCCTTCCCAACTATACTTATCAACGTCTGGACTGGTCCCAACTGCTGAAGCGAGGCAACGACTGCACACTTATAGTAGATTGTCAGGGCGCCGGTAACAGCTTCTCCACCTCCCCCGACTGGGATGTTGGCTGGACTCTAGAAGTTCTTCTTCTTGCTGAGAGATGTTGCCACCTCTCGGAGAGTCTCAAACTTCAGCAGCGGGACCATGGCTTATATTACCCAAAAACTGCTTGCCCAAGCACCTATTCTCAGCACAGCAAGAAAGATAAGCGAGCAAGCTAGCATGCTTAGGCTTTTATCAAATAACATAATTTTCAGTTTATCACCATGAATACAATGGTTTATTTTGCATTAAGGCTAGGCCCTTGACAGTCTGTGACCAAAACAAGCAGGAAGATTAAATGTTCTTGGGACACAGATGTCCTTTCGTCAGATAACAGCATCTCTGGCCCCTCGGTGGAATTTAGCTTATGTCTGCTGATTCTAAAAAACATTCAGGTTCTCAGCCTTGCAGACGCAAAAGGCTGCAAAAGTTAAAAAAAACAGTTAGAATCTTCCATTACACCACCCATTTCAGTTCCCCGCCCCATTTCCTTGCTGATGTGTCTGTTCATGGCCTAATGCACTGCCAGACTGAGACAACCGCAAATTGGAAGAACAACACTTCATCTTCCATCTGGGTGCCTTCCAAATGGATGGCGTTAACATCGACTTCTCTGATTTCTGTTAGAAACCAGCATGGCCCATGCCTCATCTTCCTTTCTTCTTCCCCCATCCCCTTTCCTCTAGCTCTGACTCTCTCTCGCTTTTCCCTTTACCCTCTGTATCCTTTCACAGGTCCAAATCAATTCTCACCTTTCCTTTTATCATATCTAATTAACAGCTTTTGTCTGTTTGTCTGTGCCCTTCCCCCTCCCATTCTTCGCCCCTTTCTTTCCCCAGCCTTTAATTCAGACTCCTGGCTTGTTTCACTCTTACTTCAAGGAAAGGCTCAGGTCCGAAAATTCGGTAATACCTCCTACGGACGAAGCGAGACTGGCTAAGTTCCTCCAGCTGATTGTGTCTTGCTCCAGGTTGCAGCATCTGCAGTCTCTCATGTGTCTCAAGTTCAGTTTCATGTTTATTGTTGCCTATCCTGGTACACAGTATAGGAGAAAAGGCACAGTTAGAACAGAACAAGGGCAACATTATATTGCTGTGTTCAAAACACTGCTATTTTCTGGTACAGAAAAGTATCCGACTTTCTGATCATGAAATGTGCGGAAGATCATTTTCACAAAAAAAAGATTCCAGAAGTGTGGATTCAACAGTCTTAATTTGTCTGCTTTTTATCCGGACAGCAATGGAGGAACTTAAATTGTAGAATGAGCACGCAGCCATTACCTCCAGTCCCACTTCCTCAAACTCTACCCACATTGAACTCCTTGGTGCCTATGTAACCCTCAGGATAAGCTGCTTTTTGTTAGTTGTTTTTTAAAAAAAAAATCTTATTGTTGGAGTAGGTTAGGTTTTTTTTTTAAATATAATACTTTTGATGTTTTTCTTTTTTCTTTTCACCCACTGCAGTGGAGGGGAGTCCGAGTTTGTACTGTTTGAAGTTTTTGCTCAATACATATGTAATATTGTTATTTCAGTTTCATTCCCTTTTCTTCATTGCATTGTATTTTCTTAATCAAAAAGATTAAAAGAGAAACCCTTGGTGCCAATTTTAACCCTCTACAATGAGTGCAGTACAATTGATTTCCCAGCTTATGAGTGAAAGACAGACAATGTCCAGCAGTCAGATACTCCCAGATTTTCACTTTTCCTGCTTGTGAAATAAAGGTAAAGATTGCATTAATGGTCTCGGGATACTATATTTAGAATGTAACATAAGGCAGACAGAGAGTCACCACTTTGTCCAGTGTCCCTCATTATGAGAAATAATTCTCATCTGCCCCATAGACATCCCCATATATCCCCATAGAGACAGCAAAACTTTCAAATTGCTTGATTCATCATTTTTAGTCTTCAATCCAGAAGTTGTACCTTCTTATCTAGACTCTCCCTCCATGGGAAAAATCTACTCTGTCCATGCCTTTCAACTTTCTAAATATTTCAATGAGATTCCCCCCCTCATTCTTCTAAATTCCAATGAGTACAGTTGTCAAAAATTGTCAAACGCTCCTCATATGATAGCCCTTTCATCCCTGGAATCATCTTTGTGAACTTCCACTGTACTCTCTCCAATATCAGCACATCCTTTCTTAATCTCCTACTGACGCAGGTCGACTTGTTGAGTTAGTCGCAGAGCCTCGAACAAGCCCTTCTGCCCATGTTGGCATTCTGGCTAGTCCAATTTGCCTGCATTTGCCTGAAGCCTTCTAACCATGTGTCTGTTCAACTGCCTTTTGAAAATCATAATTGGACCCACTCTGTAATCTCTGGCAGCTTGTTCCAGGTACGGCATCTCAGGGCCCTCTTAAATCTCTCCCCTCTCATATAAAATCTATGCCTTTTTATTCTAGAAACATATACCCTGGTTAAAAAAAATGTGAACATTCATAATTAAATAAATCCTCATAATTATTTAATCCTCTGTTTGATCACCTCTCGGCTTCTAATGCTCTAGGAATACTTCACCCATCCTTTCTATCTTCTCCCTGTAACTCAAACCCTCAAGTTGTCCTCCATACCCCTTCAACCTTATGATATATCCTTGCTATAGCTGGACGACCAGAACTGCATACCAGTTGTCTCACCAGCACCTTGAGGAGCTGAATCATGAGGTCCCAACATTTGTACTTAATAATCCACCTAATAAAGGCAAATGTGCAAAGAGACTTTTTCTTTAACCCACTCTATATGTTTTTAAGGAACTATGCAAAACATGATGGGCTGCAGACACTGTGATCGTAGTAAACACTCCAAAATGCTGGAAGAACTCAGCAGGTCTTTTCAGCATCTATTGGAGACAAAGATATATTGCCAACATTTCTTCAAGGAAAAATCAGAAAAGGCAGAAGGGGAAATATCAGAAAGTCTCAGAATTCAAACAATGGGGGAGGAATCCAGACCAACAAAAGATGTTAATTGGATGTGATAAGGGACTAGGATTACTGTTAATATTTATTATCTTTCTTCTGTATTTATTGATGCATTTAATTTAATTCAATGAACTTTACAAGTATCTGTTCAACTGCAGCAATAAAAAATTATGGGCACAGGTGCATTGCACAATGTGTATGACAATATAGTCATCATTAACATTATCATTCATTCTCAATTTCAGAATTTTGTTTTGTTGTTAAAGAAAACTACATGTTGTTGGTTTTTCATCAGATCATTAAATAATTATTTTTTCTTAGATTCAGATTAAAGTCGGGTCTAACTGCTTGTGTTTCCATAGGTTACATTTGTAGCCTCCATTCAAAGCAAAGCAGGTTTCTTGGCACTTGACCGTCTAAAATTCCATGAGTGTGAAATGGGATATTTACTGGAATCTTGCCCAAGTACGGCATTCACCTGTGGAGCACAGCACTGTATTCCTCTCAGTTCAGTTTGTGACGTCCAGCCCGACTGCTGTGATGGAGCAGATGAGGATGAAACAGTCTGCTGTAAGTCACATACTTCTGTTTGGCATTTATTGATTTTAATGTATCAATGAAATATGTTTGATTCCTTGCTCAGATCACGTGGATAAACAGAAGAAAAGTCTTGATTCACACTCTATTGCCAGCACTGGATTATGGAGTATTTTTTTAAACAATTAGACATACAGCACAGTAAAAGGGCCTTCCAGCCCACAAGCCCATGCCCCCAAAATACACCTATCAACCTGGTATATTTTGAAAGGTGGGAGGAAAATGGAGCAACCAAGAAAAACTCACACACAGACACGGGGAGAGCATGCAAACTCCTTAAAAGCCATACCGGATCCGAACCTGGGTCATTGGGCACTGTAATAGCTTTGCACTAATTGCTATAACCGTGACATTCATTTAGAGGGGTGGCAGCTTTTATTGTCTATCCCTGATTGCTCCTCAGCTGAGGAAGTAATTAAGAGTCTGCTCAATGATCTGTGTATGATCTGAGAAAGAGTGAAAGAGTTCTTTCCTTAAAGAACATTAGTGAACCAGATCGGTATATACAACAGAGTGAAACACAAAAGTCTGCAGACACTGTGATTGTAGTAAAAACACTTTGAAATGCTGGAAGAACTCAGCTGGTCTTTTCAGCATCCATAAAAAGCAAAGATATACAGGGATACCTTGTATAACATGGTTTTGAACAGCGTGACTTTTGATATAATGTGGTCTGTCCCTGTCCCGAGCAGTCAGTTGTTGTCCAAAGCAATCCTGTTCCATCTCCACCAGTCACCATCCCCGGCCATCACCATCCCAGCCAGTCACTGTCCCGGCCATCACCATCCCGGGCAGTCACTGTCCCAGCCATCACCATCCCGGGCAGTCAACATCTTGGAACTCGTAGTCTTGAGCTGACACTGTCATGTCATCTTGTAACTTGAGGCAAGTATCATTTCAAACAAAGCCGAAGGCAAGCGTCCAACGATCAAATTTGGAGTACTGTGTACAGTTTTGGTCACCAAATTATAGGAAAGATATAAACAAAATAGAGAGTACAGAGAAGGTTCACAAGAATGTTGACAGGATTTCAAGGTTTGAGTTACAGGGAAAGGTTGTGCAGACTGGGGCTTTTTTCTCTGGAGCGTAGAAGATTGAGAGAGGACTTGATAGAGGTGTTTAAGATTTTAAAAGGGACAGACAGAGTAAATGTGGATAGGCTTTTTTAATTAACAGTGGGGGAGATTCAAACTAGAAGGCATGGTTTAAGATTGAAGGGGAAAAATTATAAAGGGAACATGAGGGGAAATTTCTTTACGCAAAGGGTGGTAGGGATGTGGAATGAGCTTCCGGAAGACGTGGTTGAGGTGGGATCATTGGTTACATTTAAGGAAAGACTGGATAATTACATGGAGAGGAGAGGACTGGAGAGGTATGGACCGGGTGCTGGTCAGTGGGACTAGGAGGGTGGGGATTTGTTACAGCATGGCCTAGTAGGGCCGAACTGGCCTGTTCTGTGCTGTAAGTGGTTACATGGTTATATGGTTATATGGATTACCTGGCTCAACTTCTCTGCAGCCCCAAGACTGCCTTCATCCCCACCCCCCTCCTCATCTGATGGATCGCGCACGATGAGCATTGTGAGCTGAGTTTGCCGGAGACAGGCAGGGGGAGCTGAAACTAAAGAAGAGGAAACTACATTAGACAAAATTTTCTTAAATAAACAATGTTCAATTATTGCCAATAAAGTTCTTCATCATTTTTCAGTTTTAAATATCCCTTTAAAATATTTTATGTGCATGTTTGCATAAGAGTTCTAGGTAAAAGAATAAATAATTATAGTATTCAAATATATTACATTAAAGTGCTTTGCAATAATGCTTTGAACAGTGTGGATTTTACATAACACTGAACTTGCTTTGGAATGTATTAACCGTGTTATAGAAGGTATCTCTTTACAAAAGTCCATCAAATTCATTGTTAATCTTATTTTTTAATTTCAGATTTTTATTTAATGACTTGACTTCCAATTTCTCAGATGCCATGGCAGAATTTTTTTCTCTATCTCTGGATTGAACTCTACCTGCTAGTCTAGTAATGTGCCACATGAGTTTGCCCCATTGTAAGCCACAGTAAATCAATAGAGATGAGGACTTAAGTTTGAATTCTTTGCTAAAAATGCCATTATATGACAAAGACAACTATCTCATTGAGTTTATATTATCATGTTGATTACCTAAAAACTTTGACTGGAGATCTGGAGACATGAGTTAAAGTACAGTAAAATCCCTGATATCCGGAACCTATGGGGATTGGTAGATGCCGGATAAGTTTATTTTCTGGTTGCTTGGGATGTATTTGTTCAATGCTTAACCAATACACCTGCATTAAGAATAAATAGTTTAAATGTCAAAAATACTATACTGCATTTACCCTGAACAAACTTCACTTGCATGAATATATAAGCCTTAAAGCATTTTACTTTATTTTCAGTCACAGTCTCTGAAAACATTTAACCATCTGCAGCTTCCTCTCCCTCTACAGAGCCGCCCTAACAATATTGTACAGAAATTTTTACAGATAACGGATAATTTTATGGATTACAGATAGTACTTAACCCTCCTCCCCCAAGTTTACAGTTAAAACCTCCATCAGGGGCGACTTTTACTAAGCAGGAATAAGGAGATGCTTTAAGAGTCACCCCAATGGCATTAACCAGCTCTGTGAGCAAAGCACGAGCAAGTCGCTCTGCTAGCTGAATATTTGCAATTTTTTTTGGCCAGTAGCTTGAGGCTGCCGGTTTATTGAATTCTGGATACTGGGGTTTTACTGTATTACTAGAGCACCTGTGGAATTTTCAATCATTCTGCATTAAACATCAAAAACTGACATGAGTAATGGTGACAAAGCATCAAATTGCTGAATAATTCCAACTACTTTATTTATGTTTTTCTGGAGAAAAATAGCAGCAGGGTTCAGCCATTCGGCCTCTAATGCCTGTTATATTGGGCAATAAGATCATTGTTTGCCTCAGTACCATTTCCTGCATTAAACCCACATTCAGGATCAGAATCAGGTTTATTGTCACAAACATGGGTCATGAACTTTATTCTTTTGTGGCATGAGAATTAAAATTTTAAATGTGTAAATACAAGATTGATAAATAATAAATAATGGCACAAGAAAGAGAAAAAGTGAGTTAGTGTCCACAGGTTCATTGAGCATTAAGAAATCTGATGGCAGATGGGATGAAGCTTTTGTTCATCATACTAAGTGTGTGACTTCAGTCTCCTGTACCTCACCCTAATGGTAGCAGTGAAAAAAGGGCATGGCTTGAGTGGTGAAAGTCCTTGATGATAGATGCTGCTTTCTTGAGGCACCGCCTCAAAGATGTCAGTAATGGAATGAAGATTTCCATGATGATGCTGGCCGAATTTGCAACCCTCTGTAACCTATTCCTATCCTGTGCATTAATACCTCCATACCTGACAGTGATGCCACCAGTCAGAATATTTTTCACCTAACAAAATATAGCTGCTGGCATGCCTTCTTCATAATTGCATCGACGTGATGGTCCCAGGTTAGATTTTCAGAGATTTTGACACCCAGGAATCTGAAGTTTCTTGCACTCTCCACTGCTGACCCCTCAATGAGGACAAGTCTGTGTTCTCCTCACTTCACCTTCCTTGTCCACAATCAATTCCTTAGTTTTACTAATGTTGAGTACAAGAATGTTGTTATGACACCATTCAACTAGCTGATATTTCTCACTCCTGTACGCTTCATTATTGGCATCTCTGTTTTTGCCATACAGCAAACATGTAGATGGCGTTTGAATTGTGCCTAGTCACACAGTCATGGGCAGAGAGTGAGTAGATAACCGGGTTAAGCACACATCCTTGAGGTGCCCCTGTGTTGATTGTCAGTGAGGATGAGACAAACAATCGTGTTCTTCCGATGAGGCCGTGAAAGATCCAGTTGCAGCGGAAGGTAGAGAGACCTTGGTTTTGAAGCCTGTTCACCAGTGCTGAGGGAACAATGGTGTTGAAAGCTGAGCTGTAATCCTTAATTATCTCAATATTCAGAAGCTATTTATTTCTGTCTTGATTATAGTCAAGATTAAACATCCATAGTCCTCAGTGGACAAACTAGCAAAAAATGTCACCATCATTGGGAGTTGAATCTAAAGGACTTAATTAGCTTTTTAGAATTAAGGCAAGTTACAAATGCTGAAACAAAAATGGAAAATGCTGATCCAGTGAGTTCTTCCAGCTTTAATCTAAATTTGCTTCACTGACATCATTAAGGTTATGGATATCACTGCGCCAGAAATCCAGGTTCAAATCTGGCACCGTCTGTAAGGAGTGAAACTGTAATTGTAGTAAACACAACAAAATGCTGGAGGAACTCAGATGGTCTCTTCAGCATCTATAGAAGACACAGATATATTGGCAACATTTCGAATCTGAGCCCATCTTCAAGGAAAAATCAGAAAAGGCAGAAGGGGAAATATCAGAAAGTCTCAGAATTCAAACAATGTGGGAGAAATCCAGACCAAAAAAAGTGTTAATTGGATATGATAAGGGACTAGGTGGAATTTATCATGTCTGTGCGAAAGGAGACAGGTAATGGAGAAGCACTGGTGGAAGAAGGGGGTGAGGTTTTAAAGAAAGCCAGAGAAATCAATATTAAGGTTGGAGGGTGCCCAATCGGAAGATGCGGTGTGGTTCCACCAAAATATGGGAGGTCTCAGTCTGGTTGAACATGAGACCATAGACAGACATGTCGCCAAGGGAATGGGATGGAGAATTGTGATGGGTGGCCACTAGGATATCCATGTTATTGAGGCAGACAGAGCTGAGGTGCTCAACAATGTGACCTCCCAGTCTGCGTCAAGTCTCTCTGGTGAGAGAAGTTTGTATATTCTTCGGGTATCATCATGGGGTTTCTCCAGGTAATTCAGTTTCCTCTCACCCACCATAAACATATGGGGCTTGTGAGTTTATTGATGCATATGGGCAGCAGAGACTTGTGGGCCTGTTGTATCTTGAAATTTAAAAAAAAATTAAATTGTTTTTGATGGTTTCTTCCCTCTCCTGCCGAGAGAGAAACAAATGTTGATTTTAGGGATGTCAATGGGTGGAACTTGTGGGTGATATTAGCTGACAGATTCCTGGCCTGGTTATATCATTCTCGTTGTCCTGTAGCTCCTCCTTAATGGTAGCAGTTACAAAAGGGCATGGCCTGGGTGGTGATGGACCTTGATAATAGATGCTGATTTCTTGATGATGGATGGTGCTTTCTTACCATTCAAGTGCTCCTCCCAGCTTGGTTCAATGTCGTGAACTACTATCACTTACCTTCTCCATTTGAAGGGGGTTTGAGTGAAAATTCCCAGTTGGTGACAGATTTTATATGGTTTTTTAAAATCCCTGTTACGTGTTTAGCTCTCTCTTCTCTCTGCTCTCGAATCTTAATTATGGAATGTGGTCCAGAATTGCCCCCCCCCCCCCCCCACTCTGTTTTGTGCTTTTCAATCATTTGAAAGAATGTTGCCCAAGGCCAGGAGTTGCTGCTTTTATTGTCTCTGGTACTGAAAAAATGATCTGTTCTCTCATAGAAAATTATTCTGTTCTATCACAGAACTGCACATGTAAATATAAATCTATAAATACATGCAGCCTTTCATTTCTACAATCTAAAACAAATATCCAGCTACTTTTTTTGCCTCAGTGCTGAATATAAAATGACAGATTATCAGGATATTTTGTTATCAGTTGCCTTTCATTACACTACCTTTCTCCTGCTGTATTTCAGATCTTCATTTTGTTTCTTTTAACATTTGAAGTTGTTAGTTAAAGGTGTTAACCCTCCATGCATATATGGACTTGAGATTTTGCAAAGGTTGGTGACTCGCTCTGAAACCATGCCCGCAGTCTGAGCACATAATTCTTCAGAATATACCAATGGCATGGGTGTTTGCATCAATATTTATTCGTGTATTTTTTTCAAATTAGTTTGAAGCAAGCCCGAGTGGATATTTCAGAAGGTCAGACATTACCATTTCTTCAGACCCCTCTCTCACTCTAATTTACTGCATGAAACCCTGAATATATAAAGGGGTATATGGATTTTTAAATGTTACATTTCTTACATGTTGAATTTATATTTAAATTAATTTCATCTGGAATACCAGAAGTATCTCCATATACTCTTCATGAATTTAATTTAAGCAAATAGATTATAAAACAATAATTCAGTCAAGTCAAATCAGCTTTTGGAAACCTGGGATAAAACTACTTCTGAAACCTTATTCCTGGCTATTAATTAATCAAAAAAATCCATAGATTATTCATTTTAAGATAGCATATGCTGATTGGAACTTTGTACTGCAGAGCCTGGCACCACCAGTGTGATACGGGCTAATGGGTTATTGGATTATTTTACTACACACGCAACATCAAAAGAATCTTATTCTCATAGAGTTGCTTAGAAATAAAATATTCCTTCTTCAATAACCTAACGGTACTGGAACATGAAATGTGTCAGGTCTAATATTCTAATCCATGAACATAGAACACTGAACATAACACAAAACCTACGATGTTGTACTGACTTAAACCTACTCAACAATCTAAACCTTCCTTACCTCACACTCATAACCCTCAAATTTTATTGCATCCTGTGCCTATCTAAGGGTCTTTTAAATATCCCAATTGCACCAGCCTCCACCACCACCCCAGGCAATGTATTCCAGACACCCTACTATCTGTGTCCTCCCCTCACCTTATACAGATGTCCTCTGGCTATTTGCTATTGTTGCTCCAGGAAAAGGGTATTAGTTGCCACCCTATCTATGCCTCTCATAATATTGTAGAACCTCTATTAAGTCACCTCTTATTCTTCTTTCTCCAAAGGGAAAAGCTTCGCTTGTTTTATCTTGCATTATGAGACACATTCTCCAATCCATGCAATATCATGGCAAATCCCCTCTGCATCATCCTCTCTAAAGCTTCCACGTTCTTCCTGGAATGAGATGACTAGAACTGAACACAATATTCCAAATGCAGTCTAATCAAAGTTTAGAACTCCAACATTACTTTAGGACTCTTGAACTCAATAACCACCCCCCACATCAATAATTCTGCTGTGGAGTGAGTAGAGAGCACCAAGTTCCTTGGAGTTCACTTAACTAGTGACCTACTGTAGACACACAACATCTCTTAACTTGTAAGGGAGGTGCAACAGAGACTGCACTTCCTGAGAAGACTGAAACGGGCAAGGCGATAGGCCACTGAGAGCGTCCTGGCCGGCTGCATCACAATGTAGTGCGGTTGATGCAGAGAAGTGGATCAGAGGTCAATTCACAAGACCATAAGAATGGCAGAGAGGATCACTGGAGTCTCACTTACCCCAATCAAGGGGATCTACTGGGATCATTGAAGAGGGCACGCAAAATCATTTGAGGACCCTTACAACCCTGCACGCAGTATCTTTCAGCAGCTCGCATTGGGGAAGATTATTAGAGCCAGCACCACCAGTCCGATGAACAGCTTCTCCTCACGGGGAGTCAAAATACTGAACAACCAAAGAAACTGCTTACACTAACCATCTGAGAATCTCACATTTATGAAACAACATTTATTTAATGATATAGATGAATTACTTGTCTTGAATATGTATTGTTTGACTGTACGTGTGTTATATCTGGTTATATATCTATGTGTTTTACACCAAGGACTGGAGAACGCTGTTTCATTGGGTTGTACTTGTCCAATCAGATCACAATAAACGATTTAATAAAAGCCCACATAATATAAGCCTTCTAAATTACCCAATTGACCTGTGTGGCAACCTTGGGAGATCGATATATGTATGTATGTCTCATTGGAATAAGACATTTTTTTGCATTGGTTTCACGTAGTGTTTGTGCCACATTTTAGCGAGCAAGTGCTGAGATAGATATAATTTTAATTATCATCAGCTTTAATTTCTATGGCGATGGATTTTGTAATGCATCTAAAATTAGGGAAGATCAGATCTGTCTTATCAAATTGTACAATTTCTGATAAACTCACATCCTGTGTCTTCTTCACAATGAGCCGTATCTACCATAAACCATCTATCATTTGTTCTCCCTCCATTTGCACAGCCTGTCCAGCTGGGTCGGCACCTCAGCCCTGTTGTGTCAGTGCCTCAGCCTTGCTGAGTTGGCGGCTCAGCCTTGCTGGGTCAGTCTCCGTCCTGCTGGGTGGGTGCCAACCCTGCTGGATCAGTTACTGCACTGCTATGTCGCATTTCAGTCCTGCTGGTCAGTGCCTCAGCTCTGGTGGGTCAGTGCTTCAGCCTTGATGGGTAGGTGCCAGCCCTGCTGGGTGTGTTCCTCAATCCTGCTGGGTAGGTGCTTCAGCCCTGCTGGATCAGTACCTCAGCCCTACTGGGTAGAGCTCAGCCCTGCTGGATTGATACCATCCCTGCGAGGTCAGTGTCTCAGTCTTGCTGGGTTGATGCATCAGCCCTGGTGGGTTAGTGCCAGCCCTGCTGGGTCAGTACCTCAGCCCTGCTACATAGGTGCCTCAGCCCTGCTGGGTTGGTAGTTCCATCCTACATTTTGCTGCCTTTTTTATTCCTTTGTTTTTATTTTACTAAGTGCTTCCATTAATCTGAATGCTGCCATGTATCCTCACCATTACCCTGGACCACCTCAATCTTGCCCTCTCACGGATCTTCCACAGACCTGATGAGCATTTCCAGCATCTGCCATTTTCTGATTACTACGGGCTAATCCTCAGTCAGATCGCTGAATGTTTCAACATTGTCCCATTCTCTTGCATTTTGTATTCCAGCAAAGTATACCTCGTGCAGCTTTGAGTCTAATTTCTGTGAGTGGCAACAACTCACCTCAGACGGTGCTGTGTGGGTTCGAGGAGATGGTCTAACATCAGGATTACCTATTAGAGACCACACAACCAATTCTGACCAAGGTGAGTGCTCACTGAAATTATTTTGTGACTTGCTTGCATGTCATATCAAGGTGAGATCTGGTGCTTTGATGTTGCAGGTCGAGTTAACAACCCTCTGGATTTTATTCTTGTCCTGAGAGTTCACAACTCCATATCTGACAGTGATATCAAACAAGCCTACCTGGTTTGCTAGTTAACAGAAGAAAAGATGAAGCAGCATTGATGTTTGTTCACCATGTGATGAGGTTATTGTGGAATATTTCCGAGAGCTTTAGGAGAAAGAGAAGAGAGAGAAAGGAAAGGAATTGGGGAAGTGATATTGGGAATGTTATAGAGAAAAGCACTGCAAAGCGATAGTTTTCTCAAGGGTCTTATAAGAGCTTGAGAAATTGGGTGAGTCATATATCTCTTAAACCTGTTTTGACAATTGATAAGTGCATGGCTGATTTTCAACATCAGCACCTTTCATCACTATCCATTCATTTGCTTGTCTAATTGCCTATCATCCTTTTCCCAGAAGTTCCTGTTCCACTGAACATCTGCTGATGGAATTATGCATTTGAAATTCAAAGGTTCCTAACTCCAAAGGTCCAGAGCATTGAACTTGAAATGCATAATTCCAATTATGCACTTTCTATTATGCCCTAATGTTACTTGTACAATTGAGTTTTCAAGGGAATATGAGTCTTAATTCTCACTGTGACAAGCATCAACCTGGTAAGAATTTTGTGCACACCTCATTATTCTGAACTCCAGAGGATATCGACCAATTTTATTCTCTTTTTCTCTCTTCGAACAACCGCCCCATGCACAAAAAAATTAATCCAATGTGCCAAGATTTCCTGCTTGAGGTATTGAGAGAAAACCTGTGGGTGTTGCCTCATTAAAACTCAATCTAAATCAAGTAGTTCAAACCATAGAAGTAATGTGACAGCTGGTTTTGATTTTATGGCAATCTTTTAAAACTCAACGGGATGTTTGACAGCAATCTGAATGTGCTGTCTTGTGATTATCCAATCACAAGACAACGCTCCAGAATTTATTTGATGGGACAAACCACTGTTTGGCTTTTTCAAGCAAAATCTAGGTCACTAATTTCAAGCAAATAGATCTGAAAGATGGCAATCAAAGATATTCTGGGAGCAGAGCGACTGAGGGTTTTTATTTTCCCCTTTCTCAAATGGGTCGGTGATTGCAAGAGAGTGAAAACGATTCCTGAGGTGAGAAGGAGCTTGGCTGTGTCGGTAAGCATGATCAAGTGGAGTCTTTCTCGAAAGTATGTGATCGAGTGATGGGGAAATTACATGTTCCAGTTGGATTGAGATTTCAAGTCATAACCAAAGTAATGGTTACATTATCAAAATTATTTTGAAGTTTATGACATTGAATTCAATATTTAAGGTGAAATAATCCAAAGTTCCAATATTTAGCATTAATATAAATATATTGCAATTATGTGGTCATTAAAATTGCATAATTAACAATCATAATGCAATTTTATCAAATCTCTAAAAACATTCCGTTAATGAAGATATTAATCCATTTTAAATGCTCCATTAAAATACATTAAGAACAGATTCACAATACATTAAACACTCCTATACCAGAATCATACAGTTAAACTTTACATTCATAAGGAGTGTGAATAATATATCTGGGACAATTAGAATGCATTATTCCCATCAAAAGGAAAATATTATTTTAAATTGTCAATTTATACTTCATACAAAATAAAGTACAGTAATTTGCGTGAGGCAGCTGAACCTCACTCTCCATTTCTCAGATTCCTATTCCACTTAATTGGGTGACAGATGTTCACTTATCAAATCTACTCACGAAGAAGGCCATTCAGCCCATTATCTAGTACTCACATCATTCTTACTCCCTTACATATCCCCAGTAATTTATTCAGTCTCACATGTCCAGCCAATTCCTTCTGATTTTCCTGCCTCCCACCTACACCAGGGGTAATTAAGAGTAGCCAACCAATCTCCTGGCTTGTCTTTGATGTTGAGGAAACAGAATAGCCAGAGGAAGTTCCAGGGAACATGCACAAACTCCACACAAACTGCCCCAGAGGATCATACATGAGTCCAAGTCACCAGTAGTGTGTAGCAGAAGCATGGACTGCTCAATATACTTATCTTTTTTTAATCTTTATATTGGACCATTGTGTAGATGTACTGTGCTCTGATCTCTCTCTGTAACTCTGCACTCTGTACCATGTTTCTCCTGCGGTACCATGTATGGATTGACTACCAGGACTGCTCACAAAATTAACTTCCTCATCATACCTTGGTACATGAAAAAAATAAAGGAACGTGGATATGATAGATTAATGTACGTTGACACTTGAGGAATGAAGGTGACTGAAATTGCTGCAATCCAGATGGATCTACTCTACCAAGGATGCATGTTTAGCCCACTGCTCTACTCAATACACACCCATGGGTGTGTGGCCAGGCACTATTCCAATGCTATCTACAAGTTTGTTGATGACACTACAATTGTCGGCAGAATCACAAATGGCAATGAGGAAGCGTACAGGAGGGAGATAGATCAGCTCGTTGAATGGTGTAACAACAAGAACATTTAGCTTAACATCAGCAAAACCTGGGAGATGACTGTGGAGTTCAGGTGGAAGTCAGAAGAAAACAACCCAGTCCTCATCAAGGGCTCAGTATTGGAGAGGGCCAAGAACTTCAAATTTCTGGGTGTAAACATCTCCAAGAATTTGTCCTGCAGCCTCCATGTTCATGTAATCACAAAGAAGGCTCGCCAGTGGCTATACTTTGCAAGGTGTCTGAAGCGGTTTGTTATGTCACCAAAGACTCTCGTAAACTTCTACATATGTTCCGTAGAGGGCATTCTGGCTGATTGCATCACTGTCTGATATGGAGTTGTGAACTCTCAGGACAAGAATAAACTCCAGAGGGTTGTTAACTCGACCTGCAACATCAAAGCACCAGATTTCACTCCATTGAGGCCATCTACATGAGGCGGTGTCTTAAAAATAAAATCAGCCTCTATCCTCAAAGACCCCCACCACCCAGGTTATACTCTATTCTCTCTGCTACCATTGGGGAAGAGGTACAGGAGCCTAAAGATGAGCACTCAATGGCACAAGGACAGCTTCTTCCCTGCTGCCATCAGTTTCCTGAATAATCAATGAACCAAAGACACTGCCTTACTTTTTATGCAACTGTTATAATTTTTTTGTAGTAATGTTGCAAGATGGTTATAATATAAATGTTTATAACTCAAAAGATTAGAGTTACAGAAAAACAGGCTTTTATTTGCAATAAACGAAGGTCTTCCTGTGCTGTGACCCAGGCTTTCTGGGGAGGGGTTATGGTGTTGGAGCCTTTATACAGGGTCAAGAGGGAGGAGTCATGGATAGAGTCACAGAATGGGGCAGAGCCAGATTAATGAGTGTACGGCAGTTCATCACATTCACCCTTTAGATTTTTTTTATTTTGTCCCACGACATGATGTGGGCCACAAAGTCTTGCTGGTTACATCTGTCCAGTGGCTTGGTCTTCTATTGTGACTAGTCAATTGCTGTGTTATAGTTGGAGCCGCTGTTGAGTCCTGGACCTCCAGCGCTTTGTCAACCTGCTGGGGCGTGGGGACTCAATTGGACTGACTGGGGTGGGGATGGGGTTAGGGAGCATTGATATGTAGTGTGTGTCCATGGAGGAGGGGGGGTGGTGTTTGAAGGGTATGCTCCTTGGGTTTCCCCATGTGTGCAAGGTCCCAGATGGAGGCAGTTTCCTTCCACCCATCTGGGTAGGCCATGAAGGAGCTGAACACTTTCGACTAGTGGGTCAGTTTTATGGTCCTTCATGTGTTTCCTGGGCATCAACCAGAATGTCAGGGTGGTCCCCGCTGCAGAATTCCTGGGGAAGGAGAAAATTCATTGGTGAGGGGTAGCATTTCTGGTAGTATATAACAACGACCAATAGCGAGGAGCATCTCGAGAAGTACTTGCCAGTGAGAGTCTGGCCGCCCCCTGGACTTCAGGGCAAGGAGGATGGCCTTCCATATGGCGGCATTCTTCCTCTCCACCTGGCTGTTCCCTTGGGGGTTATAACTAGTTGTCCTGCTGGTGGCGATACCTCTGGCCGGCAGGAATTGGCGCAGCTCGTTGCTCATGAATGAGGACCCCCTGGTCATTGTGGATGTATGATGGATACCCAAACAGGGTGAGCAAGTTGTGCAATGCCTTGGTGACCATGATGGCGGTCATGTCGGGGCAGGGGATGGCAAAGGGGAAATGTGAATGCTCATTGATAACTGTGAGAAAATATACGTTGGGTTTGGGGGGAGGCAAGATGGCTCTTGAAGTCCGTACTCAGACATTCAAAAGACCATAACCCTATCTGGTTGGTAGAAGTACAATTTGCACTCCACGCAGACCCAGCAGTCCCTAGTCATGTTTCTGACATCCCTGATGGAGTATGACAGATTACAAGATTTGATGAAGTGGAAAAATCTCATGATGTCCGGGTGGCAGAGGTAATTGTGGAAGGTTTTGAAGTGGTGTGTCTGTGCACTGCCACATGTCCCTCAGGGCAGAGCATCTGGGCGCTTGTTGATCTTCCACAGTCGATAGAAAATACCCTAGTTATAGATGGAGAGTTTGATCCTCCTCCTCAAAATTTTATCATTCTTAATCTTACCCCTGCTATTTGTTGTTTAACAGGAAGGCTACTGCTCGTTGATCCGTGAGCAGGGTAAAATGTCTGCTGGCCAGGTAATGCCTCCAGTGTTGCATTGCCTCAACTATTGCCTGAGCTTCCTTCTTGAGGAAGGAGTGTTGGACTTTGGGACCTGGAGGGTGCAGGAGAAGAAGGCCATGAGCCGACCTGCCTTATTAAGGGTGGCAGCCAGGGTGAAATCAGACATATTACTTTCTACCTGAAATGGTGTAGTTTCATCCACTGCATACATTGTGGCCTTAGTGAAGGCTTCTTTTATGCAACAGAAGGCTGCCTGGGCCCTTCTTGTCAGGGGGAAGGATGTGGACTTGATAAGGGGACGGGCTTTGTTCACATAATTAGGGACCAACTAGGAAAAGAACCCCAGGCACCTTTTGAGGGGCTTGAGGCTGTAGGGAAGGGGTGGGCTCTAGCAGCGGGCGCAGGTGGTCGGGGTCGGGGTCGGGGTCGGGGTCGGGGCCGGGGTTGGGGCCAATGACTTCATTCTCCACAAAACAGCCAAGGATTGCAGGGGGTATTGCGGAAAACACATTTATCCATGTTGTAGTTTAGATTTAGGCGCTTGACAGTGGTAAGGAATTTCTGGAGATTGGCGTCATGGTTTTGCACATCGTGGCCTCACATTGTGACTTTATCCAGGTAGGGGAAGGTGGCTGCAGGTCATTTTGGTCCACCATCTGGTCCATCCCCCCTGGAAGATGAACACACCATTGGTAACACCAAAGGGTACCATAAGGAAGTGATAGAGATGTCCATCTGCCTTGAAGGCAATCCCTTCGGTGGATAGGTACCTGGTAATAGGTGGATTTCAGGTCGGTCATGGAGAACACACGATATTGGGCAATTTGATTGACAATATTCGCAATGCGAGGGCGAGGTTGCGCATCCAGCTACATATAGCGGTTAATGGTCTAGCTATAATCAATTTCATCAAAGCCTTCAATACCATGAGCAGGAAAGGGCTTTGGCAAATACTAGAGTGCCTCAGATGCCCCCCCAACCAGTTTACCTACCTTGGCTGAAACATTTCATCCGATGCAAGGATCGACAATGAGATAGACAACAGACTCGCCAAGGCAAATAGTGGCTTTGGAAGACTACACAAAAGAGTCTGGAAAAACAACCACCTGAAGAAACACACAAAGATCAGCGTGTACAGAGCCGTTGTCATACTCACGCTCCTGTTCAGCTCCACATCATGGGTCCTCTACCGGCATCACCTACAGCTCCTAGAACGCTAGAACGCTTCCATCAGCGTTGTCTCCACTCCATTCTCAACATTCATTGGAGTGACTTCATCACCAACATCGAAGTACTCGAGCTGGCAGAGTCTCCAAGCATCGAATCCACGCTGCTGAAGACCCAACTGCGCTGGGTGGGTCACGTCTCCAGAATGGAGGACCATCGCGTTCCCAAAATCATGTTATATGGTGAGCTCTCCACTGGCCACTGAGACAGAGGCGCACCAAAGAAGAGGTACAAGGACTGCTTAAAGAAATCTCTTGGTGCCTGCCACATTGACCACCCCCAGTGGGCTGATACCGCCTCCAACCGTGCATCTTGGCGCCTCACAGTTCGGCGGGTAGCAACCTCCTTTGAAGAAGACTGCAGAGCCCACCTCACTGACAAAAGACAAAGGAGGAAAAACCCAACACCCAACCCCAACCAACCAATTTTCCCTTGCAACCGCTGCAACCGTGTCTGCCTGTCCTGCATCAGACTTGTCAGTCACCAACGAGCCTGCAGCAGATGTGGACATACTCCTCCATAAATCTTCGTCCGCGAAGCAAAGCCAAAGAAGAAAGAATCAATCACCATCTATGTTTACCCCCACTCTTGACCACCACTACTTGAGTTCTCCACGGGCTCTTAATGGCTTTGATGATCCTCTCATTCAAGAGTTGCCGGACTTCCGCTTTAATGAATACTCTGTCCCCTTCAATTTATCACCTGCTTTTTGTAGGGACAGGTTTACTGTTGGGGGTGAGGTTCATAAACAGCAGTGGGGGATCAATATGGAGAGTGGAGAAAATGCGGTGTTGGTTGGGCTGGCAGGTGTGGGGGGGGGGTGTGCGCTGACGGGGGTGGGGGGGGAACACGGTGGCCAGCTGACAAACTTCAGGTTGCCGACCATGAGGAGGGGGAGAGGAATGTCATATTGTAGCATACACTCTTGAGGTGGCACTGAAAGCCCAAACCCAGCAGCACTGGTGCGCAGAGCTGCGACTTGATGAGGAGTTTAAAGTCCCTTTAAGACATGCTCCGCACGACCAGCATCACATTGGTGTAGCTGTGGATCCTGACCGAGTGGGACTTTGAGGGCAGGATGACTTTAAAGCTTACTAGCCTTGCTTTAAGGGAATAATGTTGCACCGTATTGGAGTGCATAAAACTTTCAGTGCTCCTGCTATCAAGAAGGCATCTTGTCTCCTGATCATTGATCGAGATGGCCATCATAGACTGGGAGAGTCGATGCGGACTGTTTTGATCCAATGCCTTGAGGCCAGTGTCGGTTCATGGTCTGGTCTGTGCTGACTCGTAGTCTGGGAGTACAATGGTGGCACCCATGCAGTGGTGAAGTTATCCCATAAGCCAATGACATCCAAGATGGTGGCCCCATGTCGTGGCGTGGTCGTCTTTGGAAGATGACGGTGGCCAAGATGGTAAGCCCCCATGCTGCGCACGCAGCGGCACTGGGACTGGAAGGCAACTGTGATCGACATACCTTTGGGTAGTGACCCTTCTTTGAGCACTTTGAATATGTCGCGTCTTTTGCCGGGCTATGTTTTCAAGGGTGCTTTGGTGGCCACATAAGTAGCACTTTGAGTGCTCCTGGGAGACTGTGGCTGTGGTGGGTTTGCTTGTCAGATGCGGTGGTTGACATCTGACCTGTAAACCTGTGTCCCATAAGGGTGGCCCCTGTGTGGACCACACGCCATTCACCGAGTAAGCTTTCACATTATGGAAGGTGATTTCCAGTGATTTCATGAGGTCGATCACCCTTTTTAAGTGCAACTTATTCTTTTCGAGTGGCCTCTCATGCATGTTGTCAACCTGATGCCTGTGACATAGGCATTCTGGATCATGGCCTCAGTGCTGTGGACGGCCGATATCGAACAGAAGTTGCATGCTCGTGCGAGTCCCCGCAGGGCCCTGGAGGAACTCATCACTTGATTCATCCGGTTGCTGTCTGTGGGTGGCCAGCATATCCCTGATATATACCTCATTAATTTCTCCATGTCCTGGTCCTTGAGTATGTACATTGAGGCATCCCAGACCATCAGGAACACTTGATGTCCCACTTGGCAGAAGAGTAGGTGCAGCTTGTTGGCCTCTGTGGCCATGATTTCGGAGGAATTTTGCAGAAAGACCTCAAAGCCACGTAGCCAGAGTTCAAAGCAGACTGAGGCTTCTGGCAGTTATGAGTTGCTCTCCAGCTTATCAGACTTCAAGAGTTGTTCCATCGTTGGAAAAAAAATGTAAATAAAATTGATGCACTATTAATAACTGAAAAGACTAGTTACAGAACAATAGGGTTTTATTTACAATAATCTTGTGCTGTGACCCAGGCTTTCTGGGGAGGGGTTATGGTGTTGGAGCCTTTATATAGGGTCAAGATGGAGGAGCCAAGGGTATAGTCACAGATCGAGGCAGAGCCCAATAAATGAGTGTACAGCAGTTCACCACAAATTACACTATGATGCTGTCGCAAA
The DNA here is from genome assembly GCF_036971445.1 of Narcine bancroftii. NCBI lineage: Eukaryota > Metazoa > Chordata > Chondrichthyes > Torpediniformes > Narcinidae > Narcine > Narcine bancroftii. Next base: position 458,127,191 of record NC_091469.1, read on the forward strand.
ACATGACTTCCTCGTGACAATAAATTCTGATTCTTATTATTCCACTCACTGTCAGAACCAGTGATGAAAATCTATCTTCAACCCGATCCCCTTTTCCCAACTCTCAGCAACTTAAAACAGAATAAAACCTTCAAACTGTAAGACTGAAATGTTAAAATGGCATACCTTGTTTTCACTGCATTGTCGTCAATTTTATTTAATTCAATTTTAAAAACATCTTTATAATGTTTCACAATGGCTGGAACATCAAAGCATTTTTATTAAGTAGCACGAGAAGAAATTTTTCCATAATTCCACCCATTTAAAATATAATCCAGATGACCGAAAGTCAAGGACTATTTTAGTTACAAGAGAGGTTCCAAATTTTGTTGGTTATACAGATGGATTTACTCTAAAAGTTGATTTTAGATTCAGATAAATATTTCAAGAATGCATTGGAGGCAGTGGTGGGATTTCCATCACCTCCATCGGCACCTACCAATGTCTTGAAACTGTTGTAGACTGTCTATCAACACTGTTTGTACCACCCACTGTCTTGGTGAGGTGGTAGTTCTGGACTGTCTATTACTTCCATCTGTACCTCCTGCTGTCTCGGATAAGTTGGTACCTGCAGGTGTGGACTGTTATCAACTGTGTCTCTGCAAAGTTCCCAATATATTTGAGGACTCTTAGTTCATATGATACATGTGCTTGAAAGCACAAACCTCCAGATTCATGGGCAGTTTCTTTCCCGCTAAGATCACAGTCTTAACTGGATCTCTTATTGGTAAAAGAAAATGCCCTTGCACTGTTGTAAATTTCCCTGCTCCCTACGCTTTGCCACATGGCTCCTTGCAACCTTTGACTGACTGCAATGCTCCACCCTGCAGGTTTGTTTTATCATTGCACTACCTGATGTACTCAAGTATGGGATGATTTGCATGGATAGTGTAAAACAAAGCTTTTCATTGTGCCAGGTGCACATGACAATAAGCAATTACTTTCAACTCATTTATACTCTAACCTGTTTTTCCCATTTTTTTCCAGTTCACCATACTTGACAAAAAAATAATCAGGCCCCTTTCTGATGGGCATCTGTGGAACAATGAGAAACCCCCTATTGTCCATTTCAGCACAGTTTGGATGAGAAGGTGACAGACGTGACACCTTCAGGTGATCTCCTTTGGTGCAGTAGCAGCTGTCCTGCTGCAGGGTCAGCAGTATTGTTGGCCGTGCAATCCTGCTGGGAGTGCACCTGGTCAGATCATGGCCCTTGTCCTAGAATGTTGGATTCTTCGGGGGTTTGGAAGGGAGACTGGATTCTGCCTGATCCCTTTGGATAGAAAGAGAAGAAACCACACCCAAATCCTGTTAGCATTTGATAGTTGGTAGTGTGAAAAGCTTGCTTAAATTTTGTGTGGTTCCAACCAAGTGGAACAAATTGGAAGCATAAATATCCATGTTAAATATTACTCCCTGGTTCGATTAATTTCTCGGTGTTTTGTTCCATACAGTGGATGGAAATGTCATGTTAACTCTGCAAAGTCAAGAAATTGGATTGTGAATCATTCAAAATTTGGACATAATTGAAATAAATTTTAGTGAAACCCATGTGAAATTGTCACCAAATTAAACTGGCACTTCCAACTAAGAACAAAGCTGTTACAATACTGGCATGGCTTTCCTGGGGTGGCACAGTTAGTGTAATGGTTAACACAATGCTATCACAACACTAGCGACATGGGTTCAGATTTGGAGCTGTCCATAAGAAGTTTGTTTGTTGGCTCAGCATGGGTTTTTCCCTGATCCTCTGGTTTCCTCCCAACCTTCAAAACATTTGGTGTTGGGAGGTTATAATTAGACGATACAGATTTAAAGACACAAATCAAATTCTACCATGCTGTGTAGTTAAATAAATTTAAAATAATAAGATTATAAACATGGCATCACTGCGTTTGCCTCTTAGAGATGAAATGCGACCTGCCACATTGAGAGTTGTATTACAAACTTGGCTAGAACTTCCAAGTGGAACATCATTTGAAAGGTCTCAATTTTGGCATTAATCAACCATACACCTAATCACCCAGGTTACGATGTTCAAGATATTTGGAAACTCGTTATTGTCTGGTCCATCAATGATGGCAACTTTTACAAATTTTTAGACACCTCAGTGCTGAGATCTCAGAGATAAAAGAGACTGCAGTTGTTGGAACCTGGAGCCAAACAACAGACTAATGAAGGAACTCAATGGGTCAGCCAGTGCTTGTGGAGGCTTGTGGAGGTCAGTGATGCAGGATCTCGATCTCTCTACAGATGCTGCCTGATCCATCGACTTTCGCCGGTAATCTATTTTTTTTTTGCTAAGATTTTCCATTCTGCTTCTCAATGATAAGTGGGATATTTGCAAGACGGAACACATGAAGTTAGATGCTCAAAAGGGAGTGGCATTATGGTCCCTGAAAACGACTAGCCACCTTCCCCCAACCTTGGCATGATGTCCGCCCCTCCTTTGGCTACCTTACTAATCAGCTGGCTTGTGAATACTGTGGAAAGTGGCCTCCTAAGATCCTGATGAGCCTTCCCCACGATCGGCAGAGCAACAATATTTCATCACCATCTTTGTAGCAAAACACCATTCAAAATTTCCTGTTCCAAATATAATAGTGGGCTTTCAAAGAGTTTTCCATTCATCCAAGATTGTGGCCAGTATTGCACACAACCTTTAGTGCATTTAATTGGGTCCTATCCAATTTCTAAGCATAAGTGCCAAATAGAAAGTATCATGTGTTAAAAACCTTTGAATTTGATCCACCATCTGGAAATTTTTCAAATTCAAGTTTTAATGTAACTTTAATGATAGAGCACAGTAGAAAACCTTTCCATCCCGTGAAGCATTATGTGCTGCCCAATGAACCTCCCAACTCTTTTGGAGGGTGGGTGGAAACTGGAGCATCCTGAGAAAACCCACACAGGTCACAGGACGAACATACAAATGCCTTCCAGGCAGCGCTGGATTTGAACCTGGGTCACTGGCACTCAAATAGCATTGCATTAACGGCTACGCTAACTGTTTATAGTAATTTAAAAATATCATGAAGACTTTGGAGCCAATGCTCGGCCTTCTCTCTCAAACCACATGGATACCTATTGTAATGGTGTACCATTGGTATTCTGTGCCCTGGAAGGTCGAGGGGGTCAGTTGATCACAAATGTCGCCAGGTGTCATGCTCAGTCTGCACCATTGCAACTAATAATTTATGTTATTAGGTGCTTCAAATAAGCTTTTCCTGTTTAACACATGATGCATGAATTAAGTGGTTTTATCATGACATTTGTAAGTGATTGATTTCTCTTATACAACAGGAATTTTCCTCTATTTCAAAGCAACCTCAGACCATAAAGCAACAAATATAATTCAGCTTAGCAGTCCAGTGTTGAAGCATCTCTTAACTAATGATTTGCCGTGTCAGGTAATTATATATCAGAACTTTATTAAATATGAAATCTGATTAGAAGGAAATGAATCAAATTGTAAAAGTAATTAAGATACAAATTAACAGACAATTATTAAGCCACATCTCTACGCAGCACTGAGTTTCTGATTTTCATATTCTGTCCCAAATTATTATTCTGCCTAGTCCCATTGACCTGCAGCTGGACCATCTCTCTCTCCGTACCCCTCCCATCCTTGTACCTGACCAAATTTTTCTTATATTTCATCATTGACTTTGCTTTCATCCCTTCAGCTGGCACCTCATTCCACACTCACACCACTTGAGCTGTAGAGCCCTCCATACCACTCCAATCCAAGTACCTGTCCAACATTTTCTTCAATGTCAAAATCAAACTGACATCCACCACTTCCACACTGGCAGCTCATTCTTTCCTCTCACCACCCTCTAAGGGGAGAAGTTCCCATCATATTCCCTTTAAACACTTCACATTTACACTTAACACATGTCCACTTGTTCTTGTCCAACTAACCTCAGTGGAAAAAATTTTGTTTGCATTTACTCAATCTCTACCCCACACACTTTTGTATACTTCTAGCACATCGAAAGAACATGCAACAACCACATGGACAATCCACACAGACAATGCTCTATGTCAAGATTGATAGATTGAACATTGAGAAAGAAACTATCAAATTGGATACAGATTATGACAATGTGAAGTTATTCATCTTTTTTAAAATTTAAAAAAAAATTTTCACACTATGAACCATACTGACCAAAATACACACAAACATTTCCCTCTTGAATATACACAGTGTCATTTTCTCCCCTTTTTCTCCCCTCCCTTCCCTCCCTCCTTCACACCCACCTCCACACTCACTCAACATTCAACATATATGATACATTAAACCCATTAAACAATGTCATCACACAATGAAAATAAACAAGAAATTTGTGTCTTCTACTTTTACATACTGGGTCATTTCATTTTGTCTTCTTCTCCTTCTGTCATTTTAGGCAGTGGAGGTCCGCAGTAGGACTTCTCTGTTGTGTTCCATGTATGGTTCCCAAATTTGTTTGAATACTGTGATGTTATTTCTTAAATTATATGTTATTTTTTTTCCAATGGAATACATTTATTCATTTCTATGTACCATTGCTGTATTCTCAGGCTATCGTCTAATTTCCAGGTTGACATAATACATTTTTTTGCTACAGCTAAGGCTATCATAATAAATCTTTTTTGTGCTCCATCCAAATCGAGTCCAAGTTCTTTACTTCTTATATTACTTAGAAGAAAGATCCCTGGATTTTTTGGTATGTTGCTTTTAGTGATTTTATTTAATACCTGATTTAGATCTTCCTAAAACTTTTCCACTTTCTCACATGCCCATATTGCATGTACTGTTGTTACCGTTTCCTTCTTACAGCGAAAACATCTGTCTGATACTGTTGGGTCCCATTTAATTAACTTTTGGGGCGTGGTGTATAGCCTGTGTAACCAGTTATATTGTATCATGCGTAACCTCGTGTTTATTGTATTTCTCCTAGTTCCGGATCATAGCTTTTCCCATGCTTCATTTTTTATCTTTATGTTTAGATCTTTTTCCCATTTTTGTTTGGGTTTACAGCTTGTTTCCTCGTTCTCTTTCTCTTGCAATTTGATGTACATGTTTGTTATAAATCTTTTAATTATCATTGTGTCTGTAATCACATATTCAAAATTGCTTCCTTCTGTTAACCTCAGTCTGCTTCCCAATTTGTCCTTCAAGTAGGTTTTCAGTTGGTGGTATGCAAATATGAGTTATACAATATTTGTCCTTCATTTGTTCAAAAGATAATAATTTATTTCCCGAAAAACAATTTTCTATTCTTTTGATCCCTTTTCTCTCCCATTCTCTAAAGGAAAGGTTATCTATTGTGAAAGGGATTAGTTGATTTTGCGTCAATATTAGTTTTGGTAGTTGATAATTTGTTTTATTCCTTTCTACGTGAATCTTCTTCCAAATGTTGAGCAGATGGTGCAGTACTGGTGAATTCCTATGTTTCACCAGCTTTTCATCCCACTTATATAGTATAGATTCAGGTACCTTCTCCCCTATTTTATCTAGCTCTAATCTGGTCCAATCTGGTTTTTCCCTTGTTTGATAAAAATCTGATAGGTATCTTAATTGTGCTGCTCTATAATAATTCTTAAAATCTGGTAGCTGTAAGTCCCCTTGTTTGTACCATTCTGTTAATTTATCTAGCGCTATCCTCGGTTTCCCCCCCGTATACTTAACAGAACCAGAAATATCAATAAAAGAATTACATAAGAAATTGAAGGAATATGGAGAAGTGTCGGGGTACAAGATCAACGCAAATAAAAGTAAAGCAATGCCAATGAATAATGCAGATTTCACAAAGTTTAAGAAAGAATCACCATTTAGATGGCAAACACAAGCAATTTGATACCTAGGTATACAAATAGATTATAATCTAGGCTATCTATACAAACTAAATTATCAGCCATTAATGAAGAAATTACAAGATGACTTAGAGCATTGGAAAGACTTACCACTAACACTGATAGGAAGGATAAATTGTATTAAAATGAATATCTTCCCAAGGATACAATACCTATTTCAATCATTACCAATTCACCTAACACAGAAATTCTTCAAGGAGCTAAAGAAAATAATAAGTTATTCATCTTGAGAGAGAAAAAAAAAATGTCTTAAACTGTCTGAAGCTAGTAAATACTGATTTTGAGAAGCAATTTGGTATGTTGGCTCCTGAATTGTTTGGCCATAACCCAAATCTTCCTTAAACAAATAATAGACAATACACAAGGGGTATTTCCTACTGTCAGGAAGAGTAATCACATTTTTTGCTAAATTAAATCTGACAGTTAAAGATAATGGCAAAACATTAGCGTAAGGAGCTCAGAAATCCACCCCTCGGCAGTAACATTGAAACCAATGTTACACTTTCTGTTCCAGTTTCAACAATTATTTTTTCTTAAGTCAATGTCTCTGAACTTTGGAAGCAGAGAAAAATGTGCAGCAGTTGGATATAGGGAGGGTTTAGTCATTTTTTAAAATGTATATATGGGTCGGCACAACATCGAGGGCTGAAGGGCCTGTACTGTGCTGTAGTGTTCTACGTTGCAATATCTTTGAACTTCTTCCACATCACCTTATTAACAGGAGAGTTTTGTGTTATCTCCAGCAAGAATTTTAGAACTTCAAGCTAGCAAAGTCTCAGTTCCTAAAATATTTCTTTTTCCGTGAAAAGTCATGACACTTTTATTGAATTGGAAAGAGTTAGTAAAGCCCATTAAAGAGCAAAACAAGCACTGCCTCACCCATCAAAATAAATTGCAAGTTTTGACTGGAAATTATTTTAAATATCACAAGGTACAATTTGAAATGGTTGCAAAAGATTGTTGAACTATGTAATATTTATATTTAATCAATTTTGTGTGCTTCAAGAAACATGTAGTTTATAAGAATATGCAAAATCCCATTAGTGAAAAGCCCTGGAATTCCTGGCTAATGTGGGGCTCATCTGCTCTGTTGATAAAGATGGAAAAAGGAAAAGCTCATGGATAGCACATAACAAACATTCCATCCTTTATAATTTCCAATATTATAATTTATTTTGAAGGTGGTCTCAGGCCAGAAACATTGGCTTTAATTTTTTAATTTAGACATTCTGATCAGCAACAGGCCATTTCAGCCCACGAGACCTTGGTGCCCAATTTACACCCAAATAACCTACACCCCCAGTACATTTTGAATGGTGGGAGGAAACCAGAGCCCATGGGGAAAACCAACACAGATCGGGGAGAACATACAAACTCCTTACAGACAGTGTAAGTTTCAAACCCCAGTCGATCACTGGTGCTGTAAAGGCGTTGCACTAACTGCTGTGCCAACCATGCTGCCCATATTAGTAATATATCTTTCCCTCATATGGATGCTACAAGACCAGCTGAGTTCCTCCAGGATTTCTCTGTTTTTATTTACAATTTCTACCTTTCTTTTCCAATTGGAGTTCCTACAGCCAAAGTGCAGTCTTGGAATAGAGAGATGAATACCTCTGATGAGCATGTAGCAGAAATGGGGGATGTTGGGATGAGAGACATGCTGGACAAATTTTGTTAGTTCATGCCTGTAACTGGCTTGGTGGAAGCCCCAGTGATGATCAATAGTTTTTTGATGCCTCACTCCTGTTAAGACTACTGATGGAGTTAAGAGTTCACATAGCACAACTTCAGTTCACAGACGGGACGTAGACTGCAGTCAGTACGGCTGGTGTAAATTTTCATAGGGGATTGTAGAGCTGGCATTTCACTGTGGGAAACATCATGGGAAGTTATTCAAATTATTCATGTTGGAGATGATCAATGTTGGCATTTGAGTGCTGTTTCAAAGCCATTATGATCATTATCTATTATGATGTCTATTGCCATATTATCATACACGACATGGAATTTAGCTCTCCCTTTAGAATCTATTAGTATCTAAATATATCTTAGTCATTGAAATGGTGTTTGAACTCTGACAGTCAAAATAAACTTTGATTCACGTTTCTTGTCAAAAATGCAATGATTCTCCATACCATCAGATGAGAGGTACAAAACAAATGTACATGTCATGGAATAAACATTCATCAATGAGTCTGAAATCAGCTGTACAAAATGAGCTAAGCATGAAAACAACTAATTCTGATATGAAGAAGAGCCCTATTTAAGAGGGTCATGATTTTCCAACATTTCGTTATACTTTTATATATTTCTATAATTTATGTTCTTTCATTTTGAATTAGGTAAGGTTTTGGTATCAAATGTCAGAAGCAGCCAACATGTCTATTTATATTCGGACCACAGCTGGGAACATGGGAATTGCTGCCACTCTCACCGAACCATCCATCACTGGTTGGACTAAACTGGAGATCCCCGTGAAACCCAGTGCAACAGAGACCACGACACCTTTCCAGGTGAGGAGACTGTGGTGATATGTAATTACACCACTAGGTCACCAGGGGACATCCCGGTGACCTTGTATATAAAGTAGTCCAGAGCTACAGTCTAGCCTTCCAGGTTCGTCTTGCAGAGAGACAAGACCTCTTAGTGTACATATTAGTTTATTAAAGTTGTCTTATACTCGCACTGCTAGTGTGGTTATTGTCAGTACAGAGACTAAGCTGGCACTGAACAGAAATATCATGGCTGCATTTGTTCATATTTAATGATCTGAATTTTGCTTTTTTTTGTTTAAGAGAATGTGAAGTTAGGTTTTGACTTACAGCTACCTGAAAATTGAATTATATATATTTTTAGTATTTTAAGGTTGAAACTGCAACTTTTCTGGAGTAAATCGTAGCAAGCATCAGTTCTAGTTTGTTTTGCTTTACTTGGTAAACTTTAAACATTGTCTCGCCATTACATGCTGGCAATGTCTATATCAGGACTCATTGATGGCAAAGTCCCTTGTTCAGCACTTGTTTAGGGGAATTGAAGAGGAACATGGACGTGTTGCTCTAGGAGAATCTATCAATGGGCTCCTGAAACAACACAGACTTACTCTCACAGAACCCCACTGAGAGGTCTGGAATCTGAGCATGGCCCTCTTCCTTAAGTCAAAATTACCACCAACATCCCACAGTCCTCATACAATCTCCAAGTTTTTCCTACTCTACTTTTTCCCGGGTGCCATAGCTCCTGAACTTTTGCTCCCACTCCCAGCATCTAATTGTTCACTACACAATGAACAGAACAGAACAGTACATTTTTTTCCCCACTGCCCTATGATTGCAACCTCCACCTTCTCCTCTCCATGCATACACATACCCATGCCCAGACACACACAGTGCATGCACACGCCACCCACAGTACATGCACACACCACCCACCTCGATACACACACACACACACACACACACACACACACACACACACGCACACACACACACACACACACACACGCACACACACACGCGCACACATGCACACACGTGCGCGTCATTATATACAGAATATTATATGGTATTTCAAGCTGTTACATGAAGCAAATATCTACTTGATCTTCAAACAATTTAAACTCCAATCTTGCTTCTGTCAAGAAAAGGCTATCATTTTTTTCAGGAACAGAAAATATGCTAAGTAAAACAAACATACCTCCCCACCTACCAAACACTTCAATTTAATCTCTTCTCTTCCCAGAGGCACCTTCAGATACTCTGAAATTGCTTTCTTTGCATTGTGCATTTATTCCATGGTTTGCTCTTTCTTTAAATGTGCTTGGCTTTGTTTCTTGCTGCCTACTCCCTCATGTTTAATTACTGCTTTTATTTTCCCTTTATCCACATTGACAAACCCACTGGGATCATGTTTGATAAAGCAGTTTTGCAAAGGTTTATTGATATGAATGTGTAACTAGAAATGGCAAAAGGCTGAATCATTAAGAAAGAGTATGTAAACCTTCATGATGTGATGTGGAAGAATATGAAGAGTTTTTCTTACAAAATTAAAAATCAAACCTAAGCAATTATTATGACTGCACAAAACAGGTAGTAATGGGTGAGTCTGCCATTCACTTTGCTAACCTTCATCAGTTTCCAATGCCAACTACAGCATTCTGAAGTGAAGAACAATGTACTAAGGACAGAGAAGACTATGGGAAATCTCACCAATCTCACAAATCACAGAGGAGGGGGAAGGGTGTAGCGTGGATAGAAGCTCTCACAAATAGAGGGAGAACATATGTTTTTATTAGCTTATAACTGAGGGTAGGGCCTTACAGTAGAAGGGTTCTGGGTTTAGGCGAGAAATGAGGGTTATATATGGGCAGATGGGGATGGAGCCAGCCATCTGCACAACACACCACCAGGGAGTCCCAGTTCACTGCAAAGGGGAAGGGGAGGAGCACAGGCAAAAAGGTTAGAAGTGGATACAGGTGGGAGGATAGAAGGGAAAAGAGCTGAGGTGATAAGGGGAGAGGGCAGAGGGTAGCTCTCTGACAGGAGAAGTAAGAGAAGGACATGAGGCAGGGATAGGAAAAGAGATGAGACTGGGGGGAGGAGGGGCAATAGAAATTGCAGGTCGAGGTTCATGCTATCTGTTGGATACTGCTGGGACAGAATATAAGGTGTTCCTCCAATTTGAAGGTGGCCTCGGCTTGGCAGTGCAAGGTCTTGGACAGACATGTGGCAATGATGTGTTTGGAGACCTTTGCTGTGGCAGTGGACAGAGTGAAAGTACTCAACAAAACAATCTGGGATTAGGAGCATAGTAAAGGCTGATAATCCAGGAGTAGGTGTCTACTCAGCCTTTCAACTCTAGTACCTGTGTAGTCTAAGTGTCTCGACAACAGGATAAAATTAAGGTAAATCTCTGGTCAAATTAGATGAGGTCAGAACTGAAGAACAAACAAAACACTGCCAGTACTAATAAGTCATGAGGGCCCTAGATAAGGCAAACACAGCAATTGCAGGACCACATCCAACTATCTACAGAGCTGCTGTTCCGCCACTGGTGTAGATTCATGGGGAGTGAGGGAGCAGAGATGCAGCACTCCTGCAGGGTCCAGCCATCCAAACTACAGCCATCCAAACTCCGCACAGGATTTGAGCCGACGATGGTTTTATTTGAGATCCTTCAACCGCGGGTCTGCGCCCAAGATGTTGGCTCCTATTAATTGGCAGCAGCCTCGAGGGGCTACAGACTCTTGGGAAGAGGAGGACCAGGTCACCAGAGGATGGGAATATCACCCCTTTCTGAGAAAGAGAAGCAGAGGAGATGACCCGCCGGGGATAGTGATCTTGGCGGCTGACCAGTGAGCGGGTTCTGCAGCTGAGAGACCAGTGCATGCTGCTGACTCGAGGCGAGGACCTGTGGAAGCTGTGGGCTGCTGGAGTCTGTTGTTGGGAGACTCGCGCCAGGCTGCGGACTTCTGGAGTCTGGTTCGAACTGGCTGCAGGGGTATCAGGTATCGGAACCAGGTTGCAAGGAGGTCCCAAGGGCATTGAAGGTTTCCTAACTGTGCTGGAAGTTCAGATTTGGAATTTGGGTTGCCAGTGATTTGGACTGGACGCTGTGTGGCTGCGGGGGCTGCGGGGGCTGCGGATGTGCTGGAGGTAAATCTATGGAAACTCAGTGACTCGGGGGGGGTGGTGGGGATGACTCGCTTTTGCTTCACTCTCTCTGACTATATGTTTGACTATGCGTCTGACTGTAAGACTGTAAGAGGTGCTTACACAATTCTAGCTGGTAGCGAATCTGTCCGCCTTGCACAGAAAAAAAGAAATTTCATGCACTGTTTAAATACTATACTAAAAAATTGAATTTCAAATCTTGATCATTAACTCACAAAGCTTCTGTTCCTTCTGCCATGTTGCATGGTGGATGTGCAACATCTTAAAATTGTGCTGAATTGTTATCAAGTTCTCCATCTGCATTTTATAGACCCACCACATCTACTAACAAGAAAGACCGGCACAGCAGATGCATAAAACCACTACTATCTGCATCTATTCCACCAAGTCATGCATTCATCGTTCCAGCATGTACTGATTCCTTCATCAGCACTCATTCTATATCCTGAACCTCTCTACCCAACGGTGCCATGGACATACCATCGTCAGGTTGAATCACTACTGTATGCTTGAGGACTGTTAGAGAGGGCCCTCACTCATAATTCCTGCAGCCTCCAACCCCAGTGAATAAGAAAAATCAATGAATATTTAAATCACGGTATGACGAGCAGGATTGTAAAAGTGGCGACTTTGCAAATAATTATGCTTGATTCTCGAGAACGTAGGCTGACCAATTTTTTTCTCTTTTTTTTAAAAAATCAGATTATTATCCAGGGCATTGTTTTAGGAATACCCAATGCATTTATTGCAATTGATGATGTCAGTTTAACCCCAAGTTGCACTGTATCCAACACTATGGTCCAGGCTTCCATCACAGAATACAAAGGCAAGTATTTATCATCAAGATGCAGAAATAGTTCTGCCCTTGTTTTCCTTGATGGATTGTGGAAAGTTTCTCTTTCAAGAGCATGCAATTTAAAATGGATCAGTTGTAGTTATCAAAAAGAAGTGATAAAGCCATTGAGTGATATGGGGAGAGCGATGTGAAGGCTAAGTTTGGGCTGTTAAAGTACCTGCATGATCAAATTGATAAATATAGTGAGATGCTCCTGCTCCTGTTTCTAATGTTATTTTGTCTTATGTCACCATATAACCTCTTACAGCACAGAACAGGCCAGTTCGGCCCTACTAGTCCATGCCGTAACAAATCCCCACCCTCCTAGTCCCACTGACCAGCTCCCGGTCCATACCCCTCCAGTCCTCTCCTATCCATGTGACTATCCAGTCTTTCCTTAAATATAACCAATGATCCCGCCTCGACCACGTCTGTCGGAAGCTCATTCCACATCCATACTGCCCTTTGCATAAAGAAATTTCCCCTCATGTTCCCCTTATAATTTTCCCCCTTCAATCTTAAACCATGCCCTCTAGTTTGAATCTTCCCCACTCTTAATTGAAAAAGCCTATCCATGTTTACTCTGTCTGTCCCTTTTAAAATCTTAAACACCTCTATCAAGTCCCCTCTCAATCTTCTACGCTCCAGAGAAAAAAGCCATAGTCTGCACAACCTTTTCCTGTAACTCAACCTTGAAATCCTGTCAACATTCTCGTGAACCTTCTCTGTACTCTCTCTATTTTGTTTATATCTTTCCTATAATTTGGTGACCAAAACTGTACACAGTACTCCAAATTTGGCCTCAAATTTGGTCTTCTTAGTTTTGAGTCAGATCATTAATCATTCTTCTGTGGTCAGTAGTTATCTGGCATATGAAAATATTACTAAAACAACCACACTTAAATCCAAAATAGTATGGCCTTTATTTTGTCTTATCTCCAGAAGGAAGACATTTGACCATGCAAGCTACAGTTGGTAACATGCAAGAAATTTCTACCACATAACTGCTAAGTTAATTTGAGGTGGAATCAGGGCCCATTAAATCCAACAAATAAAACTGAAAATGGTGAAAGCACTCAGCAGTACACATGGAAAGAGAAAGAAAATTCAGAGTTCAAGTGACCTTAAACGTTGACTCAACATCTTTCTCCACAGGTGCTTCCTGGATGATTTCAGTGTTAGCACCAATTTCAGTAGTTTTTTTTTGCATTTCCAGCATCTGGAGTCTTTTGATTGCCAAATCCAGCAAACACTTATGCATAGTTAGAGGATGATTTATTAGCAAGTTTTAAAGACCAATCATGCTGGAAATAACCCCCAGTTTAGGATTTCATAGATGGTGTCACAGCACAGACATGACAGAGTTGAGGTGATTTTTTTTTCTATTAGACCACCACGAGTCTTTAGTAAAGTGTTCGAGCAGATGGTCAGAATCTTTCAACCCAGATAAAAAAAAATGTTATGTGTCATTTGGGTATCATGTTCAGCATAAACATCGTGGGCCAAAGGGCCTGTTCCTGTTCTGTTTAGTCCGAGACTCAAACCAAGCATTGATTACAATATCAGTCACACAAATTCCTTTCAGAGTTTCAATGTGTATAAGGCAACCCACAAATAAGTTAAATCTATAAATATTATGAATAATCTGTTACCATGAATCATTAATATCATAGAATCATACAGCGCAGAAATGGAATCCTCAGCCCAGCATGTCCTTGTTGAATGTTTTTCTCATTTATAGCTAATCCTATTTGTCCACGATTTTTTTAGAGTGTCCAAAAGGCATGGCTCACAAATGACTCCATTCATTGCCAAGAATTTATCCACACATCAAGTGTCAAAATAGTCGAACTGTGTATGATGCCTTCCTAGATTTTCTGCGAGTAAACAGCTTGCACACCAAAACTCTGATTTCTGGCAGCAGTGAGAGGGATGTGCACCACGTGACCTGTGTGCCCAGCAGGTGGGAAGCTGATTACTTCAATGGAAAAGACTGCCGATGCTGGAATCCAGGGCAACCTGTGAACCCATTAGCTGTGCTGTTGATATTGGGGCAAGGTTAACTGCACTGAGGTGAATTGCATGTAGACTAATGGGAAAAGTGATCTCAATTTTGACTTTGAGAGCAGTGAAAATATTTATATTTGTTTGCTGCTTGAGAATTGCCAAGCCAAGAAGTTCAAATGTATTATCATCAGGCTGTCCATATACAACCAGATAAAATAGCATTTCTCTGGCCTACTGTGCACACACATAGCATGATAATAATCACATAAAGATATGATACAAAATAAATATACATAAATATTTTGGAATAATTTGGTCATTTAATTTATAAAAGATGCAAAGTTAGAGGATATTGTTCATCAATCTCACTGCCTGGAGGAAGAAGCTATTTCCTAGCCTAGCAGTCCTCATTTTGATTCTCCTACACGTACTTCTTGATGGTCGTGAGTCAAAGATACTGTGTTCTGGAAGAAAACAGTTTTCTTTTATACTTTGATCTGTAGCGGCCCGCTACCCGTGCCGCAACCCAGTACACGAGAAGGCCAATGAACCCATTGACAGCGCAGACCCCGCGGGGTCCAATGACCTTCATCTCAGGTGACAACCTGAATGGCGGAAAAACAATGAGCAATGGCGGGAAGACCGAACAAACCGAAGCCGGTGCTGCTGTGACATCACTCCTGTCATCAGCAATGGGAAGAGAATATAAGCAGAGCTGCCAGTGGAATAAGTCAGTCTTCGACTTCGACTTCTTGGGTGTGTGTCCTTCTTTCCACACTTCGTGGTAGCGTGCACGCTAAATTGGTGATCCTGGCAGGTCCAACCCCCAGTTGGACCCGAAGGTGATGGACTAAGTGGCTCTTCATGCTGTTTTGTTGAAGCTTCCAATGTGCTGGGAGTTGGAGGCACACGTGTGGTTCGAATAGTCGGAGGCCCAGTTCCAGCTTCGACAGATCAACGCCAAGGACTACATGACAAGCTTGCTCGACCAGGAAATGGCAGCAAGGGTAATTGACTTCTTGAGGCAGCCTCCAGTGCAGGGCAGATACGATGCCCTCAAGGAGCTATTAAACCTGCACCTTTGCGCTCTCACAGTGTGAGCACGTCGCCTGGTTGTTGCATGCGGACAGTTTGGAGGACAGGGCCACATCCTCCCTCATGGCATGGGCCTTGCCTGTTCTTCAAGCAGATTTTCCTGGAGCTCATGGATATCTGACTGTTGCTCACTGATGAGGACTTCAGCGATGCCAGAAAAGTTGCAGCCCGGGCAGATGTGCTCTGGAGATCAAAGAAAGAAAATGGTGTTCAGTGGGGCAGATCGCTAGGCCCTGCACACAGCCAACAATAAGGCCACAGCAATCGGAGAGGCGAGTGGACCCTCCCCCCACCTGACCCAACATGGCTGACCGTCATTAATGGTGGCTGGCCAATGTGACAGCATCCTCCACATATGGGATTGTTTGTCAGCAAGGTGCTTACTCGTTGACACCAGCACTGAAAGTGTCATTTCCCCCTCGGCCTGTGATACCTGGAACAGCAAGCCGGGCCGGGCCCTGAGGCCAGTGAACAGCACCAGGATATGAAGTTTTGGCATCTGCACCGACCCCATCTGCTTTGACAGCAATCTGTTCATGTGGGCATTCACGATGGTGGCTGTGGTGCAACCGCTCCTGGGAACAGACTTCCTGTGAGCCCACTGCCTGCTGGTAGACCTTAAAGGTCAGCATTTGATGCATGTTAGAAATTTTCAAACAATGCCTCTGGGGAAAGCTAATGCTTTCCAATGCTCCCCACCTCGACTAATTTATTCCCTTCATTTGTGGTGCCACTGTTTTCCTCCGCCAAACCAAAACACGAAGTAAGGCACCACATTCTCATCGAGGGTTGCCCCGCTCCATGCCAGGATGCGCCACCTTCCCTCCGAGAAGCTCACCCTCACCAAGGAGGATTTTTTTTAAATGGAAGAGGTGGGGATAGTGCGATGTTCCGACACCCCCAAGAGCCTCACATGGTACTGAAGGCAGCAGGAGGGTGGAGGCCATGTGGTGACTCTTGTTCCCTCAATGAGGCCACCACACCAGACAGGAAACCTGTCCCCAATATCCAAGACTTTATTGCTAACTTTCAAAGAGCACAGAAATTTTTAAAAGTAGACCTCATCAGGGGCTATCATTAGATCATGGTCCATCCCGATGACATCCCTAAAACTGCCATCTTTACCCTATTGGATTCTTCAAATTCCTGAAAATCCCCTTTAGACAAGAATGCACCGCAAACCTTCCAGGATCTCCCATTTGTGTTCACCTATGGCAACTATGCACCCGTCTGCAGGAATTTGGACTCACTATAAACCCTGCTAAGTACCAGTTCAAGTTGGAAACGATTGACTCTCTGGGGTATCAAATCAACAAGCACAGAGTGAAATCCCTGTCTGAAAATATAGCGGCCATTCAGCATTTTGTCAAGCCCCATACAAGAATTTGCAAGAATTTGCCAGTATGATTAACTTTTATCACTGATTCATACTGGCAGCTTCCAACATCATGCATTCCATTTTCGCACTCATGGCAGTGAAAGGTAAAGACATTACATGGGACAAAGAAGCCTTGGAGACGTTCCAGGAGGCCAAGAATGCACTGGCCAATTTCACCCTTCTGGTATACCCCAGGCCAGAGGCGCTAACTGCTCTCACAGTAGACACCTCCAGCACAGTGATAGGGGGCATACTGGAACAATTCATTGAAGGGAAATAGTAGCCCCTGACCTTCTTTAGCAGGCACCTCTGGCCACCCAAAGGTGGCACTGTCACCTCAAATGCACTGTCCTTGGGAGCTATTGGTGCTGTACCTGGCAGTCAGGCACTTGAAGTACTTTTTGGAAGGTAGACATTTCAGGATCTTCTGAACCATAAACTGCTAACATTTGACTTCCATAAAGTGTCCGACCCATGGTTGGCCAGGCAGCAGGCAGGACATCCAATACATTGCAAGTAAGACCAACATGGTGACCGATGCACTGTCCCACTCAGAGATCAGTCCTTCTAAGCCCTGTCCCAGGGAAATGACTACTCCGCCCTAGCCAGGGCATAGCCCGGAGTTCCCAGCATACACACTGGCAGTTTCTGTGCTGAGGCTGAAGGGTGTCACCATTGGACCTGGTAACTGGATGCTACTCTGTGACGTCTTCACCAGCAAACATTGCCCCATCGTGCTGGCAGTATGGAGGCGGCAGATTTTCGAGACGGTGCACAACCTGGCACACCCATCCATCAGATCTTCTGTTAAGATTGTGGCCAGTAGTTTCTTCTGGCATGGCTTCTGGAAACAGGTCATTCCGTGGGCCAAGACTTGAATGCTCTGCCAGATGCCCAAAGTGCAGACACATGTCAAGGCACACCACCCCCCCTCCCACCACTTCAGATTTTTGAGTCAGTGTGACATAGATTCAGCTACATCCATATTGACGTTGTAGGGCCACTACTGGTCTCCCACGGGGTGAGCTATGTCCTCACCATGATTGACTTCTCCATGAGGTGGCCGGAAGTGGTCCTGCTGGCTGACACAATCACCAAGACTTGTGCCAGGTAACTTAATAACACCTGCGTTGAGATTCAGAGTCCCGGAGCATATGACCTCCGATAGAGGTACACAGTTCACTTCGGAAATCTGGGTGGTGTTGGCCGATTTACTCCACCATACCACGGCTTACCACCCTCAGGCCAACGGGTTGGTAGAGTCGTTCCACAGGCATCTAAAGGAAGCCATGATGGCTCAGCTCAAGGGGCCAAACTGGTCACACAAACTACCCTGGGTCTTCCTGGGGATCGGCATCACACCGAAAGAACACTTCAATGCCTCAGCAGCTGAGATTGTGTACAGCATGCCATAGGTGATACCAGGGGAGTTCTTCATTGCTGCCAAGGATCGAGAGGACCTGATGGCCTAATTGACTAAGCTGATGGAAAGATGGGTACTCTAGCACCTCTGCATGTCCTCAAAGACCTGTACATACGCTCTTGTTCGGAGGGGGCACACGGCACACCTCTGCATCGGCCATACGAGGGGTCGTATAAAGTAGTCAGACAAATGGGTTGATGTGTGGTGGATATCGGCGGTAAGGAAGAGACTTTTACCATAACCACCTCAAGTCATCACATCTGGACATTAGCCAACTGGTCTCCACTCAGCCCGCGATGCAGAGGTAGGCCACTGAAAGAAGCGAACAGCGCTCCAATCGCCAGTTCTGGGGAGGGGGGAGCGTGTAAAGGCCCACTAATTGGGATGCGACCCAGTACTCGAGAAGGCTGATGATCATGGCGACCCCGCGGGGGCCAAGGACCTTCATCCCAGGTGACAACCTGCACTGCGTGAAAACAACGAGCAACGGCAGGAACGCCGACCAATCCGAGGCTGGCACTGCTGTGACATCAGCAACAGGGAGAGAATATAAGCAGAACTGCCTGTGCAATAAATCAGTCTTCGACTTCTTGGCTGTGTGTCCTTAAACACTTCACAGTAGTGTGCTCGCTATAGATCCATATTTAACCAATGGACCCAGTAAAATGTTGTTAATAGAAGAAAGGGGAACCCCAATAGTCATCTTGGACATTCTATCATCCTCTATATTGTCATCAGGTCTGTTGCTCTCTATCTCCCATATCATAAAATGATGCAACCACACTCTCAATTGTCTCTGCAAAATACCGTCAAATTGCCTCGCTCTCCTTAGGATTTGTATAGGTCGGTGGCCGCTGCTGTGCCTTCCTGACTAATGAGGAGGTATTGCGGGTCCAGTACTTTAAATTAATGCCAAGGAGCCTTGTGCTCTCCTCACGCTCCACGATGGAAGCATTGATGTATAATGGAGAGAAGGCAGCCTTCGTCTATCTGAATCATTTCCTCTGTCTTGTCCATGATGAGACTCTGGTTGTTGTTCTTGCACCAATTTTAGCCCCTCTCTGTAAAGCAACACATCATTGTTGCTGCTGCCAACAATGATCTGTTTGAACTGAATCTCGAAGTGCAGCCATGAGTTTGCAGCATTAACAGTAGCAGGCTGAGCCCAAAGTTCTGAGCAGTGCCAGTGCTCAGCATGGGAACTTGCTACCAACTTGCTACCAACCGGGATTGACTGTGGTCTTTCCCATCAAGAAGTCACAAATCTAGAAATGCAGGTGCCTGCACTGCTCTCAAATTCATTCATCCCATTCCTAGAAAGGTCTCTTGCTATCTGAGGACTCATTCATCCCATTCCTAGAAAGGTCTCTTGCTATCTGAGGACTCATTCATCCCATTCCTAGAAAGGTCTCTTGCTATCTGAGGACTTAGACTCATATGGATTTTTTTCCTCGGCAGGGAACATTCCAGTTTTAATGAAGTGCCTTGCTTTCATATTTGGAAGGAAGGATTGGGCTGAAGTCTATTGATCTCACAAGAGAAGGAAAACAGAGTGCTCATATCCCAGCAAAACATTTCCTGGGCAAATTTCCACTTCAATAACCCTTTGCACAAGTAGGCTTCCCAGGCATCACCTACACCACCCTCCCTCCCTCCTTCCTACAGGCTAATTTGTGGTGCATGGTCAATGTTCCTCAGTAGCTGAAAGAATTCATGCCTTATTGACCTGTTTGGAACTACCTGTATTGTGTGAATCAAAGTGGTGAGCTAAGATGCTCAGAAATTTGATCCATAATACCTGTTATTCCTTAAGTAGAATGATACTGTACAAAGGATAGCATGGGACAACATCTTTTTTCAAAAGGTTTGCTTCCTGAAAGAAAATGGGGATTATGATGGACAATTTCAAGCTGAACGTTTAGGTATTTTCAGATTTGCTATATCACATAGGAACTTGGAGAAACATTAAATTAACATCCATTGAATTTAGCATGCTGACACATTGCGTTAGTTCCCCTGACTTACAATGCTTTGCCACTGATCTTTGTTTGTACTCAGCATCTGATGCCTCTCGTGTCAGTGTCCAACAATAGTCATTCAGCATTGATGGATTCCAGTTCCCTGATACCGCTTTTATTACAATGACCCGGTGAAACTTTTCACCATGTTTGTCACTGACTGCACCGAGATCAGTAGGGAAGAGGCCCATATGCGAATGCGGAAAATGAATATTCAATGATATGTTGCTTTTCATGGTATTATATGCTTGAGGTAAACTTAAAATATGACAGGAAATCACAAAAATAGGTTATATCAAAAAAAATGGCACGTGATTGGAAAATCTTAAGTTGATTATCATAATCAGTGGTCCAAAATCCATAAAATGCACACAAAAGTGTTCAGAAAGCAAAATCTTCATTGACAATGTGTAATTATTGTGTTTGGGAATTGATTCCATAAAACGTCGTAAGGTTATTTTTTACATTAGGCAGGGAGGTTGCAACACACCAAGTTCTAAAAAGGAGGTTCAATTACAGAGTCTGAATTGTCATACCCTGTTATATCTGCAACAATTCTATCTTGAATTTAACATCTTTGACCAGATGATGTTTGCACAAGAAGGAATGAAAGCAGAAGCTTGCACAAGAAAATAACATTGCCATGGTTTTGTCTTGCAGCTTCCTCGTGTAACTTTGAACAGAATAGCTGCGGCTGGTTTGAGAATGTTCCCAATGACAACTTTGATTGGATCAGAAATTCAAACAGTGCCTTGCCTTCACATATCAAGAATCAGGCCCCCACTGAGGACCACACCACCAACACTGAAGATGGTAGGAGTTTGGAATTCCTTGTGTCATTCTGTCAAATTTAAAGCTCAGTTACTTTACAATAGTCCCATGTAGCCTAGGACATCAACATTCAGCGATCTCTAAAACCACTCATTAGACAATCTTTTGTAATTTCCAAAAAGAAGTTTCCTAATTAGTTTCACTTAAAGGTTTATCAAATTCTTAGAAATGCACAGAAGAAGCAGAGGCCATTCATCCCATCATTTTAATTCCATTGGAATGTATAAACCAGCATTACAAAGTATTGAGTAAATTCTGATCCCGAAGTTTCCACTGAGTGAACTCACTTGAGTAGAATAGAAATAGGGGAATGTTTATAATTGGAGGATCGATCACAACTGCTGAGACCAAGACTGAGAATTCTCAGGAGTTTGCTGCCTATAAGTTAATCATATTATTGTGCATGAAGGAGATCTTGTAAATGTAGGGAATAAATCCAGTTGTCCAGGGTGCTTGTTGGATCAAACAATGTAGATAACGACAGGGAGGAGGTCCTGCTGAAAATCCATCTGGCTATAAGATATAGGACAAGGAAAAGGCCACTTGGGCCATCAAGTCTGCTCTGTTATTCCATCATAGGTTTATTCACTCTGCTACTGAGCGCCATTCTCCTGCCTTCTCCCCATAACCTTTGATAACCTGACTTTTCAGCCACCTATCAATCTCTGCCTTAAATACACCTGGCCTCCACATCCACCTGTGACAGCAAATTCCAGAGGTTCACCACTCTTTGGCTGAAGAAATTCCTCTGCACTTTAAATGGATGCCCTTCAATCCTGAAGTTGTGCCCTCTTGCCCCAGATTCCCTTACCATGGGAAACCACTTTGCCACATCTACACTGTTCAGGCTCTTCAACAATGGAAATGGTTCCTTGCGATTGCCCCTCATTCTTATGAACTCCAAGGAATATCGTACAAGAACCATCAAATGTTCCTTATTCAAGGAATCCCTTCATTCAAGGAATCATTCTTTTGAATCTTCTCTGAATTCTCTCCAATCCTTTCTTTAATAAGGAGCCCAAAATTGTACCCCGTTCTCCATGTGAGGCCTCACCAGCCTCAACATCACATCCCTGCTTTTATATCCTATCCTCTAGATATAAGTGGCAACATTGCCCTCTTCACCATCAACTCAATCTGGAGAGTAACCTTTAGGATAACCTGCATGAGGACTTCCAAATCCATTTGCAGCTCTGCATTTTGAATTTTCTCCCCATCCAATTAAAGAATAGTAGGCAGCAGGTTCTATCTTAAGAAGCGAGCCCTTCAGGAGAATAATCCCTGGATTATTGATTCTAGTGGTGTGCAAATGGAGAGATCTCTGGAGGATTCACATATGACGAAAGGAGTTTAGCAAGAAAGACGGCAGGTGTTGGGGTCGAGTGCAAACACAATTGTACTGGAGACACCTGTTGAATTTCTCCAGCACATTTGTGTGTTGCGTGTGTTTGGAGGACTGGTGTCGGAAGAAAGGATTTTTCTTTTTCTTGCCACACTGCCACTTTCTGGTTTGGGAAGAGCTTTGGCCATGTGAAGAATCCCAGATAAACTGGGGTAGTATCCAACTCCTAGAAGAAAGAGTCAATAGGGAAGTGGCAAATGTTTGAAACTAATGGTAATGGTGTGGGGAGGGGTGCAAGGGAAATAAAGGATATGGAAGCAGCTTACATACAGCCAAAATGGAAGAAAAGAAAAAGGAAGAAAATAATGTAAGAGAAGTCACTGATGGTAAGGGAACATTCAGAGCTTGGGAAGAGAAATCAAAAAGGATGGTCAACCATAAAGTAAGAGGAAGTTGTACTTATTATGAGTTAAGCGATGTGTACAGCATTATGTACAGTACCCATAAGAAAACAAGGCAGCTGGAGACAAACATTCATTGGGGAAAACAAGCATAGACTCATGGTCATGCAGCATAAAAGCAGGCTATTCAGTTTGTCATGTCTGTACAGGTTAGCAGGCTAACCTACTTCACAGCCCTTGAGTTGTAACCTTTTGTGAGGTTTATATAAACGTTTGCAATGTGATGATGCTGCAAAACAATGACCTTCGTGATGTTCATGACAATACATTCTGATTCTGAACCATCATCAACACATTGTAAAATAAGAGGACCCAGCAGAGCTGACCACTGCAACACCACCATGAAGAATGCCTTCCCAGCAATCCTATGATCGCACTTTGGCAAGTCTGATCACCTGGCTTTACCACACCCAGTGTACAAGCAGAGACCGAGGACTACAGCACCAGTGATGAAGTTGGTGAAAGTATGGTCGAGAGAGGCTTAGGAGGACTGCTTTGAATCAGTGGACTGGATCATATTCAAGGACTCTTTGTTAACTTTTCAATGAATATACCACATCTGTCATCGACTTCTTCAAGACCTGTATGAGTATGTGCCACTGCACACATACTGCGACTACCCCAATCAGGAGCCGAGGATGAATCAAAATATTTGTAACCTTCTCATGGCGAGGACGATGGCATTTAAGACCGATGATTCAGGTCTCTAGAGTAAGTTGAGTACACCCTACAGAAGGCTATCTCAGTAGCAAAGAGGCAACTCCCGAGGGAAGCTAGAGACAGTCAGACACTCTCCAGTTATGGCAGGGATTGCAGGCCATTAAATCCTGTAAGGCTAGGCTGACACTATAAATTTCTGTGTTGCTGCACTACCTGATGAGCTGAACACTTTGAAGGAGCAAGCATAAAGGAGAAGTCAATGGTACCAATGAAAATCCCTGCAGAAGCTGACAACCCTGTGATATCTGTCTCTGAGACCATTGTGAGAACATCTTTCAGGAGGGTGAACCCTCGAAAGCTGTCAGGCCCTGATGACATACCTGGCTGGGTGCTGAAAATCTTGCCCGCCAACCAGCTGGAGTCTTCATTTTCAATCTTGTTGCTATTGGAGGCATCAATCATACTGGTGCCAAAAAAGAGCAGAGTAAGTTGCCTTAATGACCAACACCCAGTAGCACTCACATGGCCAGAACTAACTCACACCAAATTAAAGATCTGGACCTTCTGCAATTTGCCTACAGTCACACTCAAGCAGATGTAACATTCTGCATCGACTACAGCTCAGCTTTCAACACCATCATACCCTCAGTACTGGTCAAACCTGGACCTCTGCACCCTTCTCTGCAACTGGATCCTTGACTTCCTCATCAGAGAACTCAGTCAGTATGAATCAGACAGTGTCTCCTCATGGACAATCAATGCAGGGGCACCTCAAGGATGCTTGCTTAGCCCACTGCTCTACTCACTCAACAACCATGACTGTGTGGCCAGGCACAATTCCAATCCCATCTACAAATTTGTTGATGACACCATGATTGTCAGCAGAATCAGATGGCAATGAGGAAGTGAACAGGAGTGAAATAGATCAGTTAGTTGAGAGATGTCACAACCACATCCTTACACTCAATATTAGCTAAACTAACGAACTCATTGCGGACTTCAGGAGGACGAAATCAGGAGGACATGAACCAGTCCTCATCGAGGGGGTCATTGGTGAAAAGGGTTAAGAACTTCAAATTCCTGGGTGTCAACTTCTCTGAATGTCTCTCCTGAGGCCTGGAAGCCGAAGCAATCAGGAAGAAGGTTCGTCAGCAGCTAAATTTCATGACATCACCCAAAATTCATGAGGGGTTTAAAGAGATTTGGTAAGTAACCAAAGACTCTTGCAAATTTCTACAGGTGTACTGTGGAGAACATTCTGACTGTTTGTATGTATGGAGGTGCCAATATACAAGAAAAGACCACAGAGAGTTGTGAGCAGCATTGAGCATTAGTCTTCACTCTCTTAAGGATATCTACAGCAAACAGTGGCTTAAGAAAGGAGCCTCAAGGACCCCCACCATCTCTTGACATGACTACCATCAGGAATGAGGGACAGGATCCTGAAGATGAACACATAGAGTTTCTTCCCCTCTGCCATCAGATTTCTGAATGGAAAGTGAGCAACAGACACGACCTCTCTTTCTCTTCTTCTGCACTAATTTTTTAAAGTATGTAATTTATAGCAATATTTGCACCTGTAATGCTGCCTCCAAACAACAAACATCAGGACATGTTCATGACAATAAATTCTCATTCTGATTCTGAAATACTTCTCCGGAATTATGGATGCATATATATTTTTCATTTTAGGACACTTCATGTTTATTCTGACTAACAAGAGCAACGTATTTCAGACCGCGGAACTGACCAGCCCAAAATTCACTCAATCTGGAACAGGATGCTCAATGTCTTTTTGGTACGAAATAATTTTGCTTTCAGTTTGGCCTGATAGAATGATGAGATGCTTACTTTTGGAAAAAAAATACATTAAGTGTCTTCTGCCCCATAATTGGTTCATCAATTAAAATCTATTGAGTTTAATTTGATTTTATATGCATTATTTACAAACCTAACTGGAAGGGAATATATTAAGAGTAATTTTTCATAAGCACTCACTTAATTACACATGTAAATTATACCCTTGCACTCACTGGATTATACATTAGTTAAAATCACATGATATTATCATTAAACTAGATTGTTTTTGAACTGACTTTAATCTTAATATTGGTTAATGCTGCAGTTTGGGGCATTTTAAATTGTTGATGAATTTATTTGTTGTTTTCTAATGGCTACAAAGGTATTATAATTACGGCCAGGCAGTGGGAGCAGCGAAGATGTTCCTGGAAGTTGATGGTATGAAGAGTCACACTGTCGTTTGGTGGACTTACAACATTCAAAGCAATCGATGGCTTCAAGGTTTTGTCCAGCTCGGGCGCTTAACACAACCCTTCCGTCTAAAATTGGTGAAAGTCAGCCTGGGGATTTACAATGGCGTGGCAGCCATAGATGACATTGTGTTTGCCAACTGCTCCCTCCCATCTGCTGTAGAAGACTGTGAAGGAACAGATTCCTTTTGGTGTGAAAAAACCAGAGCTTGCATTGACCAATTACAAGTATGTGACCTTGTGGACGATTGTGGGGATGGTTCTGATGAAAACAACTGTGGTAAGTGGAACTTGAGAACTATTTGTTGACCCACGCAATGTTGGTATCCAGTCAGCATTTACTGCACATTTCTAAATCCTTTAAGTGATTTGTTTGTTGGACTATTTCAATATCGTTAAGTCAGACACCCTCCTAAGGTTCAAATAGTCATATGTTGGGCATATTGAGGAAACTACAGCCCTGACAGACATTGGAAAACAGGATTTTTAAAAAATATTTAATTTACAAATTTTAAACCACACCAGTAAATGCATTTCATTCAATAAATAAGTTTCAAAAATTTTACATGTGATATACAAAATCCCCCTTCCTCACCAAATCCCCCCCCCCCAAATGAAAAATAAGCACTGGAGAATGTCAAGGGAATAAACTATATATATCTTAACATTTCAATACTAGAGGTTAGCAATAAATGAGGTCTTCAGAGAGTCTGTTAAACATTCATACCTATATTTTGCAAATATGGGCACTATATTTTCCAAAATATGTGATATTTATTTCATGAACTACAAGTAATCTTCTCAAGTGGAATGTAGCTATGAAGTCCCACATGATAACTCTCCATCCCAAAGTCTGTGTCTGATTTCCAAGTTGTTGCTATATACTTCCTAGTGTTACAGAGTTCTGTGTGGTGTATTGGCCTATGTGTTGTGTGGTTTTGTGTTGGAAGGTGACAATTTGCCTTTGAAAGCCAAGGTGAAGGTGGACTGCTGAGCGAGTGGGAGACAGACTGGGCATGGGCAGAAGATGATCTAGAAATTTTTGGACTTGGAAGACAAACCATCACTGGGTGTGGCTGTGGAGTGGAAGGAGGGCCAAGCATGTGTCATTGTCTGGGGGGGGCAATTTAGAATGTTGGGCATTTTAAAAGGGATGAACATTCCGAAGGCAGCCAGAAGGATCCAGACCAAGCCATTGTTCCTCTCTCTGCAACAAACACAAGAAGACAACTTCAAATTTTGTGCTCTCTCTCTCTCTCTCAAAGATCTTTGGCTTCAGTTTACCAAACAAACTGAATTTTGTTTATGATCTTTGCTTCAGTTGAGATCGAAGTTTTGTGAGTCTTGTGTGTTTTGTGTTTGTTTTGTGTCTAAGTTTTTCTGTGGGCTGGTTGGAAATATAACTTAGACTTTAATTACATATGTTATATTTAGGCTGGGGAATTTATTAGTTTTACACTGTTACAGAAATTTGCATAATAACCAGTGGGCATTGTTGTAAAAGGGGGGATTTTGAATTACAGTTTGATGGTGAAATTTTGTTAAGAAAGTAATTGTTCATCTGTACCCCTGTGTGATATGCCTTCTTTGTGGTTGTTGGTTTGATCCTATAACACTAGAAACTGCCAAAGCAATTTGTACAAATTCAATTTGATACATAGTTAGTTTCAATTTGGTTCTTATAGCCATAATATTACCTAATAAAAATAGCATCGGATCATGTGGGAGCTTAACCCCCATTATTTATTCCAAAAAAATGTCCAACTTTCAACCACAAATGTTTAACTTGAGGACACTTCCAATCAGAAGTCAAAAATGATCCAATCTCTCATCCACATCTGAAACACATCTGAAAATGTAGGGTTCAATCTTTTTAACTTTTGAGGAGTCAAATATAACTGATGCAAAAAATTATATTGAACCAATCTATATCTAACATTAATAATTTTGTCATATCATTTCATCCAGTCTTTCTCATCTATTTGTCTTTTCAAATCCACTTCCCATCTAATCAGAAGCTCCGTGGTTACCATTGGTCATATTAATAGTTTTTTGTATGTTTATATTGATGAGGTATTGAGAAGTACATGCTTAATGAGAAATCATGATTTGTAAAATATTGTTCATTTACTTGCATATTT
Source organism: Narcine bancroftii (assembly GCF_036971445.1). Lineage (NCBI taxonomy): Eukaryota > Metazoa > Chordata > Chondrichthyes > Torpediniformes > Narcinidae > Narcine > Narcine bancroftii. The sequence goes on from NC_091469.1 coordinate 458,155,225, forward strand.
GTTCAGATTTAACATTCTTTAGTTCAATTAATATTTACCAAAGACAATACATTCTGAAGTGAAGCTTGTAAACCAGGCAGCTGTACAACCAAATAGACATTAACCCTAGTCTGATAGTGGAACAAAAACATATAGATGTCGGAAATCAGAATCAAAATCAAAAAAATATGGATCACTCGGCAGGTAATGGAAAGAATTGATGAAAATGGGTATCTAGAAGGAAGGTGTGACCCTGTTCCTCCTTCTTAATTCCTTCTCTTTTCCCTCCTGGTCCTCGCAACTTGCTGTCACCCACACCTCCACTGTCCCTCCTATCAAAGTTCATTTTCCTCAGCCCTATGACTCTTCCGACCATCAACTCCTAGTTTCTTACATTATTCCTGCATCTTTCCTCTGATCCATCTCCTATCACATGCCAGCTTCTGCTCCTCTCCCTATCCCCACCTTTTTAATCTGACTTCTGCCCTCTTTCTTCCTCATCCTAATGAAGGATTTTCAGCTAACTGTTGACTGTCTATCTCATATGTGAATGTTGCCTGACTCCATTTAGTTCTGTGGGTATTTGAGTGAACCCAGCAGCTTGTTTAATGCAAACTATCTGGGCGGCACAGTTGGCATATTGATTAGCGCAATGTTGTTGCAGCGCTAGTGATCAGGACTAGGGTTCAAATCCTGCGCTGTCTGAAATTGATACATTCTTCCCGTGTCTGCATAGGTTTTCCCTACGGGCTCTGGTTTCCTCTCACTTTTCGGAACGTATCGTGGTTTGTTGGTTAATTGGGTGTAATTGGGTGCCATTGTCTCATGTGCTCAAATGGCATGTTACTGTACTGTATGTCTAAACTTAAAAAAAATAATAATAATGGCATGAGCCCAACCACCCACAAAAAAGGTGACAAGTATTTGGCTTTGAAAGGTTCCAACTCCGGAGCTTCTGGGGCTTTTGGTTTTCTGCCTCTGTTTGCTTCTGAAGTTATATTAATGGATCTACTTACTTTGAATTGTTCTTTGATGAAAAGTACTCAGCTGCACTCAAAATTTAAATCCATTCAGGTAAGTTGTTGCATTCAACCACTTATTTCAATATCTGAACCAAATTACATATTCACCTACAAGTGGGCAAGAAGATACCTGTAGAATATTTCCTGTGGAATTCAAAATACAAACTCCATGGGAGTTACTGTCTAATGACTCTCTAACTTGTAACCATCTGGAAGAGGAAGAGTGGCAGCAGGCATTTGTAGTTATCTCTCACCACAGATTTCTACTTTGGTCACATACTGCCCTCAGTATATCCCTGTTCATTCTACACAAAATCTAATGGAGCTCAACAGGTCGAATAGGATCAGTAGTGAAAAAGAATGGTTAAAGTTGCAGGTCAAAACCCTCAATCAAGACAGGTCACTGTTCTTTCATCATCACTGGCACAGACTGCTGGACTCTTTATCTAACAGCACTGCAGGTGCTGACAGATTGTAGCAGTTCAAAATGGGGTTGATTAGCAGTACTCTCTCAAAGGCAATTAGAGAAGGGCAATAAAATCTGGCCAAGCAAACAACGTGCACATCCTGGAAATGATTTTGTAAAAAATATAATATGTTGATGGTGTTTTGTTTTATTGCATATTGCATACAATTTGAAATGACAGCTTATGTTTTTTTCTATGGCCTGTTGTTACAAGAAATTCTTACATTGGCTGATATAATGAACAATGTTCATATTGTTATGGAGGATATTAGAATATTCATAAATGTTAAATTCTGTGCCCAGTCTACGAATTGCCTGATACCTGGTGAACTTGGAGAAGTGAGATTGGACTGTGAATCAAAGAAATTTCCTGAACATATACATATTACGTACCGGCACACTTAGAATTAGAAGGGGTTTAAGTTTGGTTAAGTTAATAGTAATGTTAATAGTAATAAATTTGATCCTGTTTTTCTGTTGAAAGAAAATTAAAAGCAACTTTTATTTAAGTAACCATTGTCTTGGTAAATTTCTATTGCTGCTGGGTCTTGGGGTCCTCCAGGCTCATAACAAGATACAGATTTTAGTGCTTATGTAAAGAGTCAAGTATTGATGTCTTTTTTTTGATAGCACAAGAACTCCTCTGTAATTTTGAAAATGGATTTTGCAACTGGCAGCAAGCTAAAGATGATGATTTCGACTGGACGAGGAATATGGGACAAACCTCGACACTTAACTCTGGGCCATCAAAAGACCACACATTAGGAACAGCAGAAGGCCACTACCTTTATATTGAGGCATCTGATCAACAGTTTGGAAATACAGCTACACTCCTCAGCCCAATCCTGGATGCCACTGTCAATCATGGCAACAAGACCTGCATTTTCCGCTTTCATTTTCATATGTTTGGAAAGCAGATTTTTAAACTGGCAGTGCGTAAAAGAATCTACCGAAATACGAAGGGGGAACAACTTTGGGCAAAATATGGTCAACATGGTGAAAAATGGCTAAAAGAGACTCTATCTATCAATAGTTCTCAACCATTTCAGGTAAGCATTATTCAAGAATGAAAAGTATTTCAGGATAAAAAAAGCAATGTTCTGTATATTTGCTTAATTTTCAGAATTAGAAATGTTTTTATTGGCATTTAAACTTCATGATTTTTGTCAATGAAATCTTACTACTGATTAAACTCGATGAAATAGCATTATAACTGAGTTGTACAGGCATCAATAGAGGAGTTATATTTCACAAATCTCTCTATTTTGCCCTCTGCCATTTGTAAGATTCAGGACCGCCCACCTTGTGCTTTTCCATACCTTTAACAGTAATGCACCCCAAGACATTTTGCTGAAGCATTATCATATACTGATGTCAAGTTAGAGAGTAACTATTTTGGCAGATTGTTCAAAGCTGGTTTAGAAAAAAATAGAGAAGAATGAAGCATATTAGAGGCCCTAAGTGATTTATAGCACATCCACTAAGGGTGGAGTGAAGTAGGATTGGACAACTATAACTGGAAGAACACATTGTTCAGAAGGGTCAAGGGCTTGAGCGCCAGTGAGTGCGTGATTATTCCAAATCACTTTGCCTCAATTGGAATACAAAGCCCACTTAATGTGTACTTATATTTGTGATGGTGGAAATCTAAATAGCAAGAGGAAGTGTTTTCAGTTATTTTTCCTAATGCACAAAGTCATTGATGAGAAGTGAAAACATCTGAAAAAATACTCACATGCATCACATGGTGCATCGCTGGCACAAACCAATGAAAGGAGACTGTCAGCAATTTTTCTTTATCATGTTAGCAGGGTGGCAGGCTTAGTATACTGGTTAGTGCAATACTACTACGTGACACAATTTCAAATCCACTGCTCTCTGCAAGGAGTTAGTGAGTTTTCCCCATCACCTGTGTGGATTTTTTCCAGATGCCCCCAGTTTCCTCCCACCCTCCAAAACGTATGGCTGCCTGACCTGAGTTTTCCAGCATTTTAATTCAGGCTTCTAAAATCTGCAGCATTTTATTTTAGGTATGAACTATTTTGTAACTGTTAGTTTATTGTCACGTTGTATGATGGGGTTCACTGTGCAAGCATCTCAAATATATAGTCAACACCCATCTCATATATAGTACTGCATACATAGTACAAGTGAGACACAGTGGAGAAATGTAAAATGACAGAGAGAGATCAATTGGCAAAGAGCAAAGGCAACACAGCTTTGCTATTGTGAGGTTCATTCAGGAGTCTGATCACAGTAGAAAAGAATACAGCTCTTCCTCTGCAGCTTCTTATGGTCATGATCAGAGCAGTTCCCTTATCAGGCAGTGATGCTCCCCGACAGAATACTTTAATACTTACGAAATTTGTTATGAGATACAGGTGACATGCCGAATTACCTCTGACCTCTGAGTGTACCTTCTTGGCCATTTTTTCAATGCGAGGTGACTAACAGATGTTTATCCCAAGGGTTACTCCACAGTTAGCATAGTCGTTAGTGCAATGCAGTTACAGCACCTGCAATTGGGATCTAGGTTTGAATCCCACGCTCTCTGTAAGTAATTTGTACGTTCTCCTCATGTCTGTGTGGGTTTCCCCTGGGTGCCTCATTTTACTGCCACCATTCAAAATGTTTCAGGGCTCATAGGTCAATTGAGTGTAATTGGGCAGCATGGGTTCATGGGCCAAAAGGGCCTTTTACCGTGCCATATATATGGCACAGCTATTACCTCTGCCTCAGCCAGCATCGTTGTTGAGGTCCACTCTATTTCAGGTCTATATCCTGCTCCTTGGTTGTGCTGACATTGAAGGGGAGGTTGTTGTCCTGACACCAAGCCACTGGTTGCTCTGTTACTGTGCCCCCTTGTAGAGGATTATTGTAGAGGAACTGCTGTCACCAATCCTCACTAATTGCAGCCTGTGAGAGAGGAAGTCATGGATCCATTTAGAGAGGGGGTTGCTGAGGCCAAGATCATGGAGCTTGGGGATAGGTTTGTTTGCTACTACTGTATTGAAATCAGAGTTGCAGTCCATATACAGCAGTTCAAGTGTTCTCGTGTCAGTGTCGGGCCAAGACAATGGTGTGGCTGTGGACCTTTTCCAGCGGTATGTGAATTGGAGTTAATCAAGGGTGGCTGGTAGATAGGTCAATAACATAACCTGAAAGCACTAAAGTAGATGTCAAAGTCACCGGACAATAGAAATTTAGGACCGTCACTGCATACTTCTTTGGCACTGCCGTGATAGTTGCCTTTTGAAGCAGTTTGCTATTTCAGTCTGAAGGAGAGAGAGGTTGAAGAGATCTGCACATCAGCTTATCTACGCATACACAGAGGAGATTTCCAGGGATTCCCTGTGGCCCAGTTATTTTCTGTGGGTTCACTCTCCAGACAGCCAATCTAAGTCTACATATTGGTATTCACTGCACAATTCTGAATATCATTTCAATGCTTGCATACTTTCCCATCAGGAATTTAAATTGGACACATCCTAGTATGATTCAGTCTAGTGTAAATGTAATTTTCCCATTGTATTTTGTGTTTGTAATGATGGCATCGAAAGTTTATGACATATGACCTGTGTTATTAGCATGCTTTTGAATAAAGAGAACAGCATGCTAATATTGAAATGAACATGATTTACTTCCATAAATGAAAGTAGAATTTGCTGCAAGAACAGAGATTAGGTAGCATCACTGGAAAGAGAAAGAGAGTTAAAACTTCAGATCAAAGGCTCTTCAGAACTGGGAAAGGAATAAAATTGGTTGGCTATAAATTGCATGAAGAGTCAGGCAAATGGAATATCTCTGATTGGGTGAGACCAGGGTTGCCTTAGTGGTAAATTGTTGATGGATTGATGAGGGAAGGGATAGATTAATGAGGGGGGTGGGGATGGAAGAGAAAGAGAGAAAGAGAACATAAAAATAAAAAAAAAAGCTGTAGATTAGAAAATGAGCAGCACTCAGACTATGCTAACTAAGGGAGAAAGTCTGAGCTGATGTTACATCACAGAGAAGGGCATTTAAATTAGTGAGGATCTTTAAAGTTATGGGGAGAAGGCAGGAGAATGAATTGAGAGGGAAAATGCATCACCATTAATTCGTGATAGTGGAACAGACTCAATGGGCACAATGGACCAATTCTGCTCTTTTGTTTGAATTCAGGATTCAATCTGGACGGCTGCATTTTGCCCAGATGCAGGATGACATACTGTTCCTCAAACATTCATTGAGACTTATTGTATGAACACAGAAAGGCATGAACAGATATGTTGGGAGTGAAAAAGTGAATTAGAGTGACAGGCATGAGAAAGCTTAAGGTCATCCCTGCTCTTCTGCAAAGCTGTCACCCAATTTACATTTAGATTTCTCCAATGTGGAGGAGATCATGTTGCGAACAGTGAATTCAGTACACTCAATTAGAAGAAGTGCAGGTGAATTATTTCTTCACTTAGAAGATGTTTTGAGTGCCTGGATAGCAAGAAGAGACTAATGATGATCGTGAGTCTATTGACATACACACGGGCACAATGAACATAGGCACTGATATTCTTACTTGCTGCAACCAAACACATGATTTTGTTAAAAAAATTCTCCAACATTATACATTAAATTACCCCAGTTCGGAAAGAGATAATTAGTGCAAGAAAGAAAAGTTGCACTTCAATTGTACAAACAGATTTTTCTGTGATGTTGGATAGTTTCTGGTTAGGATATCATCGGGAGATTTAAGAACCTGATGTCCGCTGGAAAGAAAAAATGGTCTTCAACCTAGAACCGCTGGATGTCAGGGTTTTGTACCTTCTTCCTTAAGGCAGCCGAGAGAAGCGTTTGACGTCAGCTGGCTTCTTGAAGCAGCATTTCACATGGATTTCATGAATGGATGGGAGGTCATAGCCCATGATGAACTTTAATATGTTTTCTACTCTCTCACACCTTCTGTGCAGCAAGATGTGAAAGGACATGAAAAAGTTGGGCCTCGGGTAGACATTAAGCCACAGGAAGGGATTCAGGTGAATCAGGAATTCCTCTCCCTGCCAATGACTTGCAATACACTCTCAAGCTTGCACCCCTAATTGACTTATCTTTATGGTAGCATTAGGCAGATTGATTTTAACATCTTTTCAAACACCTATATCATAATTGCATTTTCTCAAAGCAGAATATCCCATTTTTGCAATTTTTTGTTACTCCTGATTTGACATTATTGTTAACTTTGTCGAGCGATCCAAAATTGGTACAATCCAATTTTAAGATTTGTTTGGCTTGATTCAACAGTTTGCACTTTATTTGTACAAACTTCAGACTAGTAGCACTTTAAGACTATGAAGCTCATTTGATCAGCCAAGCATTTCAATGAATATCACCATAAGAAATTAAGTCACAGAAAATTGCAAAAGACAAGGCATCTTCTGATGAATTTGCATACTTAATACAAGCTGTTGAAGCATTCATCAGTTTGCAGTGTCTGATGCATCATAGATCATAAGACATAGGAGCACAAATAGACCATTCAGTCCATTGAGTCTGCCTTGCCATTATATCTTGTATATCTTAAGAGCATTCTCGAGAGTCCTTGTATATATTTTGTTGCAGTGAATTTACATGAAGTTTTTCATATTTTTTATGAATAATTGGAATGTGATGTGCAATTAATAACATTGAATTAAATCTCGATCTTGTCTAATATCGCAATGTTTGATTTTGTATAATCTTGGGGAATACAGGAGAGTCAAGTTCTTGTACTAAAACAGTATGTAAAAACAAAAATTTGCAATAGCCCTTGGTTCATTTTCACTTAGAGAGAAAAATGATATAATTGGTCTTGCTCTGTATCAGTCATATACAACCAGCTCGATGAATTATATAATGGTGCAATTGTAAATCTCACATTGCAATAGCAGCATAAAATTGTTGCCATTGGGATGTGTGTTCCATACTTCATTTTAACTGCAGTCAAAAATCAATAGTGGAAAATCTTTAGTTTCTCAACACAGCAGGTCAGTGTAAAAACCCAGCTTTAAAATTAGTTTGAAATTATTCTTTCTGTTCCCAACTAGGTTCATATGAAATTGCTGTAGTTTCAGTACTGTCAATTTGTGGTTAAATTTTTTAATTATTATATTTTTTTCATTATATTTTCTCTTTCAATTTAAGGAAAAAAAAACATTAATGAAAAAGAAGCAACGAAAAGATAAATCTCAGTATATTTTCCTTAATCTAATGTGATCTAAGTACTGTACTCTTTAATTCTAACCAGTAGTTGGTTGTTTGCCCATTGCAACTATTTAGATTTCATATTTATTGTCAAGAGATTATACGTGACACTACACACAACCCTGATATTCCTTTTTAAGAGAATATCACATTATACCACATTTATAATTACATTTATAAACACAATGCATTGATTGGACATGTTACTTTTGACATTTTGTAACATGTAAAATTTCTATCAAAAATCAGGAATAGCTGTTTTTAAATTGTTACACTCCATATCTTTTGCTGGTGTAAAAATACTCTATTTTGAACTGTTATACAAAAAACAGAAAGAAATATGCTTTCTTAATTTCTAATCTTGATAAGCATCCACCTCTGTTTGGCCAATATCCCAAATGCTCTCTGACCTTAATCAACCATTAGTGATCCCTTTCCCCATACTTCTATCTTTCTCTGTGTGTATATTTATGATTAGAAATATAGTTATTATCATCTTGATTCACTCCAAGTAGTGTTGACAAGTAACTGGCATTACTTACCACAGCCAAATACAGTAATGGTTCACAAAGAAAGCAAGTCTGTGTTGCAAATTAAATGGTTTAATCAATGTTGTGGTATTTTGAGATTCAAGGGAAAAATATCGTAACAAAGAATGGCCAACCTCTCAGCAGTGGTGATGAAATCTGAATTGTCTGTATAAAAAAACATACAATTTAGCTTATTCTTAGAATTAGGAAGATAAGTGAAATATATTTATTGTACATAATTTCACTGGGTTTTCTTTCATTTTCTTCCAAGGTAAAGTTTGCTAAAATGCCATACCTGATGGATTATGTGTTTGTTTCCATTACATTTGTTTTAAGAGAGTGAAACATCTGTAATCATGGTTTGTAAAATGGTTCACATCAGATTAATTCAATTCAAAGTGTCCATAATACTATCAGGGAGAAGGTATAGAAGTACCAAGCCTGCCATCTCTAAGTTCAAGAACAGTTTTTCCATCAGCTTTCGGTCCTACCCTGACCACAGCACTACTTTGACACCACCAAAGATCTGTCTGCACTACAGATTTAGCACTTTTTTGTTGCATTCCCAGTCAACAGTAAATATGTATTAAATATTGTACTTATTTTTCTGTTCCTTTCATGTTATAATTTTTCTCACTTTATGTGCTGCATGCAGTAGGTACCTGGAAGATGCATAAAGTAAGAATTTCAATTGCATCTGTACATTGTACTTACAGTGGTTAAATGATGATAAACTTCATTCAAACACCATGGTTCTTTCAAAATAGCAATAATTTCCCATGGATTTTTTGTAGTTCAAAAGACCTGTCCCACCAAAAAAAATTGCTACTTAAATACCAGAACATTAGAAAGGATTATTTGAAGGATAGCTCTTGAGAAAACTGTTTATGATTCATGCAGCCTTGAAAATGTAACTTTGCAGTATGTTTATTAAGCATAAAGAAAATGGTGTCATGTGATAAGTTATGGATTAGAATGACAGTCATCCTGCTTGGTCAATCAAAAATATGCCTGAGAAAGCAACCAATACGATGTTAGGTTTTTTTTTGATTATAACTATCAGTAGAAAACTATCTTTGGGAGCAGGCAGATGCTTTCACTTGTGTGATGCTAAGCTGTGAATATTATCACCCTGTAATTAGCTTGAGGGACCACTCAACAAATACCGCCTAGCAATTGTAATCTCTTACTGCCAGGCCAGGAACAGCTGACAAGGGAAGCACATACTGTAGAAGTATTCAGGAGCCATATAGATAGACTCATGAACAGGCAGGGAAGGGAGACACTTAGAACATGTACTGGCAGGTGTGCAGTTTAAATTGGCATAATGATCAGCATTAACTGATGATCAGTGGGAAGAATGGCCTGTTCCTCTGCAGTACCGTTCTCTGTCCTATGTAGGAAGTTTTGTATTTTCGCCAAGATTTAGATCTTGAAGAGTTAATAGATAATTTATAAAGATTGTAGAGTCAATCTAATAAAGATCTTTGCAGAGTTAAAATGGACAATTAGATCTATATAAATGCTACACGTTCATCATTATAAGAAATGGTTTAATAATCTCATATTCATCATAGATAATCTATCGGTGGAAATGGATTGAGGTGAAATGTATTGGGTCTTGTTCTAACACAGTATATGTTCTTAACATTATCAAAGAATTGAAATGCATTTTCTGCTGTCACACTTTACCATAAGATGTGACATCAGATAGCAGTCCTCAATTTTGTCCATTTCAGTTTGAGAGCTTAAATCAAACAGAATACTATCAAGCTCACACTTATTTCACCATATCAACTGGAATAATTAAGAGTTCAGTTAGAATCTGCAAAGAAACACTGGCAAAACAAGAGTTGAAATGGTACATGTCATGATAATGAATATGTATGAGATGTACCGGAAGTCACGTGGTATGAGAGAGAGAGATAAGAACATAAGCAGGAGAACAAAGGAAATGGGAAAATAAAGCCACTGAGAAGTTTACCTGATAAAACTTGTGTTTAATGTTTTATTAACTTCACATTTCGGGCCACAAATGTGACATTGGTGACGAGGATGAAAGAAGCTTGAAGAAAATTAAAGACTAAACAAGATTACAGAGGATTACAGACAACTTCAAGGTGATAAGAATTTTCTCTTTGTCTCAGTACTTTTGGGGCTGGAATATTTCCTCATGGCTGGTGCAGACGGTGACTTTCTAACGCATAGTGGAATTGCTCATTTTGACCCAACGGGTGATGCAAGCACTGTAAGTGTGAGGTGGAAGGCATGGCTGGAAGAATTTGAATCCTACGCTGACAGTCATGGCCTATTTCTAGATACCGGTACAGTTGAACAAAAAGCGCAGAGGAGGGCGTTACTTCTTTTCACTGCAGGACCTGCAGTTCGGGAAACATTTAAAACACTTTTGAATACTGGAAGAAAGGATGAGTACCGGAAAGTGGTAGATGCATTAAATGCACACTATGTAGTGACACTGAATGCTACATTTCAACGCCATTTGTTTCGGAGAACGAGACAAGAAGATGGCCAGACAATTGCTCAGTACGTGACGAGACTACACCAGCTAGCTGTTGGATGCAATTACATGCCAGCTGATTTGGACAACCAATTATTGGATCAAGTCGTACAGCACTGTAGATCAGATAAACTCAGAAGACGTCTACTGGAAAGAGGGAGTGAGTTGGAACTCACCGATGCTTTAACCATTGCTGCTGCATTAGAGGCTGTTGAAGGGCAATTTCATACCATGACCCTGAAAGACAACTCAAGCCAGCAAATTAAGAGGCTCTCACATCGCCATAACCAGCCAAGACATACGCCGACACATGACGTGGAGTTTTATCGATGTGGAAACCGAGGTCACTTTGGAAAAGACCCATATTGCCCGGCCAAAGGCAAAGTTTGCAGAAAGTGTGGAGGTAAGGACCACTTTGCAAAGAAGTGCAAAAGCAAGTCCAATGCAGACCAGAAGAGGAAGAGTACAACTTCCAAAGGGGAAAGGAAAGTATCCTGGAAAGAAATATACCATTCGCCAGATAGACGGTGACGATGATGATACCCAGAAGGAACAGAGTTGTTACCAATTTACGTTGAATGAAGTACATCATGAGAAGGTCCCAGTGATCATTGGTGGGGTGATAGTGCAGGTCATTGTAGACTCAGGCAGTGACAGTAATGTGATTGATCGACATTTATGGGAGAAATTGAAAAGGAAAAAGATCATCTGTACCTCAAAGAAGTGTTCCAAGAAACTGTATCCATACACAGCAACCAAGCCATTGCAGACCATTGGATGTTTTACTGCAACTGTTGAAGCTGGAGATAAGTACACCGAAGCAGAGTTTATGGTCATAGAAGAGAGGGGAGAACCATTGCTGAGTAGAAGCACAGCGCAAGACCTGGCAATACTTCATATTGGAGCTTGTGTCAATTCAATTCAGTCATACGAGGATTCCCCGCAGTCTTCCAAGGAGTAGGAAAGCTGAAAGGTCGACAATTGAAGCTAGCGGTAGATGAAATGGTCAAACCTAAGGCACAACCAATGTGCCGAACTCCGTTTGGACTTCGTGGGAAAGTCGAAGCCAAAATTAAAGAATTGATCGAACAAGACATTATTGAACCGGTGGAACATTCGACACAATGGGTCAGCCCAGTAGTGATTGTGCCCAAACCAAAGGGTGACATAAGACTATGTGTTGACATGAGAATGCCCAATGAAGCTATAATTAGAGAACGACACCCTATACCAACAGTGGAGGAAATACTTCAAGAACTAACTACCAGCAAGGTATTCTGAAAAATTGATCTGAAATGGGGCTATCATCAATTAGAGCTGGATCCAGGTTCCCGAGATGTAACAACATTTGTGACTCACTGTGGATTGTATCGTTACAAGAGACTATCATTTGGAATTAATGCAGCTTCGGAGATCTACCAGTATGAAGTCCATCGAGTGATTCAAGGCATTCCTGGAGTTGCCAACATTTCTGACAACATCATAGTCCATGCACCAACGAAGGAAGAGCATGACAAACGGTTGAGGCGTGTACTATCTAGACTATAGGAGGCAGGCCTTACCGTGAATGGAAACAAGTGCCAGTTCGGTGTCTCAGAAATGGACTTCATGGGACACAGACTTACACAGGAAGGACTAAACCCTGCAGAGGCCAAGGTGAAAGCTATTGCAGAGGCACGTGCACCTCAGAACGCAACAGAGGTGAGGAGTTTCCTGGGATTGGTCAATTTTTGTGCAAAGTTGATTCCTAATTTCGCTACAGTGGCAGAACCACTAAGGAAACTAACCAGGAAAGGTGTACCATTTCATTTTGGATCTGAGCAGAAGAAAGCGTTCATCACACTGAAGCAAAGCCTGACAGATGCAAAAACTCTTGGATGTTACGATCTGGCGGCATCAACCAAAGTCATAGCGGATGCCTGCCTGGTTGGTTTAGGAGCCGTGTTGGTCCAGATGCATGATGGAGGACCAAGAATCATTGCCTATGCCAGCAGATCGTTATCAGATGTGGAAAGAAGATACTCTCAGACAGAGAAAGAAGCACTCGGACTTGTATGGGCCTGTGAGAGGTTCCATGCATATTTATACGGCATTGAATTTGAACTCATCACAGATCATAAGCCATTAGAGGTGATCTATGCACCTAGATCCAAACCATGTGCCAGAATAGAGAGATGGGTACTCAGATTACAACCCTACAAATATAAAGTAATCCACATTGCAGGGAAAGCAAACATTGCTGATCCGCTGTCCAGATTGGTGAAGGATGGATGTCCACAATCCAAGTCAGAATTGGGAACAGAAACAGAGAGCTTTGTACGCTTCGTAGCTATTCAGTCGACACCGAATGCTGTGACTACGAAGGAAGTCGAGAGAGAATCCGAACGTGATCCAGAACTCAAGGAAGTAAGAGAATGCATACAGAGTGGACAATGGGACAAGTGTACTCACAAGGCTTACATTCCCATTAGAGACGAACTTTGTTGCATCGGACAGTGTGTATTAAGAGGTTGCACATTGGTGATACCACAAAGATTGAGACCGAAGATCGTATCCTTAGCGCATGAAGGACACCTAGGTATTGTTGGTACCAAGCAAAACCTCAGGACCAAGGTATGGTGGCCAGGTTGTGATAAAGATGCAGAGAAATTTGTTAAAACTTGTCACGGATGTCAAATCACAAGTAGGAGTAATCCGCCAGAACCGATCCGGAGTACGCAACTTCCGACACGACCATGGATCGACGTAGCTGTTGATTTTCTTGGACCTTTACCGACGGGTGAATCAATTATGGTAGTGATAGATTACTACAGCAGATACTATGAGTACGTGGTGTTGAAGTCCACAACCACTGAAAAAACAATACAAGCGTTAGCAGAGATATTCGCAAGATATGGATTACCTGTTACATTATACTCTGACAATGGTCCACAATTCATTTCAGAGACATTTGCGGAATACATGAGGACCACAGGTATCCACCATCATAAAGTAACTCCGAAATGGCCACAAGCCAACGGAGAAGTAGAGAGACAAAATCAGTCCATTGAAAAACGATTGAGGATTGCACACGCAGAAGGACAAAATTGGCGAGAAGCATTGCTATCTTATGTGGCTGTCTATCGAGCAACGCCTCATGCAACCACTGGAAAAAGTCCTGCAGAAGCATTTTTTGGGAGAAAAATCCGCACAAAAATGCCAGAAATAAAGGAAATCCGAGACGACCAGGAGATGAGGGACCACGATGCTGAAAAGAAAGGTGCAGCAAAGCTGTACACAGATTCGAAACGTGGAGCCAAGTACTCAGACATCATGCCAGGAGATAATGTTCTAGTGAGGCATGAAACTGGTGGTAAGCTAGACACACCTTATTACCATCAACCCTATACTGTCGTATCCAGAAGTGGCAGTATGGTGACAGTCAAGTCTCCGACTGGAGTCCTGTATAAGAGAAATGTATCAGGTGTAAAAAGGTACCAGTCCAGAGATACATCGAGCGAAGAGGTTGAAAGGCCAATATGAGATGCTGAAACTGAGAGACCTGATGATGTTCCAGAGGCAGTTACCAGCACTCCTGATGAAGTGACTAGACCGCCAGAAACACCCGAAGCTGTGGCAAGCAGTATTTCCGACGCTGAGAGTGAACAACCGAGAAGCGACGACAACATCGCAGGCAGGCCGAAACGAAACCGGAAAGTGCCCAAACGATACGAAGACTTTGTACCATAGTTTTAATAAGAACTTTGGGACAGTATTTAATCTTATATCATAAAGTGCATGTATGAGTGCTGTAGGAAGTAAATTTTATGTAGTTGAGTTATAGTATTACCATTAGTTACGATGTTTGTATGTTTCTGAGGGATATTAGTAAGTGAAGGTAAAGTTTATTTCTGATTAAAGGAGGGATGTCATGATAATGAATATGTATGAGATGTACCGGAAGTCACGTGGTATGAGAGAGAGAGATAAGAACACAAGCAGGAGAACAAAGGAAACGGGAAAATAAAGCCACTGAGAAGTTTACCTGATAACTTCACATTTCAAGCCACAAATGTGACAGTACATACATATAAATGATCTATCTTTGTCTCATGTAGCTAAATTATGTCAAATTCCACAATAGGCCGCAATGGGACCGGACTCAGAATATCATTAAGTTTAATTCAGACAAATATTGAGAAGAGAGGAGAAATTCAAAATAACATTGGTTTTAGTGAATGGAAATAGTTAATTTAGTAAAATGGCATAATCAATTTTGCAATTGCCTTCATGATGTTTTGTTTTTAACTGGAAATGCAAAATAAACCCTAACCAAGGACAAAGCATTTGAGTAGATTTATACACAAAAGTGCTGAAGAAACTCAACAGGTCACAGCATTCTGTATGGAAAAGATACATTACCAACACTTCAGGCCTAAGCTCTTTGTCAAAGTTGTGGCCTCTTCTACATTGGAGACACTGGACACAGTCCGTGAGATCATCACTTTGAGCAACTTCTCTCCGTCCGCTACAATATCGGTGACGTTCCTGTGGCCACTATTTCAATTCCGTGCACCACTCTCACACCAATGTGTCCGTCAATGGCCTCCTGCACTGCTAAACCAAGGCCACCTGTAACTTGGAGGGACAAACACTGAATATTCCATCTGGGCACCAACCAGATGGCATTAATATAGACTTTTCTCCAGTTTCCGTTAAGCCCTCCCATCTCTTTTTCCTTATATCACTCTTTCCTTTCCTCCATCCCACTCTCTTCCCTTTCCATTCAGAGAGTTATCCCCTCCCCCATCACTTCCCATATTTTTTTCACTTCTCTCCTTCTACCCTTATCCAGCTATGACTTATTGCCTGGGGCCTGTGCTCCTCCCTCTGCCCACTGTTTTATTCAGGTGCTTGCCTGCTTTTTGCTTATGATGAAGGGCTCAGGCCTAAAATGTTAGTAATATATTTGTGGTGATATGTTTTCTCCTTGTACATTATTCCCTATCTGTGTGCTGTTGTATGTATGAGGCTGGCCCACTCACTAGTGACTTATCTCCTATGTCTCCTCCCCTAATGAACTGGCCATAAAGGTTGACCTCCCTCCCTCCTTCCAGCATTCCTGTACCTGGATCCAGGCCTACCAAAGTCTTGTGTTTATTAAAGCGTATAATTCCACTGCTTTCGACTTCATGGTTATTGATAGAGCCTTTCAATACCTTTGCCATTAAGAACAATGCTTGACTTGTTGATTTTCTCCAGCACTTTTGTGAATTAAAGTACAATCACCACATGTGCATACTTTCTTGTTTAACTACATTTGAGTAGATTAATTTGCAAATCCAGACCAAAGACAAATGTAATTATCACTCAGGGTGTGTGGTGAAATTTTCCAACATTTCTGCTTCCTCAAGGATACTCTCTCCATGACTCCCTGGTCCACTCATCCTTTCCCACCTGCCCTTGCTGTACACTGGCACTTTCCTCTGCAACTGAGGGAGGTAAAACACTTCTTCGCTCCTATTAAGGAAACTAAACAGGTCTTCCCAGAGAAGCATAAATACATGTACACTGCTTCCAACCTACTTACTGCAATTGGTGCTCAAGATAATTGCCTCTTTTACATCTGAGAGAGCAAGTCTAGATGAGGTGACTATTTTATGGAACAACTGAACTCTGTCTGCAATAGCCATCTTTGAGCTTCTGTTTTCACATCATTTTATCTGTTCTTTGCACTCCCACACCAATCCACCTGATAATATCCATCTCCATTGCCACGGTGAGGCCAAACAGGAATTGGAAGGAGAACATTGCATTGAGAAGTCTTGTGGCTGTCATGTGAAATACTGCCCCCTACCTCATCAGAGGACACACCAGCTGCCAATCAAGGTTTGGTTCCTCCCCACTCATTCGTTCGCACCTTGCCATTGCTGCCATGTAAATTACCTGGACTGGACTCTGCAGCCTGCCTGTATTTGGTCTCCTGGCACTGAGCCATTTGACTCTGTTAATGAACTGGGCTGGACTCCATCACTATAAAGGTGCCATTGAGAAACTGTTGATAAGATTTGCATTGTTAAAAGGGTTGGGAGCATTTAATTAATGGCCCTTGTAGCCTAGAGCCTTGCCTGCACTGAGTCAAGGGGTGGTGGGACATTGTAGTGATTTTTTTCTTCATATTTGTATGTACCAGTTCATTGTATGTGTGTTGCATTATTTGCCATTACCATTTCCCACACTTGCCTTCTGTAAATAAAATCCTTCCCCATTAAAACTGTTTGTCCAGAGTCCTTGCCTTTGAGCCCTACCAAACCTGTTTCCTTACTCATAACAATCATCTCATGTTCTGCTAAGTGACTTACAACATTGAATTTTCCAATTTTAAGTCACCTTCATTTACCATTGTGTCTCTCCTAAACACACAATTCCACCTTGGATTTCTCCATGTGTTCACCTTTACAATCATCTCAACCCTTTCCCTTGATTACCTGGTTTTATCTGCTCAACAAGCCTCTCCCAATCTGGTTCGGCCGATCACTGGCCAGCCTCTGCCCTACTCATTCCCCCATAATGCTATTCTAGCAATCTTCCCTCATCCCTCTCAGCCCTTTGTCTCCACTGAGTTCTTCCATCTGGAACACAGAAATGAGGATTGATATTCAAAGAAAGGGAACAAAGAGATATTTTGTGAAAATGGGAGATAGGATGAGAACAGAACAAATAAATCACTTAAATCCTGGAAGAGTTATAAAAACGAACATTAAAGGGTTATGTGATGTTGAATTCATTCCATTTGATCAAGTGGAGTCTGGGAAAGAAATAATATACCTCCCTTTGTCATCCATAGTTCCCAATAGTTACTGCATCACCTCCAATGAGAATGAGCCATGCATTTATGCTCTTTTGTATTTCAGACATGAGAAATGTACTAGCCTCGAGAAATTTAATAATGTTATGTTTCAAATAACCTGGATGCTCGGTGGTTGAGGATATCATAATTAACTCAGTAAAGCATACTAGGTAGTTTTTATATTTTTGTCCTTGGTTAAAGTAGTTCATTCTGCATCCCCAGACCCTCATAATTTGTATAAAAAAATGAGCATTTGTCATGTTTTCAGTGTAGTGATGGTACATAGATGTACAAAATTAATCTTCTTACTTCTATATCATGTAAACCCTTGGAAGATGAGCTCCCTTTTGAGGTTAATGAAATGTTACACTCAGTGAAATACTGCCTAAGTGCATAATATATTTCACAGAGGCAGCATAGATTAAGTCAATATTACTAAACTAATCTGTTTAGGAACAATAAATTGCCTGCATTAAAGGTAATTGTAGCCAGTAAAGCATTATCACCAATTTCCATTGTAATTACATTTTATGAAAACAGATTTTTTCCCATTCAGTATTCACATCACAATAATTAAAATCATAGAAACAAGTTAACACATCCTTGGTAAGATTTGCTTCAAAATGCATTGTGAGATGATTATTTGAAAATTTCAAAGAAATTGAGGTTAAAATGCATGCAGATCTAGATGGAATCAATGGCCAGAATTTCCTCCACGCTGCTTCACTTCTCCCACTGAACCTTTACTAGGAAGTGAGGGAGACCTGTTTACTCATCAATGGGGGTTCTCTGATTAAAAGTTGTATCTTTATTTATCAGAACATTAGTGGGTTACAATGGCGACCAATGTAAAAAAAAACTCAATTACAGAAGAAACTACCTTTTAAGAGTGCTGAAGAATTGAGGCCTACCTACTTAACTGAAGCCTTGGGGTCAATTTTGGGAGTTCCTGAGCCACAAAGGACCCCTGCCCGGCTGAGTATGACGCCAGCACCAATCCTGCTTTCACAAGATTGCGCCGCTCGGGCCCCCCCACAGCCCACACCCGATCCAGCAACTCCCAAATCCTAGAGGCACCGCGCATGCCCGGTAAGGCCAGGGACTACGCAGGTGCGGCTTCCAAAAGGAAGACAAATGGAAATGGAAATGGCAATGGGAATGGGAAGATTGGGAGAAATGGGAAGAATGGAAAGAGAGAAGTGTTAACTCAAAGTCTTATTGACATTGAAGACCTGAAACAATCATTGAGATTGGAGTCAATGTGTTGAATATATTGATTATATTTGATTATGTTGATGTGAATAATGTATTTCTGGCTGGGGGGGGTGGATGGCATTGAAATGCCTACTTGGTTCTGCTGGGAGTCGGAGGAGGAGCTTGGAGAGAGTCGGGCTGTGAGTCAGAGGAGGAGGAGCTTGCTGAAAGTGAGGAGAAGGTAAGCTATTAAAGTTGGGGGCTTACCGGGGCTTGGGCCTACTTGGTTCTGCTGGGAATCGGAGGAGGAGCTTGGATGATTCGGGCTGTGAGTCAGAGGAGGAGGAGCTTGCTGAAATTGACAGGGTCAATTGGTCAAGGGGCCAATAAAAGGAGTGAAAGGGGAGGGAGTGGCCAGTGAGGAGTGGCTCAGTGAGTGAGTGGAGCAGTGAAGGAGTGAGACTTCCTGGCTTTTGCTTATCAGGCTTCAGCAAAAGCAGGCAAGGAGAAAAGGTAAGCTGAGTTATTTGCCTTTGTATTCAGAATCATGCCAATAGGGTTAGTGCTCTGTGCTGGGTGTCAGATGTGGGAACAATGGGTGACCTCCACCCTCCCAAATGGCCATATCTGCACCAGGTGTACCGAGATGCAGTTACTAAGGGAGCGAATTAGGGATATGGAGTTGCAGATTGATGACCTGCGGCTTTTAAGGGAGAGTGAGGAGTTAATTGACTCAACTTTCAGGGCGATAAATACTCCAGAACTCATGTCAGGTAAGTGGGAAACCATCGGGGGGGAAAGAAAAGAGCGAGAAAAACAGAGATCACACCAGTGACCATCGCACTCAGCAACAGTTATGTTGTGTTAGATTCTGTTGAGGGAGATGACCGGACAGAAAATGGCCACGGGCACCAGGTCAATGGCAATGAACCTGGCAGAGTAGTGCAAAAGAAAGGGAAAAGGAGAAATGCAGTAGTTATTGGGGACTCCATTGTCAGGGGTACAGACAGGAGGTTCTGTGAGCCAGATAAGTATACCCGCATGGTGTGCTGCCTCCCTGGTGCAAGGGTATGAGATATCAAAAATCGGGAACAAAATATTCTGAGAGGAGAGGGAGAGCAGCCTGATGTCTTGGTACATGTGGGTACAAACGACGTTAACAAGAAAAGGGAGGAGGTAATGAAAAGGGATTACAGTGAGCTGGGATGAAAGCTGAAAGACAGGAACGCGAGGGTGATGATCTCGGGATTACTACCTGTTCCAAATGCAAGTGATGAAAAGAATGTAAGGATAAGGAAAATGAACGTGTGGCTGAGGTGCTGGTGTACAAGGCAAGGTTTTGGCTTCTTTGATCATTGGGATCGCTTTTGGGGAAGGCATGATCTTTACAAGAGGGACGGGTTGCACCTAAATCCAAAAGGTATCAACATTTTGGCAAATATGTTTGGTACAGCAGTGGGGCAAGGTTTAAACTAATTTGGTAGGGGTATGGAAACCAGAGTGATAGGGAAAAGGGTAGGGAAGATAAAGTAATGGCCAGGAAAAGTAATGTTGGGAGGAGAAAGTAAAATAAACAGATGGTGCAGTGAGTTTTTGGGTCAATGATAGTGTTAAGAAAATTACAAAGAAAAATAGTGGGCAGAAAAATCAAAAGAAAAGGTTACAGAAGTCACTAGATATTAAAAGGACAAAGAGCATAAGGGCACTTTATCTGAATTCCCGCAGTGTTAGAAATAAGGTTAGTGAACTTGAGGCACAAATCGGTACCCACGCCTATGATTTGGTAGCATCATGGAAATATGGCTACAAGGTGACCCTAAATGGGAATTAAACTTTCAAGGGTAGCAGGTGGTGCAAAGAGATAGACAGGATGGTAAGGGAGGTGGAGTTGCACTCTTAATCAAAGATGAGCTCCAGGCAGTAGTGAGGGATGATATAAGATCTAAAGAGCATAATGTTGAGTCCATTTGGGTAGAGATAAAGAATAACAAAGGGAAAAAATTATTGGTGGGTGTTATCTATCACCCACCAAATAACAATAGTTTAGTGGCACAGGAAATAAATAGAGAGATAAGTGAGGCATGTCATAATGATACGGCAGTCGTCATGGGGAACTTTAACTTCCACATAGATTGGGAAAATCAAGTTGGTCTTGGGAGTTTGGAAGAGGACTTCAGAGAATGCATCCGCGATAGCTTTCTTGAGCAGCACGTTAAGGAACCCACAAGAGAAAATGCTCTCCTCGATCTAGTGTTGTGCAATGAGATCGGTAGAGTAAATGATGTAATTGTCAGAGACCATCTGGGAAATAGCGATCATAGTATGATTGAATTTCTCATTCAGATGGAAGGGAAATAGTTAGATCTAAAACTAATATATTATGCTTAAACAGGGATGACTACCATAGGATGAGGGAGGAATTGGGCAGAGTGGACTGGGAGCACAGGCTAATTGATAAAACAGTTGAGGAACAGTGGAAGATTTTCAAAGAAATATTTTGTAATGCTCAACAAAAATATATTCCGGTCAGGAAAAAGGGCAGCAAGGGAGGAAAAAATCAACCGTGGTTAACAAAGGAAATAAAGGAGAGTATAAAATTGAAGGTGCAGGTGTACAAAGCTGCAAAGAGCAGTGGGAAACTGCAAGATTGGGATAACTTTAAGAGACAACAAGGGATTACAAAGTGGGTAATAAGAAATGGGAAAAAGGATTATGAAAGTAAATTGGCACAAAATATAAAAACAGAAAGCAAAAAATTTTATAAATATATAAAACGGAAGAGGATGGCCAGAGTTAACATAGGACCCTTGGAGGATGAGGAAGGAAAACTGGTAGCAAAAAATGAGGACATGGCTGAGGCATTGAACAAATATTTTGTGTCAGTCTTCATGGTGGAAGACACGTCCAGCATGCCCAAGTGCGGAGTAAGGATGTGAATGTTGGGGAGGGCCTTGATAAAATAGTTGTTACAAACCATTAGAAACTAATGGGACTAAAGCCAGACAAATCACCTGGTCCTGATGATATGCATCCAAGGGTTCTGAAGGAAATGGCAGAAGTTATAGTTGATGCATTGGTGGTCATTTACCAAAATTCCTTGGATTCTGGGTAGGTCCCGGCAGACTGGAAGACAGCAAATGTCACACCACTTTTTAAGAAGGGATGTAGGTAGAAGACTGGAAATTATCGGCCAATTAGCTTGACGTCTGTAGTTGGAAAAATGCTTGAATCCGTCATTAAAGATGAAATAGTGAAACTTTTGGAATGTAAGGGTTCAATCAGGCAGATGCAGCATGGTTTTAGAAAGGGAAGATCTTGTTTGACAAACTTGTTAAGATTCTTTGAGGATATAATGGGTGTGGTGGATAGAGGGGAACAGGTTGATGTTGTATATTTGGATTTCCAGAAAGCGTTTGATAAGGTGCCGCACAAGAGACTTATCAGTAAGTTACAGGAAAGTGGAGTCTGGGGAAGTATATTGGCCTGGGTTGAAAATTGGTTGTCTGACAGGAGGCAGAGAGTCGGGATAAATGGGAGTTTTTCAAGTTGGCAGAGAGTGGTAAGTGGGGTTCTGCAGGGGTTGGTGTTAGGCCCACAACTGTTCATCATTTACATTGATGACTTGGAGGAGGGGACAAAATATGGTGTAGCCAAGTTTGCGGATGACGCCAAATTGAGTGGAAGAGCAAACTGTAATGAGGATGTGGAGAGTCTGCAGAGGGATATAGTTAAACTGGATGAGTGGGCAAAGGTTTGGCAGATGGAGTACAATGTTAGTAAGTGTGAGGTTATCCACTTTGGCAAGAAAAATAAAAGAGCTGAATATTATTTAAAGGGTGAAAAACTACAGCATGCTGTTGTGCAGAGGGACTTGGGAGTGCTTGTGCATGAATCGCAAAAAGTTAGGTTGCAGGTGCAGCAGGTTATTAAGAAGGCAAATGGAATGTTGGCCTTCATCGCTAGAGGAATTGAATTCAGGAGTAGGGAGGTAATGCTTCAACTGTATAAGGTACTGGTGAGACCGCACCTGGAGTACTGTGTCCAGTTCTAGTCTCTATATTTGAGGGAGGATATACTGGCTTTGGAGACGGTCCAGAGGAGGTTTACTAGGTTGATCCCTGGGATGAAGCGGTTGACTTATAATGAAAGATTAAATCATCTAGGATTGTATTCACTCGAGTTCAGAAGAATGAGAGGAGATCTTATAGAAACATATAGGATTATGAAGGGTATGGATAGGATAGATGTAGGAAGGTTTTTTGAGCTGGCCGGGGAAACTATAATGAGAGGACCCAGTCTCAAGATTCGGGGGAGTTGATTTAGGACAGAGATGAGGAAAAATAGTTTTTCCCACAGAGTAGTGAATATTTGGAATTCTCTAACCAGGGAAGTGGTTGAGGCTGCCTCATTAAACATATTTAAGATTCGGATAGATAAATTTTTACATGATAGAGGAATTGGGGGATATGGGGAGAAGGGAGGTAGGTGGAGTTGGGTCATAAATTCGATCAGTTATGATCGTATTGAATGGTGGAGCAGGCTCGATGGGCCATTTTTGACCTACTCCTGTTCCTACTTCCCATGTTCCTATGAAATCTTTGATAGTCATTTATCACTAGTGGGGTTTACCGCACCCAGTTTTTTCAGGGCGTTACTACCTTTGGGTAGTTTTATTTTGGTTAATAAAAATATTGTTTTGGAATTTTTGCTTCTTTTTAAAAAATATTTAGGGGAGGGATAGTGATTTTAAGATAGTATAAGGGAAGAGATTTGTAGTGAGTGATCATATTGTTAATTCGTAGTGATGTTTAATCTGAAATTTGCAACTTTTACTGTTCAGGGGTTAAATAACCCAATTAAGCGAAAACAAGTTTTGGCTTTTATTTAGAAAATGAAAATTGATAATGCTTTTTTGCAAGAAACACATTTGACTGAAAAATAATATATTAAATTGAAGAGAGATTGGGTTGGACATGTGTTTTTTTTTCTTCATTTAGTTCCAAGGCAAGAGGTTTAGCGATTTTAATTCATATAAATTTCCCTTTGAATTACAATCTATGGCAGGAAATGTTGGGAGGGTTTTGAGGGTGAATTGCAAATTTTTTGCTGAATCTTGGACTTTGCTTAATGTTTATGCACCTAACATAGATGATGAGCATTTTATTTCTGAAGCCTTTTTGTTGTTAAATCAGGCTAATGAAAATATTTTAGTTGGGGGAGATTTCAATTGTGTTCTGGATCCTTTATTAGATAGATTTCCAAAAAGTATAAAGAAATCAAAGATGTTGTTACAAATTGGGGCCTTGATGAAAGACTTAAATTTGGTGGATATTTGGAGAAGGGTCAATCCTATGGAGAAGGATGTTTCCTTTTATTCATCTTGACATGATTCATTTTCCAGAATAGCTATTTTTTAAGTATCAGCACATTTACAAATAAGAGTATATAAAAGTAGGGTTATATCTGACCATTCTTTATTATTTTTTTCTTGTGTAAGTTCATAAGTGGTATGTTCATCTTATAGATGGAGATTTAACACTATGTTGTTGTAAAAAGGAGAGTTTGTTACCTTGATTAAAGAACGAATCACCTTGTTCTTGACTGAGAATGGTGATTTTGTAGATAGTCATTTTGTGCTATAGGATGCACTAAAAGGTTATTTAAAAGGGCAGTTTATTAGTTATACTACTAAAGTTAAGAAACTATATGGCAGAGAGTTTAGAACTGGAGAATAAAATTGCTGAATTGGAGAAGGAATTTCAGAAAAATGTGACAGAAGATTAAAAAAAAAAGTGGTTTAGGCTAATTTGAAACTACGTTATAACATTGCAAACTTATCAATTTGAACATCGATCTAAGCAGCGTTATTATGAGTTGGGTGAGAGAGCACATAAGGTACTTGCATGGCAGATAAAGACAGAACAGGTTTCACAGATTATTAATGCTGTTAAAAAGAATTCAATAGTTACCTATAAACCTCTGGAAATTAATGACCAGTTTTATTTATTTTATCAAAACTTGTATATTTCTGAGGTGAAAAAGGATAGTGGTGTGATTGAATCTTATTTATCTAAATTAACATTACCAGCATTAATGGAGGAAGATGTTGTGGAATTGGAAGTTCCGTTTACAGAATTTGAGATTAAGGAAGCTATACAGGAGATGCAAAATGGAAAGTTACCAGGGGACAGTGGATTTTCTGTGGAATTTTACAAAATTTTTAATGAAGATTTATCCTCTGTGTTTGAGGATGTATTGCAACAAGTAACTGAAGAGCATGAGTTACCAGAATCTTGCTCCAGTGCTTTAATTACTGTAAGTCTGAAAAAAGATCGAGATCCGTTGCAAGTGTCTTCATATAGATCTATTTCTCCACTGAATGTAGACTATAACATTATAGCAAAAATGTTAGAAAATCGACTTGCTAAGTATTTACCTATTGACCAAACAGGTTATATTAAGAATAGAAACACATCAGATAATATTCTTCGATTGATTACTTTGGTCAATGCATATCGACATCAGCCCAACCATCCAATGGTTGTTGCGCTTGATGTGGAAAAAGCCTTTGACAGGGTTGAATGGGAATTTATATTTAAGGTGTTGGAGAAGTTTAAATTTGGCCCTTTTTTATTGGTTGGGTTAAAGTACTGTCTGTAGCTCGAAAATGTGTAGCAAGTACATGGAAAGGTAACACAGTGATTAATATAACGTGATGGCAGAATGAATTGAAAGCTTGTATTGTTATGGAAAAAAATTACATACTATTTGCATGATAATTATTCATTTTTTTGTCAATAAGTGGTTACTGTATTTTGAATATATGAATTTAGATGGTACTTTGATGCATTATATATTTTTTCTTTTTAGCTGGCTGATGGGGTTGAAGGGTGGGAGGGGTATAATTTTTTTCTTACTCTTTATTGTGTTTATGTTTTTAATTTTATATATATAATATAAAATTACTTATATTGGATTGTATATTGTTTTTCTATTAACAATTTTCTTAAATAAATAGTTTTCAAAAAAAAGAGTAGGATTTGGAATTTATAACTGAACAATGTGTTCTGATAACTGATAACATTTACAAATTGTATTTAAATTATGTATGAGGATAAATTGCCTGTTTTATTGTTTTAATTTGGAACAGATATTAGTGGAAGGCACTGTAGGAGATAATTTAGGAGGAGATATTGGGATTGATGACCTGTCCTTCATGAATTGTGATCTTTATAGTGGTAAGCATAATATTTATTGTTCAATCACGGATATAGTTTCATTGCTATTTATTATTATTGAGCTTTTGACCTCCTTTAGGTGCCCCTTGCTCTGAAGGTGAATATTAAGAATATAACCATAGTTATGGGAAGTCGCCATCATTGTTCTTATTTGATACAAAGTCCTATACTTGTCACAGAACTCAAAGGAAGAGTATAGTGTATCAAAATAGAATATTCCATAAAATAGCATAGATGAAAAATATCATAATTTCATTAGATAAAACAATAGCTTGAATTTAAATGGAAAATGTAATGCAGTAAGCTGTCCCAAGGAGCTTCAGGAAAAAGAATCAAATAAGAAGGGAAGTTAGGAGTGTATGCAAAAGGGTGAGATGTCTGGAGAAATAAAGGATGCAGATTTTTTCTGAAGCCTGGAGAGATATAAACATCAGACAAAAAGATGCTTTTCTACACGAGGCCTTGGTGAACCAAGAGCTAATAGAAATCAATGAGTATATACCTTGTGAGTGAACTGCCTTTGGCACCAGAACATGCTAATATTTCTCAGAAAAACATATGATTTGGTGTCTGTCTCACTAGGTGCTGATTTCCTCACTCCAATGAACGCATTTGGGCCACGTTTCCCACAGTCCCATTAATGCCCTGGGAATGTAGTTACTGTCTCCTATTTAACACACTGGAGCCCTGGATCCCGCAGCCTTTTAATACCCTTGGAAACCTTTTTCTGAGTTCTATTTAACACACTGGGATTCTCGTTCTTGTGGACACTATAAACACTCTGGACCCTGATTCCTGTATTCTCTTGGGTCTCTCTAATGCATCTTTTAAACTTAATGCCTTTAAAGGAAAATGTCTGTAACATCTAAAAAATATTAGTGTGTGTTGGTGCATTTATCATAATTGCATCCAAAAGTTTGCAAAATCTGCCGGTCATGGATTAACAGAGGGTTTTTTTTGTACAATGCAGACTGAAATGGCATCGATAAGTAGAGTCAGGAGCTGCTTCTCCCACTGGTTGCAGTAAAATCTTCAAGACCTGCACTTTCTAGTCTAATAGCTACATGTCATCACCCCATTATCTGGTAGTCACCATCCCTCATGACCGGAACTTTGGATACATCTTTCATTGCCCTATATTTCCTGGCCACTTTCCTGCTCTATCGTGCCCTTTTTTTTCCCCCACTGTGGCTCTGGCATCGTCATCTGCCTGCTCCCTGCCACTTCATAGAATCACACATAGTTACAGCATTAGAGGAAGTAGTTCAGCCTCTCAAGCCCATCCTGCCCTGGAGGTTCTTTCCTTCCAGAATATCACAGCAGTTATTTTGTGGAAGTTGAACTCTTAGTTGTTGAAATCTTGAGGTCTTGATTCCTCACCTCTATCATCGAGATTCTCAAAGCTCTTGGTGAATTGGCACCATTGAATATTTCTGGAATTCCTTGAAAATTGGGAATTATTTAAAAAAAAAACTAACATTTTCTGCACTATTAGATCAATTAAAATAATTGAAACTGAACTTAATAAAGTTTTTGACACAATAGGAGGGCATGATTCTTCTTTAACACTGATTTAGAGTCATGCCATTCCTTTTGTCTCTCTTTTGGTGAGATGTGCGATTTTACTTAAATGGACTGATGCTTCCCCACTTACTCATGATCAGTAGTTACATGGCATCATGTCCTGTTTGAATATGGAAAAGATTCATTATTCAATTAATAATTCATATATAAGATTCCAGAAGTTATGGGGGTCATTTGTGACTCACTCTCTTACTTCATAATTTTACTCCAATGTAGTTAAATTGTCTGACTTGTATCTTTTCCACACCCCTCATATTATTTATTCATTCATTTTACCTTTGATTTTCTTTTAATATAGAATCTGGCAACACGATTAGGTCAGGGTTGAATTTTTCTCTTCTACTAATTTCCTCGCCTCTTTTTTGTATGAGTTTTTATTTCTAAAAAAACATATACTATTCAGAATATGAATTATGGATATGATGTACAATTTATGTATGTTATATTTAGAATAACTTATTTATGTAACTGTCCATACTATCTTATTGAATTTTACCCTGTTTGTTTGTATAAGTTCTTTATTAAAATCAATAAAAATATCTTAAAAAGAAAGAAAATAAAGTTTAAAGCTATACTTACTGACCTTTTCCCCAAGAGCTCATGGCTCCCATTTACTTAAATGGAAGGTATTTTCCTGGCACCAAGCTCAGGAGCAGATTTCCCAGCTGGAGAACTGGAGGTCAGTGGAAGATTAAACTAACTGGCTTAATCCTATTAGGAGTCACTGGAGCACCGTAGGAACTTCCATAATTGGCAGGAGCTGGGCAGATGATGTCACCACTGACTTTTTTGGAGTACCTGAGTACATCCCAGCATTCACCCTCTTACCCGCCCTTTCCCTTTATTTCCTTCCTCTGACATTTAACATTATTTAAAGGGGGATTTTGGGTCTCAACAGGGCCATTGCACTTGTGAGCATCCACGTCAAATGACTGAGTGATGTCTGAACAAACAAAACCCTTTTCAGAAAAAAGAGGTTCAAGAAGGTAGCCAAAATTCTGGAATAAATATATATTTTTAAAAAACAATTTTTGTTCAAAACCAATCATACGGGTACTTTAAAAAGGAAGAAAAAATCCAGAACATTCGTACGTAGAAACAAAAATCAATATGTTGCTTTGTTATCAAAAGCTGTCACTGTTGTATCGATCACTTTTCTTGTAGCTCAGAGGCTTTAGTATCAATGGAGCATTCTTACTTTGAAAGTTGATGACCTTTCTGCAAGGGCAATTCAATTCAACGTGTACGACCAATGTTTCTATTTCCATTGACCAGAAATGGCGAATGCAAAAGCATTAATTCATTTATTCCAGAGCTGGAATTCTAAGTTCTAGAAACAAGGATAACATAAATAAAATAGTTACTAGATAAGCAGTCATGGGACCCAGAGCAAGCTTCTTTCTTTAGTGCCACTTTGCACTGGAATAATTCTGACTATTGATCTTGTTCAGGTGATTTACCAGCCATAGTTCTAACCACATCAGGACCACCAAGACCTTCCACTATTCCGCCCAACAACTGCTCAGTGCATGAATTTATTTGTATAAAGAATGGGCAATGTATTGATATTAACAAGAAGTGTGATTTTAGAGAAGATTGTTCTGACAAGACAGATGAATTATCCTGTGGTAGGTATCATTTTTATTTTAAATTACATATTGAAGACAGCATGGGAGAAATCAATAATAAATTGTTTAGCTCAAAAAAAAACATTCAACATGCAGACCTGTAAAAATACAGAAGATATTAAAATAATCTTTTCATGAAGAAATTAAATGATGTTCAACCCAACATGCCTGCCTACACCTAGGACGATAAGCTATGTCTATTATATTGAAATCTTCCTTATCACTCTAATCTTCATTGGAAATTAGGTTGCTCCACTGTTATGGAAATTGGAATAGAAACAGATATTCCATACAATTTTATATTCCGGCTTTGTTTCACTTGAACTCACATAATTTTTGTCTGTCTCTTATTTTTCCATTTAATTCACTTGATATCCCTCCCACAAATACCTTTTTGCTTGTTTCTTTTCTATTGATGAAAAACAAAAAATAAAATATTTAAAATAAATCATTTTGCTTAACTTTCTTTTTTCAGTTGATTTCTTTTTATGCTTGCTGATTCATTTCAATCTCCTTCATTGTTCCTATAAACTTATAATGTCATTGATCTGTCTTCTGCAACCTGCATTCTTCCATGTGTGAGCATTTTTTTCTGGAACACATTTTATGCAATAAAACCGATTTTGGATGGAAAACAGGACTAACATAGACCAAACGAAGACTGAGCAAAAATGCAGAAGTTGTCAATCTGAAATATGAACAGATTATCCTGGAGCTACTCAGAAGGTCAGGTAGCACCTATGAAGTGAGAGACAAGGAACAGGCCCAACTTGTCTGTGGTGACCAAGATGGCATTCTGATCTAGTCCCATTTTCCTGATTTGGTCTTTATCTTTATGAACCCATTCTACCCATATATCCATTTAAATGTATTTTGAACATTAAAATTGTACCTGTTTCCTGTGGGGGCTTAATCTAGGAAGGACCATCCTTTGAATGGAAAGGTTGCCCCTCAGCTCCTTCTTAAATCTTCAAGCTATGCCTTCTAGTTCCAGAATTGTCTACAATGGGAAAAAGACTAAGTATTTATTCTATCCATTCCCCTCATACTTTTATAAACCACAAAATGTCATCCCTCAGCCATATATGCTCCAGGAAAGGAAGACCCAACCTATCCAATCACTCCCTGGAACTCAACCCCTCCAGTCCCAACACCACCCTGTTGAATGTTCTCTATATCCATTCTTCCTATAGCTGAATGATCAGAACTGCACACACTTCTCGCCAGTATACAGCATACAGCAGTATCAAGAGGTCACAATTTTTGTGGTCACATTGGTGTCATTGATTTGGACTTTAACTATATTTCCCTGTTGCAGGTATAGAATTTTACAGTAGGCAAAGAGTTCAACCCAAATTGTTTTGGGTTTCTCCATTGCCAGAGAGAGGTCCAATGTAAACTAAAGGAACAGCATTTCATATTCTGCCAGGGTAGTCCATGGTGTGAACATTGAATTCAATTTCAGATAATGAGCTCCCTCTCTCTTCTTCCACACTACTTGTTTTTTCTTCTCTCCTTACCAATCCCCCCATTTCTGTTCCCTTCCTCACTCATTTACTTCACCCCCCACCCCGATTCCATCGTCTTCCACCAACATTTCACCAACAGTATTCTCCCAACCATTCCCCCAACCTCACCCAATTTCCCCAACCTCTCACCCCCCCAACCTATCTCCTCCTTATTTTAGCCTTTACAAAAAGTGAGAGAGTGACATGATTGGCACTTTATCAGTAATTGGGACCAGGGTTCGAATCCCGCACTCTCTGTAAGGAGTTTGTACATGTCTGCATGGGTTTTCCCTGAGGGCTCCAGTCTCCTTCCACTGTTCAAATCATACCAGGGGTTTAGGTTAATTGGGTGTAAATTGGGTGGCACGGGCTCATGGGCTGAAATGGGCTGTTACCGTGCTGTATGTCTAAATTTAATAAATTTGAAATTTAACACATTTAATAAAAATAATTAAATCTCAACCGCATACTGTTTGCTAAAATAAATTGGATAGTTTCATAGTTCGACTGGCCTCAAGGAGAGACTTTTAATATTTTTGAGTATCTAGCCAATCCCTACTGAACTATCAAGATCAGCAGGTATTTTCAACATTCAGACATATTTCTTCTGTAATGGAATAACTGGCCAAATTTCAGGGAAGAACAAAATTATGTTTGGGAACCTGAGTTAGCATTTGGCTGTCTTGCTTTCAAGTCCTCTCTTCAATTGAGACCAGGGAACTGAGTGTACATTTGTTATTGGTTGACAGGGTTCTGTTGTCTTTGATAATAAGGAGAATTATGGGTAGCCAATCACAGCAAGACTTCAAACAGAAATGATAGGATTCCTTTCAGACAAGACAGAATGTCAGCTCAGCCCTGAACTTACCACAGCATTACACATTACCATTGTACACTGAAAACCATTCTCTTATCATATCTTCTTTGGGACAAATGAAGCTCATGCATTATTGCCAACTCCTCTCAGAGTTGAAATCACTGAGAATTTCACAGATTCGATGCTTTCCTCCCCACACCTTCTAGCATCTCTCTCTGGCCATAGATACCTTTGCTTGGGTGAGGGGCTTGTGGCTGCAAGATTGACCTGGCAAATTGACCAGGCTTGGGAGCTAATTTATAGGAATGCTTCTGCCCCCCCCCCCCAGATAATAATCCGGGGAACTGAATATCTCCTCCAATCTAGTCTATCTGCTCATTACCAATATGTGAGTTTATATTGATTATTTTGTATTGTATCAAGCCACTTAAGCTGATAGCTTTGCACAGGTGTGGTGAGGGAAATAAAACTTGTTATCACATGTCTCATCAGCTTCAAAACAAACATATGTGCTGTACATTGGGGATCAGTCAACTCTTGCAAATATTACCAAGTATAAGAATGAATAAAGTTATAAAGTTGAACTGCATAGACAGCCCACTGATTCCTCCATGCAGCCAATCTCTAATAGTCTCACTTGGCTGCATTATGTCTATATCCTTCTATGGAAATGGACATTTTGGAGCCCATATTTTGGTGCTCGCATTTTTGCACACGCATCTTGATGCAGGACATTCTGGTGCAAGATATTTTGGGGTTGGACATTTTGGCAAAAAAATGACCTTTGTAGCTCTTCAGACAACTTGGCGCCCATAATTTGACGCTGGTCTGGCAACTCCCAGCATTGCGGCATTTCAGAAATGAGTAAATAATTATGTTATACAAATACAAATAATTTAACCCTCCCCTGGCAAACATTTTGGGGTTTATTGTTATACTTAGGGCAGCTGGAGGAGCTGTCTGTCATAAGGCAGCTGGAGGGGCTGTCAACGCGTGGCCGGTGGGGCGGTCACAGCACCAAAATGTTCAGTGCCAAACTGTGGCTGCCAAAATATCTGGTGCCAAATTGTGGCTGCCAAACTGTGAGGCCCAAAATGTCCTTGGCCAATCCCTCTAAGCCTTAGTATCTGTCCAGATGCCTCTGAAATATTGTTCCTGTTCCTGCCTCCATTTCTCCATCTGGGACCTCATTCCAGATAACAAATACTCTTTTGTGAAACAAAAACTTACTCCTCAGATCCCCTCAGAACCCCTTCCTCACATCTTCAACATGCCACTCTAGTTTTGAATACCTGCAGACTCCTCTAACGCGGGAAACAAACTCAGGCTATCTACCCTAACTATTCCCCTCATAAATTTGTATGCCCTCAATCATAGCACTGCTTTACTTCAGGGAAAACAAACACAGTCAATCAAACTTTACATATAAGTTTGTTTATTTGTCACATTATACCTAGTACAGTAGGAAGAGTTCTTCTGCGTGTAGTCTAGGATCAGTTCTCTAAAAACTGTGTGGTGCACAATTTAAAGAGTATAGAGCTACAATAAAAAGAAAGATCTATTAGTATCGAGCAAGAGAAAAATGGTAACAGTGCTGTACTGTTCATTCAAGAGCCTGCTGGCTGTAGAGAAGAAACTGACTTTAAGCCTACTGGTGCACACTTTCAGGCTCTTAAGCCTTCTGCCCAATGCGATGGGAGAGAAGAGAGTGTGCAATACATACAAGTGCTGGAGAAACACAGCACCTCATGCAGTATCCATAGATAGCAAAATAAACAGCTGATGTTTTGGGCCTAAGTCTTTCTTCAGGAGTGTTGAAAATCAGGCAGAATGCCCAGGGTGTGATAGAGGTAACATCCTTGAGAACCTCTTCAGTATATTCTTTTAGCTTTATCTCATCTTTCTTAACAAGAAGTGTATACAGTGATCCAATGGTGTGAAAAGCAAATCGTTGAGAGATTCTTTCTCAGGCTTGTCTTGCACGGCTATTGCTAAAACGAATCATCTAGTTATTTCCCAAGAAGTTATGGATGAATGAGAGTTGTTCCAAAATGTAGAGTAGTAGTCCCAGAATGATGCATGATAAATAGTTTTATAAGATACAATAATAATAAACAGGAAACTACGATGTTCTGTATTTTCTCTCCACAGTTAGGAAGATCTGCAATTTCAGTAATGATAACTTGTGTGGTTGGCAACAGCAGGTAGAACCATCAGCAATGGAAAATGTGTTTCAATGGTTCACAGGGCAAGGTTCAGATATACATCCAGGAGAAGTGGGTGAGAGACCATCTACAGATCATACGACGTACGTGTTTTATTTCATTTTCTCTGTAAATTTCCTTTTCTCAGAACTAGAAGTTAAAACCAAGGACAACTGTATCATTTGAGGTATAAATAATTAGGAGCGTAAACAAGGTATGGCAACAGGTGAGTGTATTTAAGTAGGAAACTATCTTGTCATCCATGATGCCACTGACAATTTCCCATCACCAATAATCAGACAAATAGAAAGTAGCTTGGTTGGAATGAAATAGCCATGTTCTAATGGTCTGTTCCAGTAAGATAAGACCTGAGTCAACTGCAGCTGCAAACTCTGCAAAAGGCCAGATGTTATCACAATGTGAACAAATTTACAAAAAAAATACATTTCTCAATTATTTGACTTGTGCATTGAGGTTATCAATTTGAGATGATTTTTTTTTTCTGTCAGTAATTGCTTCATCGTCTCCTTTTTGTCTGCTGCAGCAGTACCAGATTGCAGAGTACTTCCATGAATATAAATTTTGGTGGGCTTATCAGGATGAGCATATTGTAGGGTAATTCCAGGTAGTATCCTCTCTGCTCTTCTCTGTTTGAAGAGTAATAGTGTTGTTTTTTTTTGAATCACTGTGAAATTAGATGAAATGACTTGCTGACCTTGACACAACACATTTATAAGGGTTGCACTGAGAGGAAGTTTGGGATCTTAAGGTTGACCTTTTACAGGAAATTGCCATGGTAAATAGTCTATCTCAAGATCTTATTTAATTGTTGATCTGTGACAAAATTAGTGTCAAAACAACATAAACAGAACAAAATGTTGAATTTATCCCAGCATAATCTTCAGATTATGGACCTAATTCAGGCAAATAGGTTGAGATGATTTGTTCTCAATCTTTTTCATGCCATTTTAAATATTCCCTATGCCATAGGTACTCTGTGATTAGTAAGGGATTGCTTAAGGTGGTTTGTGGGTGGAAAGAAAAAGTTCAAAAACCGCTGTTTTAATTGTACCTAATTGACTCGTTATGTGCATGGTTTCATAACTCCAAAGGAAATGGGCCAATGACAATTTTTCTCAAGTGAAATATTTCAGGAACAATTGGGTCTAGAGCAGTGATTCTCAACCTTCACTTCCCACTCACATACCATTATTCACAGAGCACCGATGGCATAGGGAATATTTAAAATGGCATGTGAGTGGAAAGAAAAAGGTTGAGAACCACTAGTTTTGATGGACATAATTGACAGAGATCAACTGCAACACCTGGTAGCTATCCAGACCAAGGATTGTTGGTTTATCTGCATCTACCACATGGAAGGTACAAAGGATGTTCTTTCCCTTATGGCAGCCATTGATCTTAGCTCTCCCTAGCTGCTTGATCATGGGTCCACCATAGACCATTAATGTCACGTTTGTAGCTTCCAGTGCACCGTCTTTTGGATACCCTTTTATTATGTTCTCTGGGAACATCTGGCAGTAGAGTCTGAGTGGGAAGGACATTGTTTATGATCTAGTATCCAGCTGTACCTTTCAATTAAATATCATAGACATTGGATTGTCCTCTGTATTTTAAAACAGTTCTTATTGATATCACACTGGTGGAAGTATGTTCCCTTGCAACTCGCTTCAGGTGATGTAGCTTGTTGTGCATCACCTGACAACTGCTGTGTTGATGTTTTGGTATTAGTGGTTGTTGTCTCTTAACTTGATACCTCCCTTGATATTGATGCTGCAGGTTTGGCTGGTATACAACTCGCTTCCTTCTTTCATTTTACCCAACATCTCGTGAAGGTGTATGGATTCTATGTCCAGTTTCTGGGTGTCGGAGTCCTCATTTTTGTTTCCTTTTATGTGGTGGATCTTCTTCTTGTCTTTTGTCTTCATACCAGACAAGCACATCTTCGCCCAGAGGTTTGCTTTACCACAGACTCTACACTCAAAACCATTTGTGGGGCATTTGTTTCAGTCATCGAAGGGGTGTTGTCTGCCACACTTCCTGCAGGACTTGTGGATTTGCACTTTTCTGGATTTGCATCTCTTTGCTGTGGGTGGGTCTGCATAGATAGGAATTTGATTTGTGTCCTCGTGGCTTTGAAGGCTCTGGCTGTGTTTATAGCTTTGGCCAGCTTCAAGCTATCCTTCCCTATAAGAGACTTTTAAACATTGGGATGGGCACACCCCCATATTAGTTCTTCAACTAATCTATATCCTTAAATTTGCATTTTGCTGTGACAATTTTTAGTCTAGTCAGGAGGTTATCTACAGTTGCATCAGTCTCTTGCATTAAGCCTTGAAATTCATAGTGTTAAATTGTATGATTAGACCTGGGTTCAAGGTGAGAAGCAAACATTGCAAATATCTGCTCTGGATCATTTTCCTCCACATCTGTCAGCTCCCGGCTATTAAATAAGTCAAGGCCTCGCTCCCCTGTCCAGAGAAATAGATAACTGACCTTCTCCTCTGCTTTTGCATTTTTAAGATAGCTTTTGAATCCAAAATTGCACTTCTGCTGAAACTTCTTAAATGATTCCATAAAGTCCATCACTGGGTGAACTGCTGTTGCTCCAGCCATTTTTTTTTCAGTAATGTTTTTTTCTCTTCTTCCCCTTCATATTTCAGTGACTTTCAAACAATTGTATGGCTTTATTCTTGTTCATCCCACAGCTACCATGTCATGTCTCTGTGCTACTTGGGAGGCTCCTTAAATAACTTAAAGATACAAGATTCAAATAACAAGAGATTTTTACTTACTGTTCTCTCTCTCTCTCTCTCTCTCTCTCCCTCCCCCTCCCCCTCCCCCTCTCCCTCTCCCTCTCCCACACACACACAGAGTGGTGCACTACAGTTACTACAGTGAGAAGGATGTATTCTTATGTGGTTACAAAATAGTTCACGTTATCCTGACTATATAACAATATCTTTGGAAAGACTCCTAGCTTCTAAAATAAATCCATAAAACATTTGAAGAAGCACATTCAACATGATTCAAGTCAATTCAAGTTTATTGTCATCTGACTGTACAAGTACATCCAGATGAAACAGTGTTCTCTGGTCCTCGGTGCAAAAACACACAGACACACAAACACCTGCAAAACCTCAAGTAAGGAGACCCGAACTGCACACAGTACTCCAGATGTAGAGTCACCAGTACCTTGTACAGTTGAAGCATAACCTCCCTGCTTTTAAATTCATTCCCTCTAGCAATGAAGGCCAACATTCCTTTTGCCTTCTTGATAGCCTGCTGCACCTGCAAACGTGCCTTTTCTGATTCATGCATAGGGACACTGCAGTCCTTCTCCACGGCAGCACGCTGCAATCGCTTTAATAATAACACGTTTCAATAATATTCTGATCTTCCATTTCTCCTTCCTCATTGCTAATGAGATCTGTGTTCGATGCCTAGAAAAGGAGATGGTGAACATGCCTTTTGAACCACTGCTATCCTTCAGACCTGATAATGTATGATAAACATGAGATAATTCCATTTCAGGTCACAATGTGGCATAAAAACACAGAATGGAGGAAATGTCCATGAGGCAAAGTTAAGCAACATTGATCCTGCCTGATGTGCTGAGCATTTCCAAATTCTACGGATTTTATTTTAGATTTCTGGAATTTGCAATTTTTTTTTCTACTTTTCAACTCTTATTACCAGATTTTAAAAAAAATCAACCCATGAGCACAAGCTGCCCAATTTCACCCAATTGACCTACAACCTCCAGTACATTTTGAACAGTGAGAGGAAACCAGAGCCCGAGGGGAAACCCAGGAGAAAACATACAAACTCCTGATAGGCAGAGCTGGGTTCGAACCTGAGTCCCTGGCACTATAATAGCGTTTCACTAAATGCTGCGCTAACCATGCTGCCCCTTAGATAGCATTATATCAAGATCCTTTGTTCCTACAACTCTTATTCTTCATTGTGGCAGGTTGTGGAAGTAGAATAAGTCATAAAGTCGATTAATGAAGTAGACTCAATGAATAACAGCTGTGCATTTTGTAAATGGTGCAGGCAACAGTCACTATGATTGAGGTGATGGGGAATAGATCTATAGGTTGGGAGATTGTGTGACAAGCGAGTTGAACTTCTTGGAGGTTTTTTGAGCTGACCTCATCCAGGCATGTGGAGATTAATCCATCACAGTCCTGACTTGTTCCTTGAATATCACGGAGGTAAATTGCTCCCTGCAGGATATCAAGCCTCTAACAGAATTTTTTACTCAGAGTGAGTGAAATACGAAGTCTGCAGTTGCTGTGAATGTAGTAAAAACACATTGAAATGCTGGAGGGAACTCTGGTGGTCTTTTCATCATCTATAGGAGACAAAGATATATTGGCCATGTTTTGAGCCTGAGTCCCTCTTTATCATGTTTGTGCAAAAGGAGATGGAATGGAAAGACAGATAGGGAAGGGCAATGGGGGAAGAAGGGTGAGGGGGTCAATATTAATGTCATCCGGTTGGAGTGTCCCAGTTGGAAAATGAGATGGGTTCCAATTTGCGAGTGGTCTTAGTCTGGCAGTGCATGAGACCATGGAGAGACAGATCAGCAAGGGAATGGGATGGAGAATTGAAATGGGTGGCCACTGGGAGATCCACACTATTGCAGTGGACAGAGCCGAGGTGCTCAACTCCCAGTCTGCGTCCAGTCTCTCTGATGTAGAGGAGACTACCCCCCATTTCCCCCCCCCCCATCGCATTTCTCTATCTCTGTCTCTCCATTTCATCTCCTTTCACACAAACACAATGAATTCTTACCTCAGCCCATATCATATCCAATTAACACCTTTTGTTGGACTAGATTCCTCCCCCAGCCAGCATTGTCTGAATTCGGAGATTTTCTGATATTTCCAGCTTATTCCTTGAAGAAGGGCTCAGGCCCGAAATGTCGGCAATATATCTTTGTCTCCTGCAGATGCTGAAAAGACCACTTGAGATCCTTCAGCATTTTGGGGTGTTTTGAATTGTATTCACAGTGTCGATGTGGTTAGTCTAGCTAATTTGTTCAATTTTGAACCTCAAGAATTTGATTTTTGGGATTTCAATGATCATTGCCTGGGACATATTTAGTGTGAGTATTAATTCAGACTTATCAATAGCCATTCTTTGAGAGCAGTCTTGCTGTTTGACAAGGAGTTGCAAATGTAATTATCAACAAATAACCCCACTTCTGATGGAAGAAGTCACTTAGGCCACAGACTTGGGCATGACTCTTAAGGAACTAATTTCATTTCATTAATTCAGTTTGCTATATTAGATTTTATTCGCAAGTACCAGTTCAGCTTTAGCAAGAAATAATTTGCACACTGAACAAGATGTATGACAATAAACTCACCATTGTAATCATCTTTCTAATTGAGAAAATTGACTCCAACAACCATCTTCCATTTTCCAAGGTACATCTCTAACCCTTGATGGCTATTAATTTTAGTTTTACGTGGGTTCCTTGAACACCTAGTCAAATGCTTCTTGATGTCAAATGCTCTTGGTCTCCACTCTGGAATTGACATCTTTTGTTTCAAGTTTGCATCAAGGTGGTGAGGTCTGAAGCCAAGTGGTTTCAGTGAAACCCAGACTGGACATCGGTGAGTAAGCCCAGTTCCAGCACTGATGTTGGAGAGCAGACTGGGTGAGAATGGATTTGTTCTGCTTTTTGTGAATACAACTTGCCTGCAGATGTTCAACATGGCCGTGTTGCGACTAGATTAAAAATACTTGGAGAAACTTTTAGCTTTTATCATGTTGATAGCCAAATGAGCGATTTTAATGAAATGGAAAGATAACTCTTCACCTACTCATACACAGTGGTTATATGATGTAATGCCCAATTTAAGCTTGGAGAAAATTAGATACAACATTAAAGATAGAAAGTTTCCATTTTAAAAGATGTGGGGCCCATTCATAGAATAGAGTATAAGTCTGATTATCCAAAATGGTCAGGACCATCCGATTATGTCGGATAAATTGATTTTTTCAGAGAAATGGTCAATTTTTAAAACAGCCCAGTAGCCACAGAAAATCACTTGTAACAGTGTTTAAAGCCTTAAAAGAATGTTTAATTCTCCCCCCAAAAATGTGACGCCAATCACTGACACCTCTTCACTGAAGCCTCTGCTGCCAGGAGCCTGTTGTCCCCACTCCTGCCGGGAGCCCAATGTCACCCCCCGACCTCCCTGCCCCTGCAGGGGAGGCCACTCTCCCTAATGACACCGGGATAAGGGATTCTTCTGACCACTTGTGGCTGAGAGATAGCAGCACGCAGTTTGAGAGGGAGAGTTAGAGAGAAAAGTCAATAGGGGAAGGTAAAGAAGAAATGGAAAGAGAGAGAGAGGAAGGAGTTACCTGAAACATCCTTCTATTTTCATATCGAGTGGATTTGTTTTCAACCTGTGAGGTCAGTTTGGCTCCGAAAAATTTTCAGATAAATGAGGATTTCTGATATCCTAATTTATCTGAATTTTTTTTAAAAATTGGATAATCAGAAGTTATACTGTTATATAGAGTTATACTGTACTCACATGATTGGAAGGATTAAGAAGCCTGGATGTTCCGATGATTCTCTGTCTGAAGGTGGCTATTTGATCCATATCTTCATGTCCATTGATTAGAGGGAGGGGATAGATTAGTACTTTTTTTGTTTGTTTTTATTCTTTTTTTTAGATTAACTTGTTAAGTATGGGTTTAAATATGGTTGTTATAGATCGTATCATTAAATTAGTCAGATTTACCCTTTGTTTAGATCAAGGAATAGTCTAATGTAGTTTTACCTATTTTCTATACAGAATTATTTTAAATAAACAATGATGGATAGGTTTTCAATTTGCATTTATATTAAATGTGTGATATGTAAATATGACCTGTTACTTGTTTTATTAGAATACTTTGTATGTAGGATATATGTTCAACTCAATAAAAATATTTTAAAAAGATAGAAAAATGCTTGGCGAGGTTCATCTACTGCAACTGGAATGATCCTTGATTTTAACACAGCTGGAATGTTGTCTGGTTTCTTAACCTGGGCTTTATCTGATGCAGCCAGCTATTACTTTACAACACATGCAGTGAAACAAATTGGCTGGAGACAGGCTTCAGTGATGGCAGGGATCTTAGGAGGAAACTGAGATGGATCATCTACTCAGCCTCAGCACTTGTCATGGAACATGTTTGCAAATACTTCAACCATCTCTTCAGCAGTCATGGAAAAAAAAAGAATTTTGGAAATGACTTGAAACAATTGCGCAGAGATGTTCCAAGCCACTTGAAGGTGCAATGTTTAATCTGACTGCCAGTGAAACTCCAATCAGGGCAAGCTAACAGTAGAAATGTTCCAAATTACGGCCTTCCAAATTTTGTTTGCTGACATAGTTATGCATCTCTGATTGTTTCCATGAGCTTTTATTCTTTTCATTGCAGCTGTTTCTAATTCCCATAGCATTTTTTAAACATGTTGTACACTGAGAATTTGCTTGTCTATTCTCTGTGGCTTTTCCTT
The DNA here is from genome assembly GCF_036971445.1 of Narcine bancroftii. Taxonomy (NCBI): domain Eukaryota; kingdom Metazoa; phylum Chordata; class Chondrichthyes; order Torpediniformes; family Narcinidae; genus Narcine; species Narcine bancroftii. The sequence continues at coordinate 458,196,507 of NC_091469.1, forward strand.
GTCTAATTTATCTAAGCAACCAGCTTGACTGATGGATGAGAACTTTGCTTCATATAATGCATGATAGTATCTGCCCTACACTGAGACTGGGGGATACGATGATCCATGGTTACAAAACACATATCACTATGGAGCTAGACGTTTATTACAGCTTTGAACAGATGTTTTAATAGGAAAGAAGAAAAATACAAGAACTACAGGTGCTGGAATGAGAAGCAAACAATGAGAAGCTGAAGAGGCTTAAGGGATCAGATAACATTCATCAAGAGAAATGTCAGTCAATGTTGTGAGTTGGAATGCTTTTGTGTGACCTGAAATCTCTACATGGATAATGTCTGACCCATCGAGACCCTCCAGCATCTCATTGTTACCTTACAAAAGGAACGTGGAAGCATTCAATATGTTCGCTTTTGGGTGATGGAAAATGTACATTGTATGCTGGAGGAGTAAAGGCAGGGCATTTAAATCATTACATTAATTAAGCCTGCACTTTGGTACAGTTGTCAATTTAGTTCACTAGTTTCTGTGTGTCTTCTTTCTTCTTTGGCTTGGCTTCGCGGACGAAGATTTATGGAGGGGGTAAAAGTCCACGTCAGCTGCAGGCTCGTTTGTGGCTGACAAGTCCGATGAGGGACAGGCAGACACGGTTGCAGCGGCTGCAGGGGAAAATTGGTTGGTTGGGGTTGGGTGTTGGGTTTTTCCTCCTTTGCCTTTTGTCAGTGAGGTGGGCTCTGCGGTCTTCTTCAAAGGAGGTTGCTGCCCGCCAAACTGTGAGGCGCCAAGATGCACGGTTTGAGGCGAGATCAGCCCACTGGCGGTGGTCAATGTGGCAGGCACCAAGAGATTTCTTTAGGCAGTCCTTGTACCTTTTCTTTGGTGCACCTCTGTCACGGTGGCCAGTGGAGAGCTCGCCATATAACACGATCTTGGGAAGGCGATGGTCCTCCTTGTAATAGCACAGTAATTCCTGAACTATATGTAGGCAGGTACACGGCACGATATGCAGCAAAATAAGCAGCAGGGAGTTCAGAAAATCTGCACTAATTAGTTTTGCAGAAACTAAATACTGTGCAACTCTTCATCCTGGCCTTTGGAGAAACTTTCACAGACTCAAACGTTTTGTTAATATTTATTAATTAATTTCTGAAGGGATTGCACATCTCATAAATCTAAACTTTCTTGTGACTCCATGTCACCAAAACTAAGGAGCTGAATGTTGACTTCAGGAAGAGAAAGCCAGTAGTATACAATCCAGTGATCATTTAGAGATCAGAGGTGGAGAGGGTGAGCAAATTTAACTTCTTGGGAGTCACTATCTTGGAGGATCTTTTCTGGACCCAACAGACCAATGGTATCATGAAGAAAGCATGTCAACTTCTCTACTTCCTCAGGAGTTTGCAGAGATTCGGTATGATGTCAGAAACCCTGGCAAATTTCTACAGAGGAGTGGTCAAAAGTGTGCTGACCAGCTGCATCACGATCTGGTAGGGGAACACCAATATCCTGAACACAAAACTCTCCAAAAGGAGGTTGGCACAGCCCAGGACATCACAGGCAAAATCCTCCCCACTATTGAGTACATCTACAGGGAACACTGCTGTCAGAGAGCAGCAGCAGTCATCAAAGATCCTCACCACCCAGCACACACTCTGTTCTTGCTGCTGCCATCAAGAAAGAGGGATATGTGCCACACGACTCACACCACCAGGTTCAGGAACAGCTTCAATCCCTTCATCATCAGATTCCTTAATGACAAACTCAATCAGAGACTCATTTAAGGACTCTTACCTGTGCACTTTATTGATTTTATTTTTGTTCTCTCTGTATTGCACAGTCAGTTTGTTTACATTCATTATCTGTTTACACTTCTTTTCACTGTGTACAGTTTATTTTTTGCACTACCAATTAGTGGTAATTCTGCTGTGCCCGCAGGATAAAGGAATCTCAAGGTTTTATGTGATGTCATGTATGTACTCTGAACAATAAATCTGAAATCTAAATGCCAAGGGAACACGTCTACATTTTCATTATCTCTGCCAATTCCAGCAGTAGCTAATGTAAAGTTAACTGCAGTTATTGTCAGGTATGGAGGGGGTCTAACTTCCAAATTAATAATTGAATAGTTAGATAATAATGAAAAAGTTACAAGGCACCATCTGTCTTATAATCCAGAACTATTAAACAATTAATATATGACAAAGCATGGCAAAATCTGAGGAAGCTAATTTTAAATGTTTAACTTCCACTTGCAGGGGCACAAAGGAAGGCTGGTACCTTTATGCTGATAGTTCAAATGGGAAATTTGGACACTCAGCTGACATCTTCACTCCAGAAATATCCCTTACTGGTCCAAAATGTAAATTGGTATTTTGGTATCACATGTATGGAGTTACCATTGGATCACTGCAGGTAGTACTTTTCTTACTGTTGAAAACATTTTGTCTTCAATATAATTTCTAGATTATCATGGACTTGTTTTAGAATTTAATTGTAAAACAAACAAATTAAGCATTAAAGTTAAGCAAGAAAATCTGCAGATGCTAGGGTTGAGTGCAGTACACAAAAGTGGTGAAAAACTCAGCAGGTCACACAGCGTTCATTGGAAGTCGAGGGCTATCAAGGTTTCAGGGCTGAAACAAAGAATTCAGGCCCAAAACATTGACTGCCTTTGACTTCCTATGAATGCTGTGTGACCTGCTGAGTTTCTCACCACTTTTGTGTATTGGAAAGTGTGTGTGTGTGTGTGTGTGTGTGTGTGTGTGTGTGTGTGTGTGTGTGTGTGTGTGTGTGTGTGTGTGTGTGTGTGTGTGTGTGTGTGTGTGTGTGTGTGTGTGTGTGTGTGTGTGTGTGTGTGTGTGTGTGTGTGTGTGTGTGTGTGTGTGTGTGTGTGTGTGTGTGCATTAATTAATATATTGAAAGAATGAACATATTACAATTTATTTCCTTAACCAAAACTCGTTCAAACATTCAATTTTGGAAGAACTATTCTTCTGTATTTTCTCCGAAACAAATGACACAAAATAACAACTCATTTGATTTTGTTCAGTAAGAGCTCTGACAAATTCAGATTTTTGTGCCAATGATTACAATTTTTTTTTTCTGTTAAGGTTTTCATTAGATCTGCCAACACGACACAATTACTTTGGTCACTAAGTGGTAGCCAAGGTAACCGTTGGAGGAGGGGAGAAATATTTCTGGGTGTTCAGTCTCATTTTCAGGTTTGGTCTGTTTATTTTTAACTATCTACTTAAATAAAGTGATTTTTAGAAATATGGTTATTGGTTGGATGAGAAAATATAATCTTGAACTTCCTCAGGAGGTGAAGTCTCATAAAATCACTCAGCAAGTCAGGTCAGTGGAAAGTGAGGCAGAACCAATGCTTCAATGGAAGATCCTTCCTCTTCCACCTGAAACATTAATCGTGTTCCTCTCCACAGGTGTTTCCTAACCAGTTCAACATTTCAAGTGTTTTCTCTTCTTGTCCTATAAGGATCCAACTTTATTTAAGAGTCTCTTCCATGAATAGTCGTGTTCAATTTCAAAATTGAGAGGTTCTTGCAGATGTGGGCAATCTGGGCCAGCACTAGTGTCCCTGATGGGAAGCCCTGAGAGAAGTGCACCCAGCTGCCACTCCTTACTGACTGTGTTAGGGAGTTGGGGCTGGGTGAACTCTTAATCATTCAGGAGGCAGAGGGAGTGGTACACAAGAGTTATAGGGGGGCAGTTGCATGTAAGAGGCAGGAAGCAGGGAGCAAGATGACTGTCATTAGAGGGAAAACAATAGGCAGTTAGTGCGGGGATTCATGTGGCTGTTCTTCTCAATAACAAGTAATGCATTTTGAATAGTTGTGAGGGGGGTGAGGGGAGGCGACCTTCCAGGGAAAAGCCGCAGCAGCCAGATCTCTGGTGTAAAGTATGACTCTGGTTCTGAAGGGAAGGAAAGAAAGGAGAGAAGCAGTAGTGATAGGGCATTCATTTGAAAATAGAGGACATGTAGGGGTCAGCATCGGAAACTCTCTTGGGGGGAGGGTTCCGCTGTCACCCTTCCCCCTCAATGTGCATGTGCCAGCCAGCACTTTATGCGCTGCCATCACACTTCCCCTTCATTATGCATGTGCGAGTTGGCATGAGAAGAAATATGGCTGAGCATGCTGCATTTAACAGTGGCCCTTTCTGCCACTTAATTTCTCCTCCATTTGGGATGTAGGACTTACACCATAAAATGGAGGACAAATTAACATCCAGCTCGAGGTGGTGGCAGACGGAGGAAAGAGAGCTCAAAAGCTGGACTGTCCAGCCTAAAACCTGACATCTGGCCACCCTATTTGTGTGAGAAGAATAGACAGAAGATTCTGTGGAAGGGATCGAGACTTTCGAATGGTATGTTGCCTGTGATAGTATGGGATCCTATCACCTCTGTATATATTTCTATATATTTGTATGTAGTGCTAATGACTGACTGAGAGCTATAGCCTCACCTACTGGCCAGGTCATAAGGTGCTGCACCTAACCAGATCCAGGTCAGTCTGGACTGGTCGACCTCTATGTACTACGCTCCAGTCTTTTGGTAATAAAAGTTTTGGTTTGAGTCTATAAGTCTTTGAGTCATTCAACATATTATGTTGCCTCACTGGTGTCAAGGTCAGTGAATTCATAAAATTCAGTGAATCCATAGAATTCTTGAGCTGGAGGGCGAGCAGTTAGATGTTATGGTACATGTTGGTACCAATTACATAGATGGGAAAAAAGTCCTAAAAGGTTAATATTGCATGTTAGGAAGGAAACTGAAGAGCAGGGCCTCAAGAATAGTCATCTCTATATTGTTTCCTATGTCACACGCTCTTGAAGACAAAACATGGCTTTGAAATTGATGCAGGAAGACAGGGTTCAGGTTTGTGAATCATTGGGATCTCCTCTGGGGAATGTATAACGTAAAAAAAGGATTGTTTGTACTTGAACATCAAAGGGACAAATATCCTTGCGGGCAGGTTTGATTGAGCCATTGGAGAGGGTTTAAACTAGCTAGACAGGAGGATGAGATTCAGAGTTAGCTCAGATGATGAAGCAGTTGGTAAAATGGTAGATGCTATGTGTAGCGAGGTTGTAAGGAAGAAGAAGCAGTGAATAAAAATTGCAGTAAGTTGTATGGGATGAAATGTGTGCCCTTTACTCAAGATGTATTATGAATAGAGCCCATAAATGCAGTGTGGATCATTGCATGGAACAATGATGTGGCCATTACAGAAACTTGGCTGTCTCGGGGAAGGGATTGGCTGCTGAATGCAACAGGCTATAGATGTTTCAAAAAGGAAAGGGAGGGAAGTAAAAAAAAAAAAAAAAATGGGGGAATGGCATTGCTCATCAGGGATAGTAACACGACTGCAGAAAAGGGGGGAGTAATGGAGTGTGTATTGACAGTTTGGGTAGTAATCAGGGACAGGAAAGGGGCATTAATCTGACTGAGTGTATATTATGGACCCCCCCCTCCCCATAGCAACAGAGTTATTGACAACCAGATAGGAGGCAGATATTAGAAAACTGCAAAATTAATTAGGTTGTAGTGATGGGAATTGATTGGCACAATCTTTGAGTGAAGGGTTTGGATGGAGTGGAATTTGTCAGGTGCGTTCAGGAAGGTTTCCTAACACAATATGTGGCCGGAGCAACTGAAACGGAGTCTATACTTGACCTGGTATTGGGAAATGAACCAGGTCAGATGTCTCTCGGTGAGCGAACATTTTGGAGAAAGTGAGCACAGCTCTCTCATCTTTATCATAGCACTGGAGAAGGACAGTGGAACAATTTGGGAAAACTTTTAATTGGGGTACGGGAAAATATGATGCTATTAGGCAGGAGCTTGGGAGCATAAATTGGAACCAGATGTACTCTGGGAAATGTATGGCACAAATGTGGCAAGCGTTCAGGAAACATTTGCATGGTGCTTTGCATGAGCATATTGGAGAGTCAGAGGGGGGCATGAGAAGACGTTGACGAGCAGGATTAAGGAAACCTCAAGGCATTTTACAAGTACAGGCATACCCTGTATAGCACGGTTAATATGTTCCAAGCAAGTTCAGTGCTATGGAAACAGCACTGTTCAAAGCATTATTACAATGTACTTAATGTAATATGTTGCAGTCCTATAATTATTTTTCTTATGCAAACATGTGCATAAAATATTTAAAAGGGATATATACAATTTAAAAAACGACATTAAGTGAACATTGTTTATTCAATAAAATAGTTGTCTAATGTTCTTTAGTTCCAGCTCCCACTACCTCTTTCCAACAAATTTAGTGACTGCCCGCTTGGGACAATGACTGCCCACTTGGGACAGGTACTGACCCCTCGGGATGGTGACCACCCAGGACAGGGAGCAACCACCTGGGATGGGGATATATACATTTTCCTTGACCATGTTCTCATTTTGAATTGACTGTAAGTTACATGCTGAAAGAATGGCTAACCAATCTGAATTCATACCAAACTAGGCATAAGGTCAATTATTGATGTCACTAATTTTGCAAGATGCAAAGAAAAATGAAAACGGGCTATTTAATAATTGAATCTTCAACCTGGTGAAGAAGTGCAAAAATTGTACTTTTATCTGATCAAAGATAGAATGAAAGTGCAGTGATCGACCAGTCAGGATGGGGACTGACCACATTATATCAAAACCCATGCTGTTAGATACAAGGGGATGAGCTGTGTAAGGCTAATACCAATCAGAGGTGAGACTGGAAATGTGTGTATGGAGTCAGAGAATGTAGTGGAGGTCCTTAATTAATGGTTTGCTTCAGTATTCACCAGAGAAAATGACCTTGGCAATTTTGAAAAAGAATTAAAGTGGACTGAAGCTCTTCAGCATCAAAGATAAAATATGTTTTGGATCTGTTGAAATTCAAGGAATTAGATGTTGCCAGAACTAGATGGGATTTACCAACACTACTCTGGGAAGTAAGGGACCAGATTACTAAACCACTTGAGAAAATCTTCACATTGTTACTAGGGGCAGGAGAATTAACAGAGGGTTAGATGCCTGTAAGTGTCATTCCCCTGTTCAAGAGAGGGAATAGAAATAACCCAGGATATTATATGCCAGGGAGTCTTGCTTCAGGGTTGGAGAAGATCCCAAGAAACAGGATTTATGAGCATTTAATGAAGCATAATCTAATTAAGTATAATCTGCAGAGTTTCGTAAGGGGAAGGTCATGCCTCACTAGCTTGATTGAATTTTTTGTAGATGCCAAAAAAGGCTACAAAATGGCAAATGGAATTTAATGCAGATAAATGCGAGGTGTTGCACTTTGGAAGGACATACAGAGTAAATGTTAGGGCACTGAAGATTACAATAGAACAGAGGGAGCAGAGAATGGAGATACATAATTTCCTGAAAGTGATGTCACAGGTAAATAGGACTGTAAAGAGGATTTGGGCACATTGGGCTTCATAAATCAAAGAATTGAGTATAGGAGTTGGAATATTATGTTAAAGTTGTATAAGACATTGGTGAGGCCAAATTTGGAGTATTGTGAAGGAAGGGTATCAATAAGTTTGAAAGAATGCAGAAGAGATTTACAAGGATGTTGTTGGGACTTGAGGAGCTGAGTTAAAGGGAAAGGTTAAACAGGTTAAGAGTTTATTCCCTGGAGTATAGAAGGGAGATTTGACAGAGGCATGCAAAATGTTTATGGGTATAGATGGTGTAAATGCAAGCAGTGTTTTCCATTGAGGTTAGGAAGTATAAAAACTAGAGAACATGCTTTCAGGGTGAAAGGGGAAAAGTTTAAAGAGAACATTTGGTGGAACTTTGTTACACAGAGAATAGTGGGACAGTGGAACAAGATGCCAGCTGAATTGGTAAAAATAGGCTCCATTTTGACATATATATTAAAAAAAAACTCTGGTCAGGTACATGGATGGAAGGGGGAATGGAGGGCTATTGTACTGGTGCAGGTAAGTGGGACTAGGCAGAATAATAATTCAGCACAGACTAGAACCGTTGAAGGGACTGGTCTATGCTGTACTGTCCTATTGTTCTAAACAAAAGTCATTGGTAAAGGTAGACTGTAGATGTAATGTATATGGATTTCAGTCAGGCATTTATAAGGTCTCTGTGCAAGGCTCATTCAGAAAGTAAAGAGGAATGAAATCCAAGGTGCCCTTGCTTTGTGGATACAGAATTGACTTGCCCACAGAAGGCGGTGTATGGCCGTTGATGGTTCGTATTCTGCATCGAGGTCAGTGACCAGTTTTGCAGGAATCTGTTCTAGAACCCCTCATTTTTGTAATTTTTATAAATGACCTGGATGCAGGGTGGGTCAGTAAGTATGCAGATGGCACAAAACTGGGTGATATTGTGAGAAGTCTAGAATGTTGCCAGAGATTACAAAGGGAGAAGGTTAGGATGCAGAGCTGGGCTGAGAAGTGATAGATGGAGTTTAACCCAGATAAGAGTGAAATGGTTAATTTCAGTAGGTCCATTCAGCAAGCAGAGCCCAATGTTAATGGGAGGACCCTGTGCAGTGTTCATGAATGAGCTTTCTATCTGTCACTTCCACTGCCTTCAAAAATCCGCATATATTAAAAAAAAACTCATCTCACCCTGGCCAGACTCCCTTCACCATCCTCCCTCCAGGAAAAAGATTCACATGTGTGAAATAATGCACCACTAGATTCAAGGGCAGCTTCTTTCCTGCTTTATCAAACTCCTGCATGAATACCAACATAGTAAAATTATGGTGATTTACTCCCTACCGACTGATCTCTCTCTGTCACTACTTTTGTATTGTCTTACTTGGTCATTGTGGTGCGCTCTAAGTCAGAAGCAAACACACAAAACCAAAAGACTGTACAACAGGCTTTATTCAACATAAACCTCCACAGAGCTAGCTGTGACATTATGTCGCTGTAAACTCTGAGAGTGTCTTCGAAGGGCCAGCTCAGGCTTGTATCCCAGAGGGTGATTGACACCCGACCGGGTGGGGCTTTGTCCATTCAGGTCAGCTGATTGACAGGCGGCCTGGTGTTGTCTTGTCCCCATGCTCTTCTGCAGGTACAGAGGTTGCCCCCTGCAGTAGACCTGTGGTATACCACCACAGTGGTGCTAGTGGCTGAATCATAGATTGTATTCAAACACAGAAAGATTTCTGGACTATCAATGGATATGGGGATAGTGCTTGAAAATGGTACTGAGGTAGAATAGTCATAATCTTGATGAGTGGCCTACTCTGGTCTTATTTCTTAAGCTTTTTTATTGTTTTTATTATTAATGAATGAGGTTTATTCCCAAGTATACTGATGGGTTGTATTATCTTTCCAGGTCTTCTTAAGAACCAAGCGAGGTGTGAGTTACATGGGTGATATTGCAGTGGATGATATTTCCTTTGAAAATTGTGCATCTCTCCTGGTCCCAGATAAACCGTGCAACTCTGACGAGTACTCGTGCACCAACAGATATTGCATTCCTAAACATCAACTCTGTGACTTCACCAATGACTGCGCTGATCATTCGGATGAACATCCTGGCATCTGCAGTAAGTACTTAAAATCACACTTCTATAATGCACCCACAAATTTATCTGCAGCTAATTAGATTATTGATAAATATGCTGCATGGAGGAATTATTGTTTCACTTTGGGACTTAGTTGAGAGTGGAATGTAAGATGACCTTGCCAATTTACTCCAGTTGGTCCCATAAATGTTAAGAAATATTTATCAAATTCTTATGTCTTTACTCGAATTGAACAGAGAATTTTCAATGATTGAATCACTCCCTACCTTCCATGTTTCCCTCCCTCCATCTACAGATATCCTATTTTTAATTTAATTTAAAGCAGCTTTGCCACACAGTGGTGGCCAATTTCGGCCTTTCAACCTGCGCTGTACAACTACATTCAATGTTATTGGAAGGTGGGAGGAGACCAGAGCATGGGGGAAAATCCCATGCAGGGCACAGGGAGAATGTACAAACAACTCATAGACAGCACTGGATTTGATCTAGGGTTGCTGGTGTTGCGTTAGCCATGTCACCCTTTTTCCTTTATACACCTCTAGCCTTTTTCGTCCTTTTTCCCCTCTTGGTTCCATCCACTTACTCCGTGTTCACTTAGATCAGTGGTTCTCAACCTTTTTCTTTCCTCTTACATCCCACTTTAAGTAATCCCTATGCCATAGATGCTCTGTGATTAGTAAGGGTCTGCTTAAGGTGGTATTTGGATGGAAAGAAAAAGTTTGAAAACCACTGTTTTAATCCTACCTAATGGACTCGTTATGTACACTGTTTTATAACTCCAAAGGAAATGGCCCGATAATAATTTTTCTCAAGCAAAATATTTCAGTAATAATTAGGTCTAAAGCAGTGGTTCTCATCTTTCCTCTAATCATAGGATACCGATGGCATAAGGATTATTTAAAGTGGTAAGGTCAATGAGTGGAAAGAAGGTCAAGAACCACTGACATAGATCCTCTCCTTTGTCTGCTTCCATTTGTCTCCATCTTCATGTCCCCATTATCACTTCCCTTACATCTGATTGCAGCACTGGTAACTTTTGCATCCCTCCAACAGTGGTCTGCCCCTTCACCCTCCCCTTGCCCCATGTGGCTCCATCTGTCTGTTCCCAATGATCACCCACCAGCCTTTGTGTACCATCTCCACTATTTTCTCTCTCACACCTAACACCATCTGCTCATCACTTAACGCCTTCTGGCTCCTGTCTCACTGCTGCCCATCTCCTCTTATATCAACCTTGATGCAGAGTCAAAAAATTGACAATTCCTCTCCCCCCCCCACCCCATCAGATGTTGCCCAACATGCTGAGTTTCTCCAGCAGTTGAATCTTTGCACAAAATCCTACAGACAGAAAAGTTTTTGAGTGTTAATCTCCATGCATATTTTTAAAAAATAGCCCAAATTTAAATTGTAAAGTTGCTCCATAGGCAACTAACTGATGGGAACAATACTTCCATTTGACTAATGCTATATTCCACAGAGAGTGAGGAGTAATGTTGTTTAAGGCAGAACTGGCTAATTTATTCAGAAAGATGGAGAATTAAAAAATAAGAACAAAGCAGCTTAGAACTGATCCTGGAGAACCATGCTGATTGTAGAAAATTCAGAAGGCAATTGAATAAAGAAAGAAGTAAAGCCAAGACAAAGGACAAGTGGGATTGCATGGCTAGTGTAGCCATTAGCTATTTCAGTGCCAGCAATCAGGGTTCAAATCCCGTGCTGTCTGTAAGGAGTTTGTGCACTCTCCCTTTGTCTGTGTGGGCTTCCTCCAGGTGCTCATTTTCCTTCCACCCTTCAAAAATGTACAGGGGTTGTAGGTTAGTTGGGTGCAATTGGGTGGCAGGGGCTCGTGAAGGGGCTGTTACTGTGCTATATCTCAAAATTCAAATTTAAGATGCAAGCAGCAGAGTTAAAGCAGGATCCTAAAACATTCTATAGGTATGCAGACAGGAACAAATGGTACCGGCTGAATATTTCTGTATCTGTCTTCACAAAGGAAATAAGATTTTGCTGGAGTCTCAGCAAAGGGAAATGTAATTGATTTTCTGAAGAGAATAAAAACTGATAATTCGGAATTGGTATTGTGTTGAAAAGAGATGAGGGGTTATTTATCTTGGATAAATGATCAATGTTTCCCAAGTCAAGTTTATTGTCATCTGATTACACAAATACAGTCCGATGAAACTGATGATCCTCAGTGCAAAACATGCAGACACACAAGAAGACATAACACACAATATATATGCAGGACAAGTTGTGGGGGTACACTACTGGCCTACTGCAGGGGGAAACCTCTGTACCTGCAAGAGTGTATCACCGGCCTACTGCAGGGGGCAACCTCTGTACCTACAGGAGTGTAAAGGGGACAGGACAACAACTGGCCGACAGTCAATCAGTCGACCTGAATGGATCAAGCCCCACCCAGTCGGATGTCAATCACCCTCTGGGATATAAGCCTGGGTCGGCCTCCGAAGTCTCACTCAGAGTTACTGCAGCCACAACCAGCCTGGCTCTGTGGAAGTCTTTGTGGATTAAAGCCTGTTGTATTTGCCTTGTGTGTGTCTGGTTCTGTCTAACAGCGCACCACACAAGTATTCATATATATATCTATAGATATAGATATATATCTATATATATAAATAAATATCATTTAATGAATATGAAAGTCTCAGATGGTTAGGGTGAACAGTTTCTTTGGTCATTCAGCATTCTCGCTACCCATGGGAAGAAACTGTTCCTCAGTCTGGTGGTGCTGGCTCTGATCCTCCTGCATCTCTTTCCTGATGGGAGTAGCTGAAAGATGCTGTGTGCAAGGTAGAAGGGGTCCTCAACAATTTGAATGCACTCATCAGACAATGATCCCGATAGGTCATGTGGATTGACCTCCAATCCATTTCTCTGCATCAACACCATGATGCAGCTAGCCAGGGCACATTCAATAGATTCCTGTGGAAGTTTGATGTCCCACTTCTGTCTTCTCAGGAAGTACTGTTGCATCTTCTTGACAAGTGAGGAGATGTTGTGTGTCCAACTGATGGAGTCATCCATTGACTGTACTTTCATTGAACACTTCATCAGTGATTATCCACCTACAGTAGGATCTTACCAAAGTCTGGGCTGTGGCTTTGCACAGAGCTGACCAAAATGCTACCTGCATGTGAAAGCCAAACAAATAAAATACATTTCATCTTTCACTGTGAACAATCATGGATAATAACATTTTGTGCAGGATTCTGAGTTATTAGCTTATTCAGGAAAATGCCTGGGTGTGCCTTCACTCTTGCATCCTGTGGAATGTCACCCAGATCCAGCCAGGTAGGCAGTTTTTTGCTATCAGGATGACAGCACTGCTGCTGGTTCGGTCCTGGGAAGAGCAGAAAAGCAATCTTTCACCATGCCTGCACATGCTCGTGCTCAGCAGCCCAGATCACCTGGGTGCATGCCCTGGGAAGCAGCAGATCAGTGCAAGGCACTGAATCACCAATAAGGAGAGGCCTGGAAGACGACCCTACAGGAAAGAAGGCCCCATCGGTGGACCATCCTAGGGCTTAGCAGATGGAAGCATGATACCAGACAGTGGGCCTACTGCTGAATTTGGTGAAAATGAGGAGGGCTCCTGAAAAGAAATCACTTTGGGAATTCAGTGTGAATGGCTGAGGAGGTTGACTTGGATGCCTCAAGGTCAGGTTGTAACAGCACTGATCTACCACAGCTTACAAGCAAATAAAGAATACACTCACTCGTTTCTTTCAGCACACCATGAAGCCAACTTTCTTTTCATTATTCACTGGACACAACATTGCATTCTTCAACTTCCCAAACACCACCTAGTTGCACTCCTCTGACCTTTGCATTGGCTCACTGCCATATGGGTAATATTAATGCTCTCCCTCTCCTCATCCCGACGAAGGTAAGTAGGCGACCACGACAGCCCCCACCAACCCCCTGGCCTCCAAACCATGCAAGAAGGCGAATGATTGGAACTGCCCCTCTATGTAACAGTCCGGAGGGCTGACAGTTCGGCCCAACCTTGTACGATTGGTGAGGATGCGACTGGCCCTCTGACTCTAGCTCCGAGGCAGAACATGGACCTTTGGTAAGCGCCGGCTTCAACCTGTCGATGGAAACTGTGTCGTCTTTTCCGTCCCTGTCGATCACAAAGGTTTTTGGGTGGCATTGTAAGACCGAGAAAAGACCATTAGAAATGGGCATCATGCCAGAGGAACACATGAGTACATCATTGTAAATCATTCAGTACGTACAATGCAGATGACGCCTGCCATGTAGGAGTAGGCTGGAGTAATATCACGTTTTCCCAAAGTTAATCCATATAACTAGCCGGATCATAGAGTGTTTTGCTTGGACTCGGATTCACAAACTTGCATGGCAAGGTTAATGTAATGCTCTGCCACTGAGCATCTGAGATAACATAACATAACAATTACAGCACAGAAACAGGCCATTAGGCCCTTATAGTCCATACCGAACCAAACACCCCTTTCTAGTCCCACCTCCCTGCACAATGCCCATAACCCTCCATCTTCTTCTCATCCATATACCTGTCCAACCTTTTCTTAAATAATACAATTGACTCCGCCGCCACTATTTCTCCCGGAAGCTCATTCCACACGGCTACCACTCTCTGAGTAAAAAAGTTCCCCCTCATGTTGCCTCTAAACCTCTGCCCCTTAATTCTTAACTCATGTCCTCTTGTTTTAATCTTTCCTCCTCTTAACGGAAATAGTCTATCCACATCCATTCTGTCTATCCCTTTCATAATCTTAAATACTTCTATCAAATCCCCTCTCAACCTTCTACGCTCCAAAGAATAAAGACCCAATCTGTCCAATCTCTCCCCATACTCCAGATGCTTAAACCCAGGCAACATTCTGGTAAACCTTCTCTGCACTCTCTCCACTCTGTTTATATCCTTCCTATAATTAGGCGACCAGAACTGCACACAGAACTCCAAATTAGGCCGCACCAACGTCTTATACAATCTCAACATCACCTCCCAACTCCTATATTCCATGCAATGATTGATAAAGGCCAGCATACTAAAAGCCTTCTTCACCACCCTATTCACGTGAGTTTCTACCTTCAGGGAACGATGTACCGTTACTCCTAAATCTTTCTGCTCTTCTGTATTCATCAATGCTCTCCCATTTACCACGTATGTCCTATTCTGATTCTTCTTACCAAAATGAAGCACCTCACACTTATCAGCATTAAATTCCATCTGCCATTTTTCAGCCCACTTTTCTAAGCAGCCCAAATCCCTCTGCAATCCTTGAAAACCTTCATTATCCACTATTGCACCTATCTTAGTATCGTCTGCATATTTACTAATCCAATTCACCACCCCATCATCTAGATCATTAATGTAAATAACGAACAACAATGGGCCCAATACAGTTCCTTGAGGCACACCACTGGTCACCGGCCTCCAACCTGACAGACAATTATCCACTACCACTCTCTGGCCTCTCCCCTTCAGCCAATGTTCAATCCATTTGACTATCTCAAAATTTATACCTAAAGATTGCACCTTCCTAACTAACCTTCCATGTGGTACCTTATCGAAGGCCTTACTGAAGTCCATATAGACAACATGCACTGCGCTACCCTCATCCACATTCCTAGTCACCTCTTCAAAAAATTCAATCAGATTGGTCAAACATGACCTTCCTCCCACAAATCCATGTTGAGTGCTCCTGA
The DNA here is from genome assembly GCF_036971445.1 of Narcine bancroftii. Classification (NCBI taxonomy): domain Eukaryota; kingdom Metazoa; phylum Chordata; class Chondrichthyes; order Torpediniformes; family Narcinidae; genus Narcine; species Narcine bancroftii. The sequence continues at coordinate 458,211,737 of NC_091469.1, forward strand.
TCAGACCCTGTCTATCCAGATGTTTATAAGTACTATCTCTAAGAATTTTCTCCATTAATTTACCTACCACAGACGTCAAACTTACAGTCCGATAGTTGCCAGGCTTCCTCCTTGAACCCTTTTTAAATAACGGAACCACATGCGCAATGCACCAATCCTCCGGCACTATCCCCATATCTAATGACATTTGGAAAATTACCGCCAGAGCCTCTGCTATTTCCTCCTTCACTTCTCTCAATGTCCTGGGGAAGATCCCGTCTGGTCCCGGAGACTTATCCACCTTTATATTCTTCAAAAGCCTTAAAACTACACCTTTTGTAATCTCTATATTCCCCATATTTACCCAATTTGCTTTTTTTTATCTCACATCTCCCAATATCCTTCTCCTTAGTGAATACCGAAGAAAAGAAACTGTTCAATATCTCCCCCATTTCTCTAGGCTCCACACACAGTTTTCCGCTCTGATTTTCTAAGGGACCAATTTTGTCTCTAGCTTTCCTCTTACCATTAACATATTTGTAGAACTCTTTTGGATTAGTTTTCACCCTGCTTGCCATAGTTTCCTCGTACCTTCTTTTAGCTTTCCTAATTCCTCTCTTAAGATTCCTCTTACATTCAATGTATCTTTCAAACAACTCCTTAACTCCATGCTTCTTATATCTAATGTACGCCTCCCTTTTTCTTCGAACCAAGTTTCCAATATTCCTTGAAAACCACGGCTCTCTCAAACCTTTTGCCCCTCCTTTTAACCTAACAGGAACATAAAGCTTTTGCACTCTCAAAATCTGATCTTTAAAAGACTTCCATCTCTCTACTACATCCTGCCCATAAAACAAATTGTCCCAATGCACACCCTGCAAGTCCTTTCGCATCTCCTCAAATCTAGCTTTTCCCCAATCAAAAACCTCAACCCTTGGCCCTGACTTCTCTCTTTCCATAATGACATTGAAGCTGATGGCATTATGATCACTGGACCCGAAGTGCTCGCCAACACTAACCTCCGTCACTTGACCCATCCCATTTGCCAACTGTAGATCTAACACTTCTCCTTCTCTGTTTGGCACCTCTACATATTGTTGTAAAAAACTATCTTGCACACATTTCACAAACTCTAACCCATCCAGTCCTTTCACAGAATGTGTTTCCCAATCTATATGTGGAAAATTAAAATCTCCCATAATTACAACCCTGTGCTTATCACAAATATCTACTATCTCCCTACAGATTTACTCCTCTAGGTCTCAGTACCCTCCGGGTGGTCTATAATACAGCCCTACAAGTGTAACCTCTCCTTTCCTACTCCTCAGTTCCACCCAAATAGCCTCCGTGGATGTGCCCTCTAATCTATCCTTCCTAGGCACCGCTGTAATATTTTCCCTGACAAGCAATGCAACCCCACCTTCTCTTGCCCCTCTGACTCTATCACACCTAAAACAACGAAACCCAGGGATATTCAGCTGCCAATCACATCCCTCCTGCAACCATGTCTCACTAATCGCTACCGCATCATACTTCCAAGTATCAATCCACACCTTCAGCTCATCCACCTTTTTTTACAATACTCCTGGCATTAAAATATATGAATTTCAGAGATTTCCCAATTTTTAATCCCTGTTTTCCCTCATCTTTAATAACAACATTATTTACTTTTCCTGCCAATTGCCCTTCATCTTCTTCCAGAGCAATTCCCTTCTCTATCACCTGCCCATCCATATTCAAATACTTACTACAAACTTGCCATAGTTTCCTCGTACCTTCTTTTAGCTTTCCTAATTCCTCTCTTAAGATTCCTCTTACATTCACATTTGTGGGCCAAATGTTTGCTCCACGTACATGCATCACCACCTGTTGTTAATGCTGCCTTCAATTGTCAATGAAGGCGTTAACCTGCGGATGGTAAGCCATTGTGTGAATACGGGTAGTGCCCAGAAGATCAGTGAGAGCTCGGAACAGCACCAACTCAAACTGAGACCCTCAATCCATTGTAATAGTGACCAGAACACCAAAAGATGGAATCCAGCAATCCACGAAAGCCCTAGCAACCGTCTCTACAGAGATCTCAGTGATAGGCATGGCCTCCTGCCTTGTGGTAGTCCGGTCTTCACACATGAATAGATAAGTATATCCCCGAGATGGCGGAAGCAACCTATCAAGTCCAAGTGCTGAATCTCTCTGGGTGAGTAGAGATGTGTTTGGGGAGTTGAGGAATGCAATGTTGTGCCTAGTGAATCATTAAAAAGAAAGTCCGCTTCATGGTGTGCTGAAATAAATGAGTGAGTGCATTCTTTAAGGTCACCACTCGACAGAACAGGAGGCCATGCAGCTCCAGAGGCTACTGGATTGCAGAAGGCAGCAGTTCTGGAGGAGGGAGGAAGGATTTATGGATACTCAATGTCACTGGGGACTCTCGTTTGCTTCTCTTTCCTCTCTTGATAGTGCGACTGTGTTTGGTGGAGCCTGTTTGTGGGCCTTAACTGGGAAAACAAAGGAAAAACATATTTGTCTTATCTTTGAATACATGCCAATAAATGGAATCTTCCATCTTAAACCTACTGTTCTTTTCTGGCTGTATTACGTGGTTGAGTTAAGTTAAAGTGTAATTCTGTTTTCATGTTTAAAGATAATTAAAAACAACTTTTGTTTAAGTAATCATTTGTCTTGGTGAATATCTATTGCTGCTGGGTTTTGGGTCCATTGGGCTTGTAAGAAGATAAATGAATCTAAATACATAATGAAACAGATCTGATCAGATCAGATACTATTTATTGTCATGTAATAAAACAGAAATGAAATACTACATTAAATTACGCATTTAATGTAGTATTTCATTTCTGTTTCATTACAGTTGGAGGAAGAGGAGCAAAAGTGTATCCCCAGCAGGGTCACTGAGTGTCCATAGAATCATCTCCAACATTTCCATAGCCTCTGCAGAAATTCACTTAATTAATGACCTGTCATGGACACACATCTCCTCCATTGTCAAGAAGGCACAAGAGCGACCACACTTCCTGAGAAGACTGAATTCAAACCATCATCAACTCAAGCCCAGGTCCAAACCTCCGATGCAATGAGGAAACCTTCAGTGCCCAGGGCCCTTTGGGAGCCCTCCTTGCCCTCGGCATCCTCTCCAATACATCAGCCTGTGTGAGTCCTTTGACCTCAAGCCACCAGCAGCACAGTGTGAATTCCTCGCCCACAAATGACAACAGCTCACCATCAGTGTGTGTCCATCACATGCAGAGTCGTTCACTGATCTCCACTATGGTCACCATCCTTGGGGTCATCTCCTTTGCTTCTCCTTCTCGGGGGAGGGGGTGTGTTCTCCCTGTTAGTGGTGCCCTGCACCAGTCCACTGTTCCCCCGGAGATCACAACCCCTCATGGCCGTGGCCGAATATAGGTACCACCATCTTGAGTCTAGATCCTGCGGTCAGTAGATATTAAATAAAACATCCTCAGCTACTTCAATAAGCTATTTAAAGCCTATACGCTACCATCAACAGTGGGACAGAATGACAGGGTATTTCAGGGGAATGCTGTGTCTCTGCACCACTTGCTTTCCTCGGTCCACACCAACGGCAGCGCTGCCCTTACAATAGCTCCGACAGTGTCGCTATGAATGGCAGGGCCCTAGGGTGTGCTGTGAGAGATAGAGACCTTAAGGTATTGGTACATAGTTCCCTGAATGTGGCAATGCAAGTAGACAGGGTTATGAAGAATGCAATTGACACGCTGACCTTGTTCAGGGGAAGTTTTGCCTCGGACAGCAAAATCATTTGACTTGGAAGCTGAAAAGGAAGCTTTGCAAAAGTAAAAGAAAGAAAGCCAAGCCATTGACGTGTTCTTCCATGTGGAAACACCTGCAATTTCTACGAACTATGCGTCTGAGTTTGGGATATTGGTCACATCAAGATCTATCAGTGAATCATTGCAGGAATCCTGGTTTAAGAGGGAACCCAATGTTGTGACCCAAGTACCCAATTATCACTTTGCACCAATCCTAGCTAAGTTATCACGTTCACAAACAAGAGGTCCCCTTGTAGTCTGGTATATTGATCTTTACCGTGCAAAGGCCATTCATCAGCCCTACACTGTCACAGATGCTTCGCATCAGGAGATCTCCCCTACACAGCCTCCAAGCTGAGAGTGACTCCAACATGATAAATCCATCTGTGGTCTGTTAACCAAGAGCTGCAATTAGGATAGACCTGCTATATTTATTCTTTCTGCCGGCTCTTGCCCCACAGAAATTATTTCCTTATTTCATGAATCTATCCTGTCTCTCCTTGTCGCATCCCTTCCCACCTTGCCTACCCTCCATCAATTTGACCATTTCTTCCCTGGACTTCACCTCAATTAGTCATGATGAATCTCCAGTCTCTATAGACCTCCACATTCCCACCCCCAATCAGGAAGATCTTAAAACCCTTCGCTTCTTCTGCAATAAAGATCCAAACATCCCCCCACCCACCAAACATTTTCATCTGCCTGACAAAATTTGTCCTGATACTAAGAGATGTAACCATGTGCCCTCATATGAGTCCCAGCTGGGTTTTTTGGTATATTGCTTTTTGTGATTTTATTTAATATCTGGTTTAGATCTTCCCAAAATTTTTTCACTTTCTCACATGTCCAAATTGCATGAATTGTTGTTCCCGTTTCCTTTTTACAGCGAAAACATCTGTCTGATACTTTTGGGTCCCATTTATTTAACTTTTGGGGTGTGGTGTATAGCCTGTGTAACCAATTATATTGTATCATGCGTAACCTCGTGTTTATTGTATTTCTCATAGTTCCGGAGCATAGCTTTTCCCATGTTTCATTCTTTAACTTTATGTTTAGATCTTGTTCCCATTTTTGTTTAGGTTTACCATTTGTTTCCTCGTTCTCGTTTTCTTGCAGTTTGATGTACATGTTTGTTATAAATTTTTAAATTATCATTGTTTCTGTAATCACATATTCAAAATTGCTTCCTTCTGGTAACCTCAGACTGTTTCCCAATTTGTCCTTCAAGTAGGTTTTCAGTTGGTGGTTTGCAAACATTGTATTGTGAATTATATTATATTTATCCTTCATTTGTTCAAAGGATAATAATTTATTTCCTGAAAAACAATTTTCTATTCTTTTGATCCCTTTTCTTTCCCATTCTCTGAAGGAAATGTTATCTATTGTGAAAGGGATTCGTTGATTTTGCGTCAATATTAGTTTTGGTAGTTGGTAATTTGTTTTATTCCTTTCTTCTTCCAAGTGTTGAGCAGATGATGCAATACCGGTGAATTCCTACATTGCACCAATTTTTCATCCCATTTATATAGTATATGTTCAGGTATCTTCTCCCCTATTTTATCTAGTTCTAATCTGGTCCAATCTGGTTTTTTCCCTTGTTTGATAAAAATCTGATAGGTATCTTAATTGTGCAGCTCTATAATAATTCTTAAAGTTTGGAGGTAAGCCTCCTTGTTTGTACCATTCTGTTAATTTATCTAGTGCTATCCTCGGTTTCCCCCCTTTCCATAAGAATTTCCTTATTATTTTCTTTAGCTCCTTGAAGAATTTCTCTGTTAGGTGAATTGGTAATGACTGAAATAGGTATTATATCCTTGGGAAAATGTTCATTTTAATACAGTTTATCCTTCCTATCAGTGTTAGTGGTAAGTCTTTCCAATGCTCTAAGTCGTTTTGTAATTTTTTCATTAATGGATGATAATTTAGTTTATATAGATGGCCGAGATTTTTATTTAGTTGTATACCTAGGTATCGCATTGCTTGTGTTTCCCATCTAAATGGTGATTATTTCTTAAACTTTGTGAAATCCGCATTATTCATTGGCATTGTTTCACTTTTATTTACGTTGATCTTGTACCCCGATACTTCTTCATATTCCTTCAATTTCCTATGTAATTCTTTTATTGATATTTCTGGTTCTGTTAAGTATATTATAACGTCATCTGCAAATAGACTGATTTTATATTCCTTCTCTTTTATTTTTATCCCTCTTATTTTATTTTCTGTTCTTATCAGTTCTGCTAGTGGTTCTATAGCTAACGCGAACAGTGAGGGAGATAGTGGACATCCCTGTCTTGTTGATCTGCTTAAGTTAAATTGTTTTGATATATATCCATTTACTGCCACTTTTGCCAATGGCCCTTTATATAATGCTTTAATCCAATTAATATATTTCTCTGGTAGGCTGAATTTTTGTAGTACTTTGAATAAATAATTCCATTCTACTCTGTCAAAGGCCTTCTCTGCGTCTCAAGCAACCGCTACTGTTGGAGTTTTATTTCCTTCTACTGCATGAATTAAGTTAATAAATTTGCAGGTATTGTCCATTGTTCGTCTTTTTTTAATAAATCCAGTTTGGTCTAGATTTACTATTTTTGGTACATAGTTGGCCAATCTGTTTGCTAATAGATTAGCTATTATCTTATAATCTGTGTTAAGTAGAGATATTGGTCTATATGATGCTAGTGCAAGTGGATCTTTCCCTGTCTTTGGTATTACTGTAATTATTGCTGTTTTGCATGAATCTGGTATGTTTTGTGTTTTTATCAATCTGGTTAATTACTTCCAGGAGAGAAGGAATTAATAAGTCTTTAAATGTTTTATAGAATTCTATTGGGAGTCCATCCTCTCCTGGTGTTTTATTGTTCAGTAGTTTTTTTAATATCTCCTGTAATTCTTCTATTTCAAATGGTTTTATTAATTTATTTTGCTCCTCTGTTTGTAATTTCGGTAGTTCAATTTTAGTTAGAAATTCATCTATTTTGTCTTCTTTCCCTTCATTTTCAGTTTGATATAGTTGTTCGTAGAATTTCCTGAAGTTTTCATTGATCTCCGTTGGATTATATGTAATTTGTTTGTCCTTTTTCCTGAATGCCAATACCATTCTTTTAGTTTGTTCTGTCTTAAGCAGCCATGCTAGAATTTTGTGTGTTTTTTCTCCTAGCTCATAATATTTCTGTTTTTTCTTCATTATGTTCTTCTCCACCTTATATGTTTGTAGTGTTTCATATTTTATTTTTTTGTCTGCCAATTCTCTTCTTTTAGTTGTATCTTCCTTTATTGCTAATTCTTTTTCTGTATTTGTTATTTCCCTTTCCAACTGTTCTGTTTCCCGATTGTAGTCCTTCTTCATCTTAGTTACATAATTTATTATTTGCCCTCTGATGAACGCTTTCATTGCATCCCATAGTATAAACTTATCTTTCACTGATTCCGTATTTATTTCAAAGTACATTTTAATTTGTTGTTTAATGAATTCTCTAAAATCCTGTCTTTTAAGTAGCATGGAGTTTAATCTCCATCTATACATTCTTGGTGGGATGTCCTCTAGCTCTATTGCCAATAAGAGGGGTGAGTGATCCGATAATAGTCTAGCTTTATATTCCGTTTTCCTAACTCTCCCTTGAATGTGGGCTGATAACAGGAATAGATCTATCCTTGAGTATGTTTTATGTCTACCCAAATAATATGAATATTCCTTTTCCTTTGGGTGTTGTTTCCTCCATATATCCAAAAGTTGCATTTCTTGCATCGATTTAATTATAAATTTGGTTACTTTGTTTTTTCTGTTAGTTTTTTTTCCAGTTTTATCCATTTTTGCGTCCAAATTAAGGTTAAAATCCCCTCCTATTAGTATGTTCAAAAAGATATCTAGCATAAATTTTTGATCTTCATTAGAATTCCAAAATTCTGAATATATCTGTCATTTTATCATTACATATCTCCCTGCTGGATCTATTATTTCCTCTTCTATTTTGATTGGTACATTTTTATTAATTAATATAGCTACTCCTCTGGCTTTTGAATTATATGATGCTGCTGTTACATGTCCTATCCAATCTCTCTTTAATTTCTTGTGTTCCACTTCAGTTAGATGTGTTTCTTGTATGAATGCTATATCAATTTTTTATTTTTTCAGTATATTTAACAGTTTCTTCCTTTTGATTTGCTTATGTATTCCATTATTATTTAAAGTCATATAGTTCAACATTGTCATTTCATACTTTGTTTATCTTTCCTTTCCATTTCCTCATCACCACCTTCCCTTCTTATCCATTTCTGCTTTCTTTTTTTGAACACATTATAAGACAACATTTCTAAAACATAAAATATTTCCACTATTCTCATATCTAAAATTCCTTTAACCCCAATAGTCCCTCCCCTTTCTGAGTTGCCCTTTGTCCCTTGTCGGGCAACCACATCTCCCCTCTCCATTTGGATTTGCGAATCCGCTCGCAAGCAGAATAACAGTGACTGTTATTCTTCCCCACCCAGACCCCCCCCAGAAAAGATTTTAATCTTCATGTATAACAAAGGTCACTCTCTTAATTCCCTCCTTACTTCCTTTCTTCCTTTTCTTAGTTCTTACTTATACTCTATTTATATATATATATATATATATATATATATATAGTTTGTTGTCATTTTTGTTCTTGTTACATCTCTTCATCTCTCTGTCTGTTTTGTAGTTGTTCTGCAAATTTTCGTGCTTCTTCCGGATCCGAGAATAGTTTGCTTTGCTGCCCCGGGATAACTATTTTAAGTACCACTGTGTATTTTAACATAAATTTATAACCTTTTTCCCATAGGGTCGTTTTTGCTGCATTAAACTCCTTCCTCTTCTTCAGGAGTTCAAAACTTATATCTGGATAGAAAAAAAAATTTGACCCTTGTATTCCAGTGGTTTTTTGTCTTCTCTTATTTTTTTCATTGCTTTCTCCAAAATATTTTCTCTTGTTGTATATCTTAGGAATTTTACTAGAATGGATCTTGGTTTTTGTTGTGGTTGTGGTTTAGGGGCTAATGTTCTGTGTGACCTTTCTATTTCTATTTCTTCCTGTAATTCTGGCCTTCCTAGGACCCTGGGGATCCATTCTTTTATAAATTCTTTCATATCTTTGCCGCCTTCATCTTCCTTATTTTCTCCTATTATAGTTTTCCATTATATCCATCTTCTGAGCTAACAGCTCCTGTGTTTCTTTAACTTTCTTATCAGATTCTTCTAATTTCTTTTTTAAGTCATCTACCTCCATTTCTATGGCTGTTTCTCGTTCTTTCACCCTGTCTACTCTTTTTCCTATTTCTGTCATAATCATCTCTAATGTATTCACTTTTTCTTCTGTACTTTTTATTCTTCTTTTTATTTCACTGAATTCTTGTGTCTGCCATTCTTTTACTGTTTCCAGATATTCTTTAAAAAAAAATATATCCATGCACTTGCCCTTCCCTTCATCTTCCATTTCTCTGTGTTCTTCCTCCTCTTCTTCTGAGTCCACTCTAGGATCTGTGTCTTTTACCTCTGTCTCTTCTGATCTTCTTGTTGGGTTGTTTATTTTATTTTATTTTGTTGGGTATTTTTGTTCTTCTTATTTTTATTAAAAGTGTCTTGGTGTTGGTCTTCTTCCTCTGAGTTGGTCATCTGTTGTTTCTTTGATTTCCTATTTTTATTCTCTTCCTTCTTGTTCCCGTTATTTTCTATGTTTTCCTGTTGTGAGTCTTGCTGTCATGTTATACTTGTCTGTTTCTGCTGTGGAGATTTACTCCTCAGCTGGTCCCCCCTCCCGTCGGTGTTGTTTTTGTCTTGTGCATCGCGCATGTGCGAGGATTTATTTGGCTCCGTGAGCCATCTTTGTAGTCCTGAGTTCGGGGTTTCCACTGACCTCAGGGAGCGGACTTCTCTCTCCATGGCGGGCTTTCTCGTACCGGTAAGGCCTTCACCTTCCTCTTCTGACGTCCTTCCTTCTTCTTTTCTTCCCGTTGTTTTTGGTTTTTCTTTCTTTGCTGCCATTTTCTCCAGAGTTTCACTTTCAATTTGTTATGGTTTCTGTGCTAGTGACTTTGTTTTTTCTCTGCCTTTTTTTCACTTTTCTGGAGAGGGCTGGTATTTTCTTACCAGTCGCTACTCCATCAAATGACTTCCTTCCTGTGAGGTTGTTGTTGATGCACCATTTAGCCAAGTTTTCAATCAACCACCTGCATACTGACTCATCTCCCCTTTTTATACAACCCACTGCCACGCTATCACCATTATTGTCGTACAAATGTCTAATAATTACATTTTATTTGCAGGTACAAATTTGGGACGCTGCAATTTTGAATTTGATCTTTGCTCTTGGAGGCAGTGGAGACATGATAACTTTGACTGGACCCTTAAACTGGGGAGTATGCCAATGCTCGGTACAAGCCCAGCTACTGACCATACCCTGAGAAATCCAGCTGGCCATTACATATACATTGAAAGCCCATTTCCACAGCTTCCTGGACACATGGCAAGGATTTCTGGGCCACCCATCAGCATGAGAAGCCGAGACTGTAAGGTATTATGATATTCTATAATGCTGCTTTTACAATAAGAAATTCTTAGTCTAGATTGTAATAGAGAGCAAAACACATTTCAAGAATTCAGCTTCTGCTTTTGTTTTTGTTTTTGTTTTTTTTTGTATGACAGTATAACATTTATTGCTGTAAAGCTTGCAGAAGTTATGAGTTCAATTATTTGACCAATAATGGATCCTCCACCATCCGCTGCCTCAATGGACCCAAAGGCAGACAGTATCTGCAATTGACTGAGTAAAACTGGACTGCCTCGATTTGGAGGGGAGGTTTTAAGAGAGTACATTGAGGAAGGGGGAGCTTGTCAAGATTAATGTCATCAGATTGTACAAGTGCAACCCGATGAATTAGCGTTCTCTGGTCCTCAGTGCAAAAACATGCAGACACACAGCCAGACATAGCACACAACACAGACAAATAATGCACATGCAGGACAAGCATTTATCAATAAAATAAATAAACTTTGTGGTGCAAATATGAGAGTTTCTCAGATGGTTAGGTTCATTTGGTTATTCAGCATCCTTACTGCCTGTGGGAAGGGACTGTTTTTGGAGCCTGGTGATGCTGAGTCAGATATTCCTGCATCACTTTCCCAATGAGAAATGCTGAAAGATGCTATGTGTGGGGTGGAAGGTGTCATCAATGATTTTCCACCCCCCTCCTCAGGCAGCCATCCCGGGCGATCATGTTGATGGGGGGAGAGGGAGATTCCAGTGATGCTCTCTGTCATTGTTAGGGTCCTGTCGATCGATCTCTGATCCATTTCTCTGCTGCAACTGTACCACACTGTCATGCAGCCAGCCAGGACACTCTCAATAGAACTCTTATAGATAGTTGTCATTATAGCGGCCACTTCCATCTTCTCAAAAAGTGCAGTTGCTCTTCATCCTTCCTGTCAAGTGAGGAGATGTCATGTGTCCAGGATAGGTCACTAGTTACGTGGGCTCCAAGGAACTTGGTGCTCTCTATTCTCCACTACAGAATTATTGATGTGTCGTGGAGGGTGGTCATCCCGAGACCTCCTAAAAGTCCACAATTATTTCCTTCGTCTTGTCCACGTTGAGACTCAGGATGTTACTCTCTCACCATATCATGAGATTTTCCACCTCTTCTCTGTTGTGCGACTCATCATTGTTGCTGATGAGGCCAGCTACTGTTGTGCCATCTGCAAACTTGATGGAATTGTTGGAGCTGAATCTGGTGATGCAGGCATGGGTCAGTTGCATGAACAGGATTGGGTTGAGTCCTGTGGTGATCCAGTGCTCAGCATAAACGTGCTTGATGATGCCTGATGGATCATGCTAATGTATGCATCAGGATCGAGATATTGAAATGCACAAACAAATTTCATGGCCATAGCATCCAGATGTGTAAGGTACTCAGAGGCCCCTCCAGCTTTCTGTGTGTCTCTGAGCCTCACATTGATGCATATGTGGGGGAGCTGGACTTCAATAGGGAATAGGATAAATACATGGGATAGACAATTTGTAAGGCTGTTGAGAAAAGGAAGGAAGATAAAACTGGAGAGTCAGCATAGACATGATAGACTGAAAAACCATCATCTGTACTGAAAACACACCATGATTCCATGAAAATCTAGAAGTGAAATTGTAACTTCAAATTCACTGCAGTAAGTCTACTACATTTAGTGATTGGTTTTCCTTCAAATGTTATCATGTGGTGCACATAAATATACAAGAGATATAATGTAAAAGCACAATGCTGGAGAAACTCAGCAGGTCAAACAGTGTCCTTTATACAGCAAAGATAAAAATACATCACCAACATTTTGGGCTTGAGGAAAGGAAAAATGTTGGCCAGCCTCCGAATAAAAAGGTAAGTGGGAAGGCGAGGGGAGGAGAAGCATGGTAGGAAAGGCAGGAGGTAATAGATGGAGAAAGGAGGGATGGCTCACCAGAAAGAAAGGATGGCTAGGTGAATAGAGAGGAAAGTGGGGGGGGGGGGGAAACTGAGGCAAAGAAGATGGGGAAGGGAAAGGGGGGAGAATGGAAGAGTAGGTTAGCTGAATCCGGAAAAGTCGATGTTAATGCCATCCGGCTGGAGAGTGGCCAGATGGAAAATCAGGTGTTATTCCTTCAATTTATGGGTGCTAGTGGGATAGAACTTGAGGCCATGGATAGATATGTGAGAATGAGAGTGGGTTGGAGAACTGAAATGGTTGGCCACTGGGAGGTCCCTGCTGTCATCAGTGCGGACAGAGTGAAGGTGCTCAGCGAAGCAATCTCCTAGCCTGCACCCAGTCTCTCCAATGTGGTGAAGGCCACAAAGGGAGCACCAGATGCAGTAAGTCAATCCTGCAGATATAAAGTGAAGTGTCGCTTCACTTTAAAGGCCTGTTTGTGGCCATGGACTGCAGTGAAGAAACAGGTGCAAGTGTGGTACCTCCTGCAGCCACAGAGGAAGGTGCCAGGAGGGTCGATTGGAAGGGAGGGAGGGAGGCATGAGTGCACAAGGGAGTCATAGAGGGAGCGATCCCTATGGAAAGCAGAGAGGGGAAGATGTGTCTGGTAGCGAGCTCCTGTTGTAAGTACAGGAAATTCCTGAGGATAATATGTTGGATGCAGAAGCTGGTGAGGTGGTCAGGGAAATCCTGCATTTGTTGCATCTGGTGGTAGAGGGTAGATGAGCGGGAAATGGAGGAGATGCGGGTGAGGCCTAAGTTGATGGTGGTGGAGGGGAAGCCATGCTTGTGGCAGACATTTCGGAAGATCTGGACTGGAAGTCCTCATCTTGGAAACAGATGTGGCAGAGAAGGAGAAGTTGCGAGAAGGGAATAGAATCTTTGCAGGAGGTGGGGAGTGAGGAAGTGTAGTCAAGGTAGTTGTGGGAGTTGGTGGGCTTATAATATATGTCAATGGAAAACTTGTCTCGCAAGATGGAATATAATGTTTTGGTTCTGCAGTTTTAACATAGACCCCTATTGAATGTTTACTGAGAACTTCAGCACTTCCCTTTTAAAAATAGGAAAAATATGAGAATAATTATCTCTGTCTAAAATTTTTTAAAAGCTGCTGCTTCTAGCCACTACTGGGTTTTAGCTATTCAGTGGACAGTGATTGATTACACTGAGTAATCAAGTAGAATAAATCCAGAACAAGTTAAATTGACAGATTCATCTGCTTGACAGTCAGGCAATTGTTATGTGCCAGATGGACACAATATGTAATATCTCTCATTAAAATGATGCAGCGAGAAAACTGAGAAATCAACGTTTTCTGAAATCCAGGTTTATAATCAATGACTTTCATGTCTTCAAAAGCACAGAGAATGGATGTACTGTATGATCAACTAATCACTGTGGGACATGGAGTAACTCAGGTCATAGGCCATTTGTAGCATTGAGACTATTATTTAAGGGGCATTCTGAACTTGTTGTCATCTGCACATTGCAGGGGTAACAAATAACACATTAACAGCATCTACTATGACATTTAATGCTTGCTCTGAAGCCAGCGGAGCGTTGGCTTTGTCATTTAATGATTTTTCATCGCTGTGAGGAGGCAAACAGCTAATGCGACTGACAATCCAAATCTAAGTTAAAGCTTTGGTTTTAATTGTTGATTACTATCATTTGTAAATTGCTTAGAGCTTTAGTATACCAAGTTGAAGTTTATTAACTTCTGATTGTTCAGCAGTGTGAATAGGAGCGGGCTGAGCACACAGTCCTGAAGTCCTCCACTGCTCAGTGTGACGGTGCTCGACATTCTATAGTCCTTCATGAATATATAATATTCATGAAGGCCTATATATGGGTTTCTTGGACCCATGTCTCATGATGTTTAAAGTACCTTGACCAGTGCATGGTATCACTATATAGGTCACAAACTGATGAAGAGGTTCTCAGGTGAGAAGATGGTCTGACCGGAGAGGGTCCAGAAGATCTGGTTTTGAACCTGACTATTAACAAGCAGGGATGTTGACTTAACTCAGTTTCAAAATCTGGCTTTGATATAAATTCTATAAATAACTGCAGCAATCAGTGTTCCTTTTCAGAAATGTTAATAAAGATATATATTGATTGAAAACCAACTTCAAAATAATTTTTAAACTTCCCTGTGAAGAAATCATCTAAAAATCCCTGTACATTCATGAATTTACTCTTGCTACTCTCTTCTGTACATTGAATGGAGTATCTTCAAAATTTGTTAATGAAATAAAAACATAAAATACTGGAAGCCCTTAGAAAGTCAGGTGGAATCTGTGGATAGAGAAGCAATTAAGCATCAGTCAGCATTTCTGTTTTGATTTCAGATTTCCAGAATCTGTATTTTATTTTTATTTTCAGCTTCCTCTGTTAAATGATTATCATTGAGTACATCAAAAATTGATTTGTTTCAGCTCAGCTATTTTGCTTAGAGGTGGAACTTTTTAAATGTGTATGCCTGAGTAACAGTGTTACAAATCAGTTTATCTTAGAAAATACAAAATTAGTTCTTGTGGTGGACCTTTTATCAATATATTTGAGTCACTTGTGATTATTAGGTCAGCTTGTTACACAACTGGCCATCTAATAGAGTAGATCAGAAAGCATTCATACATTAAATTCACTATTCATTAAGTTCAGTTGTGAAGACTCTTGGTCAAACTTGTTCTTGAGCTATTAACATTGCTTTTTTTCTCTGACCTTTCCATTCCAGAAAGGGTTTTTCTATCTCCTTGAAGGATAAACTGTCTTTCCATTTATATTACCTCGCACTTGCCTGGATTTTCAGCTTCACAGGCTTTGGTTGAAGCCTTGCTTTGCAATGGAAGTAAATCGTTTTATTTCCAAGAATAGGTTGACATATAGAGATGCACCATCATATTTCATGGTAGCCTGTCATTTCTGGATACCCAGCACTTCTCTCTTCTCTGCAGTTGTGGTTGATTTTGATTTGGAGACGACTGCATTGTTCAACTGTGTGTTTCTCCGTACCCTGTGCTTCATCCTAGTAACACTGTACGCTGCACTTTTATTTTATTATTGCACCAAGTATGGGTTGACTTAACCTGGATAGCACACAAAACAAAGCTTTTCAATGCATAGTGTCTTAATACAGCTGACAATGAGCAAATAATTTGATTCAATCCATATTTTCCAACACCTCAAAGGCTGGTGATAGTTTTAAACATTTATAATTGCACTGTTAGATACTTAATGTGTTCTTTGCAGGATCACATCTTCCATTTGATTTTTCATGTCAACAATTTTTTAAATCTGCTTTGTTTCAGCGGTCCAATGTTACATTAAATAACCTCATTCTACATGTATTTCTGAAAGAAAATTGGATCAATTTAGCACAAATGAAGCTGACGATGCTTTTCAACTTTCACTCATGCAGTCTGACATCATCCCTTTCACTTAGTTTCTCCAACAAATTAGCAATATGTTTACCAGTTTATGCTTTGTCAAGGTCAAAGCACCAGAAGAAATACTATCTTGTAAGTCTCTAGAACATGTTCTTTAAAATTTATCTTGGAAACATCTTTATATAGCGATGAGTAGTTATTTCCTCCAACCTTCCCCCCCCCCCCCCCCCCCCCGCCCCACCAATTTCCTGAGAATTGAACTTGGCGTAAAGATGAACTGTTAACCTTGGCTCTACAGTAGCATGGTCATTGTCAGAACTGCTGTGGGTTTTTTAATTAAATTTAATTTTTTTTTTAATTTAGACGTACAGCACGGTAAAAGGCCATTTCTGCCCACAAGTCTATGCCTCCCAATTTACACCCAATTAACCTACAACTCCCGGTACATTTTGAACAGTGGGTGGAAACCAGAGCCCCCAGTGAAACCCACACAGACACAGGGAGAACGTGCCAATTCTTTACAGACAGGGTGGGATTCGAACTCCGGTCCAAATCACTGGTGCTGCAAAGGCGTTGCACTAACTGCTATGCAACCAAGGTGTTATTCCTCCAATTTGCAGGTGATCTCAGTCTGTCAGTACATGATGCAATGGGCAGACTGAGTCTGAGTCAGTAAGGGAATGGGATAAGGAACTGACATTGTTAGCCACTGGGAGATCAATGCTATTGCAGCAGACAAAAACAAGGTGCTCAACAAAGCAACCTCCCAGTCTGTGCCCAGTTTCTCCAATGTAGAGGAAACTACAATGGGATCACGGGATGCAGTAGATCACTCCTGCAGAGAGAGGAGCACAAGCCAATAAGCAAGATATCATAGATGGAAATGAGAAGGCAGAAGAGAAAAATGCTGAGAATTGATAGCTCTCTGAATGGACAGGGACGGGGGGTTGGGAGATAGAAGACAGGGAAGGGGGGTTGGGAGATAGAAGAGGAGAGAGAGAGAGAGAGACAGAGATAGAGAGAGAGAGACAGAGATAGAGACACAGAGAGACACAGAGAGACACAGAGAGACACGGAGAGACACGGAGAGAGCCGGAGAGAGCCGGAGAGAGCCGGAGAGAGCCGGAGAAGAAACTGGAGAGCTCTAATTTGGAGTTCAAGGAACTGGAAACCAACAGTTGGAAAACATGTGAAGTATCATGGATGTAAGCAGGGACGGACTGGACGAGGGGTACAAAATGGAGTCAAAGTAAGATGTAAGTTTGGTGGGTCAGGAGCATGTGGAAACAATGGTTCTACCAGGACCTGGATCTTGGGCAGGCGGTAGAACTGAGCAGTGTGGTGTTGGGAAATAATGAGGTTAGATGCTGTGGGAGGATGATGACTGGACGTGATACTGTCAGAGATGATGTGTGAGATGATAGTTTGTTGATTGTTTGGTGAAGTCCTGTTCAAGGGGTAAGTACGAGGAGGTGTCTGAGAGGTAGAAGTCAGTGGGCCAGACCTGACAACAACACCACCCTTGCCTGCAGATTTCATAGTGAGGTGAGGAATAGTTCAGAGAGAGTGGAGGGCAGAGCTTTCTGAGGCGGTGAGATTTGAATCAGTGAAGGGAATGGTGAAGTCCAGACGGTCGATGTCTCGGTGGAAGTTGGAAATATAAAGATCCCAAGAGGACTAAATGAGAGATGCAAGCGTTCTAGGCAGCATTTGGGATAATTACTGTCGCTTTGCTTGATTTTAATGTCATAAGTGTGGATACAAAAAGTATAATGTTGAAGCCTGTAGACGGCACAAATTTCAATTGTCACAAACCATCAGAAAGATAGCATAGTCCACAAGAGCAGAGCAGGCAGAAACGTGGCAATAGTTTTTGGATATAGTTTCTGGAAGGAAGAATTAGGAGAACTGATTTAAAAGGAATTATTAAAATGACTTAAAACACATTAGTTATATTAATAGATGTGGAGAGTGCAAAAGCACTAATACTACTTCAAAGGGCTCCGTAAGTGGCAGTGGAGAGGCAAATGTCAGAACCTTTGTTTGAGCTGGCATTAAATTTAAGCGGAGCACAGGAGTTGAAACAAGTGGTGGGAGATTACTGGAGAGGTACACCTAGCAGCCAATAAAAAGAAGGAAAGCTGAACTGGATGGGCCACTGTGGGGCAGCCATTCTAGGAGTGGCCCAGTGGAAGTGCGAGTCTTGAAGGCTTTGGCTTGAGAGGTATCGGCAAGTAGAGGCTGAGGAAGTAGTGCACATGTTACCAATGAAAACCTGATAGGAGCTGTCTGTCTCCCCTCCGGTGAGCCTTGCTGTACTAACATTGGCTGTGCATTATCTCTACTGTTAAGGACACTCCCCTTGGATATAACTGTATACGCACCTTTTGTCTTTCATTATTGTACCATGAGTTTCTGCTAATAAAAACCATGATTATTGTTTGACCACATCGTCTTTGTCTACTTCATCAACTGGCACTTCAATCACCCAGGTCACTACCTCTTCTCACTACCTTTAGGCACCTCTAGGTTCACCAATGGCCTCTTCCCAACAGCTATCAGGCTCTTAAATTTCCCCTTGTTACACTAAGCATAGGACTGGTTCAACACCACAAAAGAACAGTCTGTGTTATTGTTACTTTTTTTTTGCATGAGGATAACTGAATATTTTTTGTATTTGTCTCTTTTTAATTCAATGAAGTTCACTATGGAAGTTGTGTGATTGTTGCATATGTACCCAGTATGATGTATATTTCAACAAGCATTATAATTATCAATGCAGATAAGTGTGAGGTAAAATAAACTAGAGCAGGATACACATAGTAAATGGTAGGGCTCTGGACCATGGTGTAGAACCAAGACACCTGAGAGTACAAGAACAAGTATCTGTCCAAATTCTTCTTAAATGTTAAATGCAGGCTCAATTTTAACATTTAAGAAGAATTTGGACAGGTACATGGATGGGAGAGGTATGGAGGGCTCTGGAATGGGTGCAGGTCAGTGGGACTGGGCCAAAAAACTATGGTTCAGCACAGACTGGAAGGGCTTGTTTCTGCACTGTAGTCTTCTATGGTTCTAACATAGTTCATTAAAAGTGGTGACACAAGTGCACAGGATGGGGCTTGGCAGGCTTGCTTTCGTCAGTCAGGGCATTGAGTACATGTGTTGAGATGTCATGTTACATGCGCACAGGACCTTGGTGAGACTGCACTTCGAGTATTGTGTGCAGTTTTGGTTATCCAGCTCTAGGAAAAATATATAATTAAGATGGAAAATATGCATTAAAGATTCACAAGGATGTAATCAGGATTGACAGACTTGAGTTATGTAGAAAGGGATGGATAACCTGGGACTTTTTACCTTGACAAGAGGCTGTGAGAGAACTTACAGAAGTGTATAACATCATAAAAGGCATATAGATAAGGTGAATAGTCACAGTCCTTTTCCCAGGGACAAGAGTCTAAAACTGGTGGACTTTTGTTTTAAGAGGGGAAAGGCTGAAAGTGAACTTGAGAATTAACTTTGACATAAAGAGGTGGTGAGTATGTGGTATGAGCAGCGAGGAAGTAGTGGAGGCAAGTAGAATTTTGTGTATATGAATTACGTGTATAGAATTACATGTATAGGAAAGGTTCAGAGGGATGCGGGCTGAACACAAAAAAATGGTACCAGATTAGGTGGGCAAGTTGAATGACATGAACAAGCATGAAGGGCCTATTTCTGCTCTGTCTAAGAGGGCCCAGTTTCCACGCTGTCCATAAAGGACCTATTTTTCTGCTGTATAAAATTCCAATGAAGTAAATGCTGAGGTACATAAAGTTTGGAAGCAAAGGGACACGGGTTTATGGAGATTGTCAACATGAGCAAAACAAAGCATGCACTGACTTGTTATGATCTGGAATATATTTGTTTTCAAAGGTGATAAGGTAGGTTGAAAAGTAACATTCAAATGCTTTGAAGAAATGCCTGAAGGCCTGGAGAGTGTTGTAGAACTAAGTCACAAAGGGGCAGAGGTGCATAGTCCACTGAAGATGGTGACTCAGGTGGACAGTGAGGTGAGGAAGACATTTGATATGCTTGCTTTCATTGGGTGGGGTATTGAGTTAGAGGTTGGGAACTCATGATTCTTCTGTAAAAGCTGTTGGTGAGATGCACGCTTGAAATACTCTGTGCAGCACTGGTCACCCATCTGAAGGAAGGTTATCAATAAATTGGAAGAGTGGAAGAGGAAATTACCAAGATGTTTCTTGAATTACAGAGACAAGTTGGATAGGAGTGTAAAGGCTAAATGGTGACCTGACAGAGGTTTATAAAATTATGAGATGCACAAACAAAGTGAATGACCGTAGTCCATTTCCTGGGTGGATGATTTTGTAATTAGAGGGAAAAAGTTTAAGACGACAGAGAGAGATTTAAGAGGGCAACTATTTCACTCAGTGGGTATAATTACAATGTTCAAATGACATTTGAAACGATATATGGATAGGAAAGGCTCAGATTGTTATCAATCCAATGCAGGCAAATAAAACGAGTCCTGAATATCAACTTGATCGACATGGACGTGTTGGGACAAAGGGCCTGTTCTGTGCTGTATGACTCCAAAAAATTAAACAAGAAAGTCTGCAGACATTGGGTGGGATGCAACACACAAATGTGCTGGAGAAATTCAGCAGTTTATGCAGAAAACTGTAGGAAGTAAAGGGTAACCATTGTTTATCCTCCACAATTTCCACTATCTCCAAAGTGATCCCACCACCAGACATATTTTCCCCTCTCTTCCCCACTCATCCTCGCTCTTCTTTCTGCAGAACCACTCCCTTCAGGACTCCCTCGTCCACTGCCTTCCCACTCCTATGGTACCGACCCCTGTGGCCACAAGAAATGCTAGACCTGCTCCACACCTCCTCCCACACCACCATTCAGGACCACAAAGAGTCCTTCCAAGTGAAGCAACACTTACTTGTGTATCTGCTGGGTCATTTACTTTATCTAGTGTCCCCTATCTTGCCTCCTCTACATCAGTGAGACTGGATGCAGACTGGAAATAGTTTTGTTGAGCACCTTTGGTCTATCCATTGCAATAGCAAGGATCTCCCAGTGGCCAACCATTTTAATTTTCTCAGACTGACATGACTATCCATGGCATCTTGCACTGTCAAACTAAGGCTACCTGCAAATTGGAGGAACAACACCTCATATTCCGTCTGGGCATTTTCCAACCAGATGGCATTAACTTCAACGTTTCCAATTCCCGCTAAACCTCCCTGCTTGAGTCTCTCTCTTTCCCTAATCTTCTGTCTCCTTTTCCCTAATCTGTCTCCTTTCCCCCAGCTTCCCAGTCCATTCCTTTCTCTGTCCTATCAGAAAGTGACCCTCCCCATTACTTCTCAGCTTTTTTTCTTCTATCCTCCCACCTGTATCTACTTATGACCTTTTACTTGTTAGCCTGTGCTCCTTCACCTGTCCCTTCCTTCCTCCTCCCTCTTCTCTTCTCACACCCACCTTTTGATGAAGGCACCTATATAACAATTACAGCATGGAAACAGGCCAATTTGGTCCTTCTAGTCTGCAGTGATCCAAGTACCCTCCTCTAATCCCACTTACCAGCACTCTGCCCATATCCATCCACGCCCCTCCCATCCATATACTTATCCAACTCTTTTTAAATGACAAAATTGACCCTGCCTCCACCACCTTTCCCAGAAGCCCATTCCACACAGTAACCACTCTCTGAGTAAAGAAGTTCCCCTTATGTTATTCCTAAACCTTTGCCCATCAACTCTCAGCCTATGATCTCTTGTATCCATCTCTCCTACTCTCAATGGGAAAAGCCTTTCCACATCAAATCTATCTATCCCTTTCATTAACTTAAACACCTCTATCAAATCCCCTCTCAGCCTTCTACGTTCCAAGGAATAAAGACCTAATTTGCTCAATCTCTCCTTGTATTCCAGATGGTGAAACCCAGACAACATTTTTGTAAATCTTCTCTGCATTCTCTCTATCTTGTTAATATCCTTCCTATAAATCAGTGACCAGAACTGCACACAGTACTCTAAATTTGGCCTCACCAATGCCTTGTACAGTTTCATCATTACTTCCCAACTCCTATATTCTATGCACTGATTTATATAGGCAAGCATATTAAAGGCCTTCTTCACCACCCTATCCACATGTGCTCCTACCTTCAGAGAACAATGGACCGTTATTCCTAGACCTTTCTGCTCCACTGCATTCTTCAATGCCCTCCCATTTACCACATATGTCTTGCTTTGATTATTCTTTCCAAAATGAAGCACCTCACACTTATCAGCATTAAACTCCATCTGCCATCTTTCTGCTCACTCCTCTAAGCAGTTTAAATCCCTCTGCAATCTTTGAAAACCCTCTTCATCATCTACAATTCCCCCTATTTTAGTATCATCTGCATATTTACTAATCCAATTTACCACCCCATCCTCCAGATCATTAATATATATATAACAAACAGCAACATTCCCAATACCAAACCCTGAGGTACACCACTTGTCACCGGCCTCCATCCTGACAAACAATTATCTACTACTTCTCTCTGAAACCTTCCTTCCAGCCACTGTTGAATCCATTTGACTATCTCCAAATTAATACCCAAGGACTTAGCCTTCCCAACTAACCTCCCATATGGAAACTTATTGAAGGCCTTACTGAAGTCCATGTAGACAACATCCACTACTCTACCCTTATCAACATTCCTAGTCACCTCTTCAAAAAATTCAACAAGATTGGTCACACACGACCTTCCACGCACAAATCCGTGCTGAGTGTCCCTGATCAGACCCTGTCCCTCCATATACTTATATATACTATCACTAAGAACACTTTCCATCAATTTACCTACCACAGATGTCAAACTTAGCCGATAATTGCTTGGCTTGCTCTTCGAACCCTTTTTAAACAAAGGAACCACATGCGCAACACACCAATCCTCCGGCACTATACCCGTCTCTAATGACATTTGAAAAACCACTGTCAGAGCCTCTGCTATTTCCTCACTAACTTCTCTCAAGGTCCTGGGAAAATCCTGTCAGGACCTGGAGACTTATCCACCTTTATATGTTTCAACAACTCCAATACTACCTCTTTCTTAGTCACTATAGTCTCCATATTTACCCCCTTTGCTTCCTTTACCCTGCAGAGTTCAATATCCTTCTCCTCAGTAAATACTGAGGAAAATAAATTGTTCAAGAACTCCCCCATCTCTTTTGGCTCCAATCACATTTGTCCAACTGTTATTTGCTCTTACCTTGGCAAAGGGCTCAGGCCTGAGAAGTTGGCTATTCTTTGCTTCCCATAGATGCTGTGTGACCGAGTTTCTGCAGCACATGTGTGCGATGTGAATAACTCCATTAGTTGGTTTGCAAAAGAAAGATATACAATCAGATTAGTCACAAATTCACTTGGCCATCAGAGCCTTATCACAAGTCATACCTTAAATTATTCATTGTGTTTAAAACTAATCTTTTACTGAAAGACAGCTTTCTAACATATTTAAGTATGTTAACACAAAGTACCTTTATCTTCGAGACTGTTACAAGCAATGAACTTGGATCACATTTGAACATATTCCTTTTTAGGCAATTGTTATAATGAATGGTTTTCCTGTTTTGTAGTGGGATTGCACTATGCAATTGTGCTGTTTTTACACAGAGTGTTTTGAATGCAAAATATCTTGATATCCATTTCAGCTGAAAAGATGTGTTGTTAACTGCAGTGTAAAATCTCAGAATCATAGCTCTCTTGATTCTTTGGTGAAGAATTGCCTTTGCTTTTTCTTTTGCAGCTTATTTTTTATTATCACACAGCTGGAGCTATTACTGGATCATTAATAGTATTCCTCCAGACTTTATCTGGACATCGTGCATCACTTTTCAATTTAACGGGTGACCAAGGCCATTACTGGCAACGAGCCGAAATCGCCCTCTTTGCTGACGAAGATTATGAGATAATGATTGAAGGATGGGTGGGAAAAGGGTCAAAAGGAGTCATCTCACTTGACGACATCACCTTCACAAAGGAATGCATCAGTTCCAATTCTGCATTTCATAACGTAATAATTCCACGTCCTCCAACAGGTAAGGTACATAAATCGGATGATAAGGTCTATAAAATGGAATCAGAATTTATTGTGAAAACACAAAGCTGGATAAACTCAGCAGGTCAAGCAGTGTCCTTAATATAGCAAAGGTAAAAATAGATAACCGACAATTCGGGCTTGAGCTCTTCCATGGTGTCTGCAAATTTTTGGGTTTTACTTCAGAATTCATCATGAGCATGTTACAAAATCCCTGATCTTGTGACAGCATTACAGTGCTATAAGTTACATTTCAAAATAAATAAATAATGCTGATATAGTTAGTGATGCTGGGTGCTCCGCTTCACATTTCTGTAACTTTTTCCTGATGGTAGCAGTGTGAACAGGGCATGGCCTGGGTGGTGGGGGTCCTTGAGGATAGAGGCAGCTTTCATAATACACTGCTTCTTGTAGATGTCCTTGAAGCAATGAAGACTAGTACTCATGATGCCACTGAATGAGTGAAAAACTCACTGGAGCTTTTTCCTGTCCTGTGCCTTGGCACCTCCATGTCAGACAGAATCCAGAAAGAATGCTCTCCAAGGTACACCTGTAGAAATTTTCAAGAGTATTTAGCGACATGCCAAATCTCCCCAATCTCTCACAGAGTATTGATGCTGGTGAGCCTTCTTGGTGCTGGCATCTACATGGAGGCCCCAGGACAGATCCTCAGAGATATTGACACCCAGGAAAATAAAGTTCTTGACCCTCTCCACTTCTCACCCCTTGATGAACACTGGTTTGTGTTCTCCTGTATTCCTCCTGAAGTCTACAATCAGTTCCTTGGTTTTGCTAATGCAGAGTGCAAGGTTGTTGCTGTGACACCACTGATCTATCTCCCTCCTGCATGCTTCCTCTTAGCCATCTGTGATTCTTCTGCTGACCGTAATGACACAGCAAATTTATAGATACCATTTGAATTGTGCCTAGTCACACAGTGACTAGAGCAGTGGCTTAAGCCTGCATCCTTGAGATGTGCCTGTGTTGATTGTCAGTGAGGAGGAGATTCATACTGACTGGTCTGATGAGGAAGTCAAGGAGCCAGTTGCAGAAGGGGGTGCAGAGGCCTGGGGTTTGAAACTTGTTGAGTAACACTGAATGAATGATGCTGTTGAGCACTGAGCTACAGTCAATGAAAAATAGCCAGCTGTATGTTGTGCTCTTATCTAGGTGAAACAGAGCTGAGTGGAGAACCAGTGACATTGCATCCGCTTTGGAGCAATTGTAACTGTAGGCAAATTGCAGAGGGTCCAGATCTTTTGGACCAGCTTTAGAAGATTTGATGGAAAAATAAACTTGAACACAGGAACAGCAGTATGCTGCTAGGTCCCTCAATCTTCCTAAATTCTAAAAACTCACTATCCCCTGAGAAAAATAAATTTATTTTCTTTTTAAAATATTTTTACTGAGTTTAACATAATAATCCTACATGCAAAGGCTACTAATATAACAGAAAGCATGTCATATTGTATACATATCACAAATTAATATAAACATAATTCAAAAAATAATCCATCCATATCTGTTGATTTAACATTATTTCTTAAAAATAATTCTGGATAGAAACCAATTAAGTTACATTATATCAACCCTTGGTCAAAATACAGAGCAATATCTGTCTAATTTGATGACATGAGCTAGGACAACCAGAATTAAACCCGTATATAATCAATTGATCTAAAAGAAAGAGAAAAAGGAAACAAAAAAAATAAAGCTAAATCTAATCTACCCCCTCCTCTAATCAAGGTTACTTTGCGTGGAAAAAAAGTAAAGATATGGATCAAACAGCAACCTTTAGAAACCAGACAGAGAATTGCCGGAGCATCCAAATTTCTGAAATCTGCCAGTTATGATAGTATTCCAAGAATGGGCCCCAATTTTTTTCAAATTAAAACTTTCTATCGATCAATAATGTTGTATCTAATTTTCTCCAAGCTAATATATGACATTTGCATCATGTAACCATGGTGCATGAGTAGGTGAAGATTCATTTTTCCATTTCATTAAAATTGCTCATCTGGCTATCAACGTCCTTTCTCTTGAGATGCCGATAAAAGTACATCCCGTTTAAGAGAAAATTCAAACAAGGCAATTAAAGGGCCTGGTTCTATTTTGATCTTAAAAATCGTTGATCAGATGGAAAAATATTTTTCGCAAAATATTCCTAAATTGGGACATTCCCAAAACACATGGATCAATGACGATTCAAAAATCTTGCACTTCTCACATAATGGATCAACATCTGCATAAAAATAAGATAATTTAAGTTTGGACGTATGTGTTCTATGTACCACCTTAAATGTACCATCTTAGTATTACTTAATCAGAGAAAATAAATGTCTGTTCATCTCAATTTTCAATGATCGGCTCCTGACTTTATTGGTATGCCCCCTTCATCATGACTTTCCCACTCGTGAAAACATCTTTATTATATCAATACCTCTTAGGATCTCATTGATGGGCTTTGAATGCGGTCAACCCATATCCTTCTAAACTCCAAGGAACACAGGCCCATGCTCTGGATAGGACAGACACAGACCTCATTGCAGGAATTAGCCTCATTCATCCTCCACTGCTACTATAACCTTTGTTAGAAAAAGGGACAGAATTCTAGAGGTGACCTCACCAACACATTCTAATAAAATCTTTCTATTCTTAATCTCCAGTCCCTTGGCAACCAAGGCCAAAATATTGCAGCTATATAAAATATTGGTTAGGCTTTACTTGGAGTACTCTTCCACCACCTGAGGCCCAGCCTTCTCTCGCATACTCTTCACTTCAATTCAATTCTCACCTCTCCTCTTATCATATCCAATTAGCACCTTTTGCGAGTCTGGATTCCTCTCTCAGCCAGCATTGTCTGAATGTTGTGTTTTCCTGCTCTTGGCTCATTCTGAAGAGAAGCTCAGGCCCAAAACATCAGCAAATCCTATGAACCCTGAAAGACCAGTTGTGTTCCTCCAGTATTTCAATGTGTTTTTACTACAAGGAAAGAGAGAGACCAGTGGAGGGCATCAATGTAAATTGGAGAAGTGAACATTGATGCCGTCTGGTTGAAGACTGTCGAGATGCATTATCAGGTGTTGTACCTCCTAGATGCAGGGCCACATTTGCGTTACTTTGGCTTTGGCGAATTAAGCAAATAATGAGGCTAGTATTGTTGATGGTGCATTTGAAGATTCAATTCTTGATCTGGTCTTCACATATGAATTAATACCACTGGCAGAAAGTTTCAAGTTTTGGTTCTCACTAGTGACCCTTTGGAAGTCTCTTTGTTCTCGAGAGCACAGCAGAAGGGTATCTAGTCCTCTCTATATTCAGATGCACTACACCCCTGACCCATATCTCCATCTCCTTCAGCAACAAACACCAGCTGCACAAAACCCAATTTCTGTGATGCCTGGTCTCTCCTGCACATTATAACTTCTTGGCAAGTCACAATGTCTGCAAGTAAATTTTAACTCATTTAACTGCGTTCCCTGCCAAAACACCAAAGCAGTCAACAGCTCAGTTGGGGGTGGCCAAAAGATGGAATCAGGAACAACATGAGTTTATCATGTTTGAATCAATTTATGCAGGCACGGAATCCCCACCCATTTTCAGAAATTTTCTGTTTTAGTCCTCATAGTGTCCTAGCTGAAGTTGTACCGTATAAAGGACATTTGCTGCCAATATACAATACATTCCTATAAATATGAAGCATGCTTTATAATGAAGCAACAGTTTCCCATAAAAGGATGATTTAATTGAAGTGCAAGTGAACAAGTAAAAGTTGAAATTGCTGCTAAATGGTTTAAATAGTTTTAACTGCACAATTCAGGGCACAAATTGATTATTGAAAAATGGTGTAAAATCTGCCAAAACTACAAGCCACCAATGAGTATTTCGTACTGTCCAGGGAACTTTTGTCCCTCTTCAAAATCAAATAGTTCAATAAATAATGAGGAAAGATTTGGTGTCCTTTTTTGTCCTTGTAAAAATAGATGATAAATTCACATCAAATTTCATGGCTGAAGGAAAATTGAAATGCTGATGGCTTTATTGCAGGTCAGACTTCAATAGAGTGAGGTTAACAAAAAAGCAGATTTTGAAATATGAAATCCCACAAATTTTTCAACTGCCTTTAGATGTGTTTAGGAATTACACTCTTTCTCTGGTGTTACTGGAAAACAGATGTGGAGTTCAGGATTACCAGAATAGCGTTATATAATGTGAGTTGGAACTAAGGGCACTAATGTTAAGTAAAGGGTAATAGCTGAGGAGGACATCAATATATGCCTTCTGTCTGCCTCTCTGTCCTTGATAAGTTCATGGTCATCATCTTTTATCAATGAGAGATCCATTTAACAATCTGATAGGAGCTGAAAAGAGCCCCGACATTGTCATGGCCGTCGGTGAGTTTCTGGACCTTCTGTACTTTTGATGATGATTCACATTATTGTCATTATATACCAGTAAATCACCCAAGGAAATACATTCAGCATTGACCAGAACTTAAAAAAAAGTCTTATTTTAATAGAACGTGTAATTAAAACCATTAACAACACTATTCTACCACAAACAGTTAAAAAGGACTGATTTTACAATAAGAATGCAGGACCACTCAGCGTCGTAATTCAGTGTTCAACATAGTCCCAGCTTCATTTTAAAAAAAGCTCATCTTGAGTCTGTTGGTAAGTGATTGAAGGCTCCTGTAGCGTCTGCCCAAAGGGAGAAGAATGAATAGTTCATGATTTGAATGTGGTGAATCTTTGATAATATTTCTCGCCCTGTGCAGACCTCGTTCCCTACAGATGTTTTCGATGGTTGGCAATTGGCTGCTAATAATCTCTTGGGCAGTTTTCACTACCTGCTGGAGTGCTTTGTGATCTTGTGCAAGACAATTCCGGTACCACACCGAAATGCCATATGTTAGCATGCTCTCAATTGTGCATCTATAGAAATCCAACAGTATCCTGGGACAGGGGTTCATCTTCCTCGTGCTCTTCAAAAAATTAAGACCCCGTTGTGGCTTTTTAGGACCAAGTGAGATCTTCACAGATATGGACACCACAGAATTTAAAGCTTGGTAAACGCTCCACCACCACTCCATTGATGTATGTTGGGATGTGAGTGTGGCTTCTGTCACGATGATCTCCTTGGTCTTCTGAGTTTTAAGTGTCAAGTTGATATCGGCGCACCACAAGCCCAGGTGCTGAACCTTATCCCTATAGGCAGTTTCATCGTTCAGGCCAATCACCGTGGTGTCATCTGCGAACTTGATTATTAAATTTGTACTATGCATAGGAACACAGTCAGAGGTAACAATGGAATAAAAAAGGGGGCTCAACACATTACCCTTGGGCATGTTGGTATTCAAGGTAAGAATGAAAGAGAAAATATTACCCAGCTTAACAGATTGAGGTCTGTTAGTTAGTAATTTTGCTTTCAGGGTCTCTGCCAGGTCTTTTCCCTTGAGGCAAGGTGGAGTTTCCAATCCCAGAACATCTTGCATTTAAGATTAATTAACTCCTGGACATTCTCATCAAATAAATTCTGGTTCTTGGCAGTTCTCCTTCTCAGGGGCCAATTATAGTGGATTTCAAGAGAGTTCAATGGCTCTGTTTCTTTCAGTCCTCAGGTGGCCTGAGCAACTTTTGGAGCCTCAACATGTTACAATAATTCTGTTATCACTGGTATTCCAGGTCAAGTTGATACTGATAATAAATTGGATTAGTTGGTGATCAATCCAACAGTACCAGTCAGTCTGGATGATGTGAGCATTTTTGTGGCCCAGCCTTGCTCTACTCCAGCCTGACAAAATTAAAAATCTACAAAGTTATAAATATATATCAATGGTGCTGAAGTGGAGATGGTGGAGTGCTCCAAGTTGATTAGTAGCCTGATTGGGTCTGATCACACTGACACTACACCAAGAAGGTACATCAACATGCCTACTTTCTCAGAAGCTGAAGGAAATTCAACATGCCCATGAAGTCTATTACCAAAATTTACAGATCCACCACACAAAGTATCGAGTCCGGATACCTCACAGCTTAGAACTACTCTGTTGAAAAGCAGAAGAAAGTGCAGAGAGCTCTGAACCAACCTCACCTCTGTTGACTCGTTAATACCTCCTGCTGTCTTGCTGAAGGTGTTAACATATCAAAGGACCCATTCCACTCGGTCATACTGTCATCTCTCCCTTCTATCAAGAAGAAGAAGCCGAAATAGAAAACAAAAACCACCAAATTCAAGGATTGTTTCTTTTGTGCTGTTATCAGACTCTTAAATTAACCTCTCTTTTGATGGCCTTGCACTTTTTTAACTGGACTTTGCTCTAAACATTGCATTTTGTCTTGTGATGTTACATCCTGCAATTTCCTTTTATTACTGCACTATTAGCTGTATTTAAGAATGACTTGACTTGTCTGGTAGCACTAAAAAGCAAAACAAAACTTTCCCCTGTATCTTGTTATTAGACCAAAGATGGATTTCTGGGTGGAAAAGGTCCTCAATATTTCTTCGAGCCTTAATTTACATTTCTGAATTATCTGTTCCAGAAGTATATCACAGTTGAACAATAATCAATATAATATTTTTAGTGAAACATAAAGGAATCTTGTCTTATCAAACCACTTTGTTTCATTTGAAGACTTCGTCCTCCCTCCCACTCTCTCCCCCCCACCCCGCCCACCTGCCTGCCTCCCTCTTCCTTATGTAAGGTAATTTCTTAACATTCTTGAATTCGTATACCAAAGTGATCTCTTCATGACTTATTTAAACTTACTCATGGGAAATGCTTCTTCTTCCAGGATCATGCCCACACCGTTATTTGGCATGCTTGAATGGAAAATGCTACCACATGGACCAGAGATGTGATTTTCAAGATGACTGTGGTGACAATACAGATGAGAAAGACTGTGGAACATCCTGCACCTTTGAGACTGGGCGATGTGGCTGGAAAAATTCTTTGTCGGATAACTTTGATTGGATCTTGGGACAGGGTTCATTACAGAGTCAACGTCCTGCCAGGGATCGGAGCCTTGGAAATGAAAATGGTAAATCAATAACTTATGAGCCATTCATAAATACTACAATGTTTGATGGAAGCTATAAATGGAATGTTTAAACTATGATGTCATTGTATATGGTTGGAATCATATGAATTCAAAATCTTGTTAGCTAGAAATTCATCCCTGGATGACAACTCTAAGCATAGTATTTAGTTATGTCTTTGCACTGAACTCCTGACTCCAAAATTCATTCCAATTTAATCCATTGTAGTTACTGTAATTAATTTTGGAAGACAGTGTATTTTCTGGTGAGAGTTTTCTATGATTTGGCACAATAATGACCATATCCCTTGTAATATTTGACTGTATGACTACCTGTAATATTGCATCTAGATATTTAATAAAACTACAGCAAATAAATATAACCTAGATAGTTAGTTTCAGGTTATGCATATGAGCAATTAATAACCAATCCCAAGGATATTTTGGGAAACAAAAGTAATATTGAAACCCAAGAACTATCTAAATATGCTAGATTTTCTGAAAGTTACCAGAAATAGTGTTTAATTGTCTTAGCAATGACCCCTTCGTAGTTTCAGATGCTTCTAACTCAGAGATGAGCTTTGGTTCTTTTCTATGAGGAACTCCATGCACAAGGATAAACACTGCCTCCAGTCCTCAACATTGGAGCAAATCTTATGGAAAAGTGTTGAGATGCAGACAAAATGTCTGCACAAGCAACTCCTCACCCCACTTTCAACTCCTGACCTTAGTGAGTCACCCAGATGTACCCCTGTTTTGGGTAAACACACACGCAGTTGAAGACACGTGGTCCAAAATCACTTTAGGGCAAGTTAACTGAAAATATTGCAGGCATGTTGAGCAAGTGAAGTTCTTCTAGTGTCATGACTCCACCAATCTCATTCTGTGTCGAATTACCCCAAAATATTTTTCCTGCTTTTCCTCCCTTCTGCTGTGGAAGCATCTGGTCATTCAACTAATTATGATCAATTGCAAGGTGCATTTAAAGTGCGCATTGCCTGCTGCAATGGGTGGTGATTTGGGTCTTTTACATGAATTGACTTTCAATGTCAGATGGTGATTGTGAGATTGACTGCAGTTCCCTGTGGCTCTGACCGATTGCATACTTAGCAAAAGCTTAATTAAAAAAAAATCACTCCATGTGCAGAGAATATGTGCTTCATGACCGGCTGCATGGTTCCATCGATCATCGAGGAGCTCTTCACATGATGAAAAATTGAACAAAGTAATGACTGGATAACAGTTTCACAATAGCAAGCATCTCTTCTAGGAGAATCACAGAATAGTTACACCACAGAAGGAAACCATTTGGCCCATAGTTTGCTGTTTCTGTTTGCCCTTTCTCTAATCAAGTCAAGTCACCTTTATTTGTTATTCCTACCATGCTTGCCCGGTAAAGATGAGATAGCATTTCTCCAGGAACATGGAGCATATTTACATAAATATAAGTTGGAATAGAAGTTAAACACATTGAAATATTAAGACAAATACAGTAAAGGTCAATGGTACACTCTCCAGATATGTTCTGGGAATTCAGGGGTCTGATGACTTAAGGGGGAAAAACTGTTGCCCAATCTGGATGTCAGGGCCTGAGTGCTACGGTGCCTCCTACAAGATGGCAGAAGGGAGAACAGATTACATAAGGGGTGTGTGGAGTCGTTCATATCATGTTTATTGCCTTTCATCTGCATCGAGCATTGTAGATGTCCTTCATGGTAGGAAGAGAGCCCCCAGTGATCTTTTCCACTGACTTCACTATTCTCTGAAGGGCCTTGTGGTCCAAGGAGGTGCATCTTCCAAACCAGATGGTGATGCAGTTGCACAGGATGCTCTCAATACATCCTCTGTAGAATATAGTGAGGATGGAGGGTGGGAGATGAACCTTCCTCAGCCTTCACAGGAAGTAGAGGCACTGCTGGGCTTTCTTGGCTACAGAGATGGTGTTGAGGGATCAGGTTAGATTCTCCATCAAGTGCACTCTAAGGAATTTGATACTCTTGACCACCTCAATGGGTGTGCTGTCAATGGTCAATGGAGCATTGTCCCCCTGGGTCCTCCTGAAGTCAAAAACCATCTATTTAGTTTTATTAACATTCAGACACAGGTTATTGGCTCTGCAGCAGTCTGTTAGCGACTGCATCTTATTTCAATACACTGCCTCCTCATTCTTACTGATTAGGCCCACCACGGGTTGTGTCATCAGTAAACTTGAAGCTGTGTTTAGCTGCACAGTCGTGGGTCAGCAGAGTGAACAACAGTGGACAAAGCACACAGCCCTCGGTAGGGGGGGGGGGGGGGGGGACTCAGTGTGATCACCTTGGAAGTGCTGTTACCGATCTGGACTGCTTGAGGTCTCCCCACATTTTCCCACTGATCCTGATTATTGTTTCCAGAATTATCCCTATCAATCAAGTTAATTGACTGGTCAGTAGGTAATGTTTTATTTTTCTTTTTATGACTAAAACTGCTATATTTTTATTAAAAGCTACAATTGCTGGAATCATTCAAATCAAGCAGCATCAGTGAAAAGAGAAACAGTTTCAAATCAGTGATTGGAAAAATCATCGACCTGAAACATTGTGTTTCTCTCTTCAGAGATCTTACCATACCGGCCAAGTAATTTTAGTATTTTCAATTTTTGTGACAGATTTATAGGATATACAGTCTTCTATTTATCAGCAACTATTACATCTGTAATTTTACAGCCCTCAGACATTGCTCCTAAATGTACAATTGTTTGGACAGTTTGGTCAGGGGTTCTGCAATTTGCTCCTTTAATTCCCTCGATGACCTTGAATGCATTCCATCTGGACCAGGTTGTTTATCCTCTCCGTGCACCTAATTATCATGCTTCTCCTCTCCTTGTCAAACCTTAACTCATCTAGAAATAATTTCGTTTGCTGAGATTCTGTCAACATCTAATTCCTTGGAGAAAACCTTGTTAAATTACTTCTATCACTCGCCTGCCATGTGAGTAGATTTTGTTTGAAGTCACTGATCAACTCGACTTCTCTTTTCTCTGTTCAAGCGCCTGTATAATATTTGCCAATGGTTTTCAGCAAAGTTGCGTCTTTTCTCGCGTACAGTCACTCTCTCTTTCTCGCTGTCCCTTTCCCTTCCTCTTTTTCTCTCATTTCATTTATTCACTTACCCTCTGACATTTCTGTGATCAGCAGGATTCTCTGTTGTGTTAATAATTTAGTATCTGCTTATGCTCCTGTGTTTTCTAGGAGCTAAGATACTGAATATTATACATTTCATTTCATTACTTCTGAAGCAACTTTGGTATAATCATCTATATATACTATAAGAACAAAATAAACATAGAAAATTTTAAAATTTCTTCAATGTCCCTGATTATTTTTCCAGATGATTGAGGCCTTTGAAAAGGGTCAAGTGCAAAATGGACAAAATGATCTAAAATTAATGGAAAATCTCATTAGGCAGGAGCGTTGAAATGATTCTTCCACAACAGAAGATGTAGAGGAAATGTCAGCCAGGAAGTCTTTTAGCTTAGTTTAATGACAAAGGCCCATTTCTTTTCTTCATGGGAACTTTACTGAAGAGATAGGTGTAGGCAAATTGATGTGGAAAATTTTGTCTGGCTAATAAAATAATTATTTTTAAT
Organism: Narcine bancroftii; assembly: GCF_036971445.1. Classification (NCBI taxonomy): domain Eukaryota; kingdom Metazoa; phylum Chordata; class Chondrichthyes; order Torpediniformes; family Narcinidae; genus Narcine; species Narcine bancroftii. The sequence continues at coordinate 458,246,159 of NC_091469.1, forward strand.
TATTAACTAGCTTTTCTTCTCTGCCTAACTCTAACCAAAATTAAATGTCTTGAAGAAGGGTTCCAAGCTGGATTGTCCACAATTCTTTTTCCCTCATTGGTGTTGCTCGAACCAGTGAGTTCCTCCAACAAATTTTTTTTACTCCAGATTCCAGAATATGCAGTCGCTTATGTCTCCATTGTGAAAGATTAGTTTATTGTGAGGAGGCTTATAAGGAAAGATTGAATAAGCAAATGATTTGTAACACCACAATGGCAAATTCAAGGACAATACAGCATTTTATGACAGCATTGCCCTTCTTAACCTATCTATAATTGGCCAGTAAAACCAACAGGACTTCTTCAGTGTTGAAGAAGAACAGAATCTGGGGATGAGAGCAATACAAAAAACATGCTAGAGAAACTCAGCGTGTCACACTTTTAAGGATTTAAGGAATAATAAAAATTGAGGGCTTGGATCCTTCGTTGGATATGTACTAAGCACCCTGTCGAGGGGCCCAGGCCCAAAGTGTTGATTATCCTTTACTTAAAAATGAAAAGTACAAACACAATGCTGGAGAAACTTAGAAGATCAAACAGTATACTTTCTATAGCATAGATAAAGATAATCATAGATATAGATAATCAATGTTTCAGACTTGAGCCCTTCATCAAGGTATGAGTGTGCCTGAACAAAATGAGGGGGGGGGTGTTGTGGAAGAGGGAGGAGAACAAGCCTACAGTCCCATGAGAACCTGGTTCCTCCTCCAACTCCTCCTCCCCACCATTGTATTTGGGTGCTGGCCTACATCTTTCCCATAGATTGAACTTCCCTTGTTTGCTGGTGTGCAATAGACAGTCAATGTTTCGGGCCAAAACTCTTTCAGCAATAAGAAGAAACTGACGAAAGGGTGGGGAAGGGGAAGGGCCTCCAGATGCCAGGTGTAAACTAGATACAGGATGAAAATGACAAAGTTTCAAGTCAGAACTGGGAACAAAAATAAATAAATAAATAAATAGATTTGCAGCGGTGGTTGGAGAAGGATGAACAGGGAAAAGGGAACATCTGGATGATACCAGGTTAATGGGGACAGGTAGAAGGTGATTATTCTTTTTCATATGTGTTGTGTGACTGAAGCAGGCTGAGAGACATGCCCAACAGGTTGGGATGCACTGACGAAAAGAGAAAGGTATCCAAAATCATCAATGGGTGACACAGCAGAAATGATCATTTTAGTGACCAGGCCAAGAGTATGGGAGTGGATCTAGTGTTAGGAACAGATGTTCTATAGTTATGGGACATAAAAGATTGCAGGGAATGCAACATTAATTCAACATATCTACATTATACAGAAAAATCTCACACAAATATCAAAAGCAACTCATCTAGCCCAGTCTCTGACAGAAAATAAATGATCATTTCAGATACAGACATCGAAATGGAGTCATGTTAGGTTTGAGATTTCGATATTGAGTCCGTAGGCAGCAATACACCAAGACAGCGGATAAGCAAATCTTCCTTAAGCCTGCATCGACTCTCACAGTATAGTGCGGTGTGCCACAGACAGGCAAGTCAACAATAGAGTGGTGTAGAAAATTTAAAGTGACAGTCAGCGGGGAGCCCACTCCACTGGATTATCATTGAATGCAAGACCTCCACAAAGCGATCACCCAATCTGCTTTTAGTCTTTCCATTAGCAAGAATGCAACACCCTAGTTTGCAAAAAGTGCAGGTGAATCACACGCTTCCCTTGGCCAGAGCATTTGGGTGTCTGGATACTAAGAAGGGAACAGGTGAAAGAATAAATGTTTGAAACTGGAAATTAATCCAAAACTTAAACTTATGCTTAAAAAACTGCATTTAAATATTATCCTCAAAACAAAATAAAGTTGCTTTTATAAAATGTAAAAAGTTGTCATGGAGCAATTGTCTCTGTTTCCCTAATAAACAACACTGTAAAATTTGCTAAAGTGTTTTGGAGAATTGGCTAATTGCAACTCCAGCATAACTGCAGTAAAAACTTCAGAGCTTCCCTTGGCCAGCTTCTTGTGCTCCTTTTAGGATTTCCCTTCATGTATGATGGGAGATTAATAAAATCTTCATCAAATATGGCGGCACATCTAGCATAGCGGTTACCTCAATGCTATTACAGTATAGTGACCTGAGTGTGAATCCTGTGCAGTTTGCAAGGGTTTTTATGTTTTCACCCTAACCTGGGTGGATTTTCTCTAGGTGCCCTGCTTTCCTCCCATCCTTCAAAACATGCAGTGTTAGTAGGTTAATTGGGTGTAATCGGGAAGCATGGGTTTCCTGGGCCAGATATAGCTTAGAACCATAGAATACATTAACATTGAAGCATGCCCTTCAGCCCATCTCGTGAGAGGGCATCAGCCATAGACCTGCTGCTGCGGTAGGCAAATTGGAATGGATCCATGTTGCCATTCAGACAGGAGCTGATATGCTTGAACACCAGGATCTCAAAACACTTCATCACTGTGGATGTAAATGCTGCTGGTGAGAGCCTGTCATCTAGGTAGGTTACTACACTCTTCTTGGGTACTGGTACAATTAATGCCTGTTTCAAATAGATGGGTACCATGTCTTGTCAGAGTGTGGTGTTGAATATATTGGAAAGTGGGCCGGCACAACTTTCAGTACTTGGCTGGGTACACTTTCTGGACCCCATGCACTCTCCCGAAGACAGTCCGCACGTCATGCTCTGATACTGACAGTGATGGGGATGTGGGAATGTGCAGTGGTTCCTCCTTGATCTGGTTGGTAAATCGGGCATAGAAGCCATTGAGCTTATCCGGCAGTGAAGTTTTGGTGTCTTCTACTGCACTGGATTTGATGTTTGTAGCAGGTTATGCCATTTAGGCCCTACCACAGCTGTCGGATATCATTATAATCTGTATTCTGACAACAAAAGTTAGAGGGGTTCCCCTGCATCTTTTACAAACTAGTGCGTTGCATTCTTGCTAGTGGAAAGACTGAAAGCAGATTGGGTGATCGCTTTGTGGAGGTCTTGCATTCAATGATAATCCAGTGGAGTGGGCTCCCCGCTGCCTGTCTCTTTAAATTTTCTACGCAACTCTATTGTTGACTTGCCTGTCTGTGGCACACTGCAATATACTGTGAGGGTCAGAGCAGGCTTAAGGAAGGTTTGCTCATCCGCTGTCTGGGTGCATTGCCGCCTACGGAATCAGTCTCGAAATCTCAAACCTGACGTGACTCCATTTTGATGTCTGTATCTGAAATTATCATTTATTTTCTGTCAGAGACTGGGCTAGGTGAGTTGCTTTTGATATTTGTGTGAGATTTTTCTGTATAATGCAGATATGTTGAATTAATGTTGCATTCCCTGCAATCTTTTATGTCCCATAACTGTAGAACACCTGTTCCTAACACTAGATCCACTCCCATACTCTTGGCCTGGTCACTAAAATGTGAAAGAGGATACAAGGTGCACGAAAGAAAAAATTCAGATTAAGGGATAATAAGGTAGCTTTTACTTCCAGATAGGTGAAGTGAGGACCAGACCTTGTGTACTAAGTATAAAGAGCCATTGGGATGATTGGGAGTACTAAATGTGGGTAGTGCGGGAAATAATGAGGATTACAAATCCAACTCATGCAATTTGCTGCTTCTGATCACCACAATCACAGGTAACTTAAACTCTAGATTAATTGAAATTTATAGTACAGAGGGAGATTAATGATCCCATTGAGTTCAGAGTGTAGGTGTTTTATGTACCAATCATGCAAATTTTAAATTGCACAGCGTAAATTTCACCAATGATTAGTTCTGATTGAAATTGTTACAATTGCAAATTTGAACTGGGCGTTATCATATCTGAATTTTCTGCAATATGGTATCGATAAATATGCAATAATATTCTACATCATGAATGAGGTGGTTGGTGCAATGCCTTTGCAGCGCCAGTGATTTGGACTGGGGTTCAATTCCCATGCTGTGTGTAAGGGGTTTGTACATTCTCCCCATTGGCTCTGGTTTCCTCCCACCATTCAAAACCGGGGGTGTAGGTTAATGGGGTGTAAGTAGGGCAGCACAGACTCATGGGCCGAAATGGCCTGTTTATCATGCTGTATGTTTAAATTTAAAAATTGAATTATTTATTGTCGTGTGCACCGAGCACAGCAGGTCATGCAATAATTCAACAAAAGTGCAGGCTGCAGCATGCGCAAGTCAGAGAGTGAAGGGTATAAAATCAATGGATGCAGTAGTGGTGATATAGCTGGCAGCACTCCATTAATGGCTTCATCATTATAAGCAGGTCTGTGCCACCTGCTCAGCGGGCATTGGATCTCTCCACTGTATTCACATACAGTGAATACTCAGTTTCACTGAGATATGCAACATCCCATACGAAGATCCTTAGCCGTGCTGTTGTATCTGGACTTAGAAGTGTTCGACAGTGAATTTTATCACCACAATATCTTTCCAAATGGCCACCCCAGAATCGAGCAATGCTTCCCTATTTGCTGCACCTCACAACATCAAAGGTTAAAGGTCAAATTTATTGTACATGCATGACATCACATACAACCCTGAGATGTTTTTCCATGCAGGCCAGGTAACTATAAATAATGCTCTAGAAAAAAAAAAGATGTATAGAACTGAGACAAAATAATGAAATGGAAACAAACTGAGTATGCAAATTCAAGAAAAATAAATATTCAGTAATAAATAATCTGCAAAATAGCAGTTTTTAAAGGTATCTCTCACTGATTCTGTTGCTTGGGAATCTGATGGTGGAGGATTCCTGAACCTGGGGGTACGAGTCTTGTGGCAACATGCCTCTTTCCTGATGGTAGCAGTGAGATCAGATCACGTCCTGGATGGTATGGATCCTGCTGTTTTCCGTTGGCAAGGTTCTATGTAGATTTTCTTGATGGTGGGGAGAGTTTTGACTTTGATGTGCTGGGCTGTGTCCACTACCTTTTGAGGAGGTAGTCAAGGTTTCTGCAACCTGTAGAAAGTTACTGTTGATTACTGGCACCATTTTTTTCATCATAATGCTAATGGAAGCTTGCATCCACAAGCAATTTCATCTCCTTCAATTTTCTATCTCAGAGAGTGGGTTTTGTCAGTAGAACTGGCTTCCTCTGTATGCAAGCAGCCACTGATTTTGCTCATGCTCCCAAAAGATCTACTGCTAATTATCCAGATATTTTCTGAAATAGGAAGTTTTTCTGCTCTCTGAAAGTGTAGATTACCAAGTATCCATGAAAAACGTCCAGGTGATGTAAAGCATATGCCAAGGAAGAACTCAGGTGTCCTTCACTTTGAGGGAGTCTTCACTGCATCTTGAGGAGCAAAGGAATGGATTACAGGGAACAATGAATGCTCTATATTTTCCTTGCACATTTGCTATCTCCAAGTACAGCAGCCAAATGGAAATTAAAATATAAAATTTACGACCTCAGATGGGTATTGAAAATCTGGGCTGACCAACTTGCTTATATAGACATAGTTCACTCTGGCATCCCTCCACCATCAGTCTCCTAAACAACAAACTCAATAAAAGACTCTCCTAAGGACTCTTACTTCGCATATTATTATTACTGAGTATTTATTTTTTCTTTAGTATTTCACACAGTTTGTTTACATTTATTTATTGATTGATTTTTTTTATTTTTTGTTTACATATCCTTTCTTAAGTTCAGTGTTTTTGCACTACTCAAATGAAAATTTTTAAAAAATGAAAATGAGTAGAAATTTCTCCTGGCCCATGGGGAAAAAGAAACTCAGATTGAAATGTCATGCATGAACTCTGACAATAAGTCAGAACTCTGAACTGCATTTATAACAAGATCCAAGCAGAATTACAATCAAAAATGCCACAGGCCTTCTAGTCCTAAGATTCCACTGTCCAGGAACACCACAATGTCAAGATGTGAAGACTTTGTGCTCATCCACTGCATGTTGCATTCAACTGAAGACAGCAGTTTGTGCCAGAGGAAGGGAAACTAGGTAGTCCAGCAGAGATGCACTGAGTCTGGAGACAAGCAGAAGCAAGAGCTGGACGGACGTTTCTGCACATTATCTTTAACTCCCTAGCTGAGCAGAGGAGGTGGGCACTCTACATAGAAGCTCAAAGAGACTGTCCTTCAAAGAGACAATTTTCATTAGCTTGAAAAATAATTGACCCCTGTGCAGATCAAGTGGCCCACTCAGCAATGTTATAAAGCCCCTCAGAGTATGCAGTGTAAGTCCACCTACTGTCTTTTCTGATGAGTGGCGCTTTACTGAAACAACCTGGACATCAGGCACCTGATGCACTTTCCTTAAATCAGCTCCACTTTTGCAAAGGTGAGCTCTCGAATGTTTTGAAATTGGTTGCCTGACGTTCATTTTTCTGATGACTATTCATTGCCACATCATTGTGAGTTATACTCACAGAAATATTTTGCTCAGCTTGGCATTCAACGGGAGGGAAAAGGCACTGAGGTTATAACATTTCAGGACAACTGAAGGCCACCTTTAATCAGCATTCAGTGATGAGAAATCACCCTTGAGATTGCAAATGCCATTCATGCTAAGTCTAACAACAATTGCGTGTTTTTATGTACATAATGGGGACTAACTGATGACAGGACAATGTTTCCTCCCCTCATATCAAACATGAATGACATCCTGTCACACATTCCTTCAAAACCCATCATATTTCCCTGACTCTTTGTTATCGTCACTTTTAAACTGCTGTATAACATAACATAACATAACAATTACAGCACGGAAACAGGCCATTAGGCCCTTCTAGTCCGCACCGAACCAAACACCCCTTTCTAATCCCACCTCCCTGCACAATGCCCATAACCCTCCATCTTCCTCTCATCCATATACCTGTCCAACCTTTTCTTAAATAATACAATTGACTCCGCCGCCACTATTTCTCCCGGAAGATCATTCCACACAGCTACCACTCTCTGAGTAAAGAAGTTCCCCCTCATGTTACCTCTAAACCTCTGCCCCTTAATTCTTAACTCATGTCCTCTTGTTTTAATCTTTCCTCCTCTTAACGGAAATAGTCTATCCACATCCACTCTGTCTATCCCTTTCATAATCTTAAATACTTCTATCAAATCCCCTCTCAACCTTCTACGCTCCAAAGAATAAAGACCCAATCTGTCCAATCTCTCCCCATACTCCAGATGCTTAAACCCAGGCAACATTCTGGTAAACCTTCTCTGCACTCTCTCCACTCTGTTTATATCCTTCCTATAATTAGGCGACCAGAACTGCACACAGAACTCCAAATTAGGCCGCACCAACGTCTTATACAATCTCAACATCACCTCCCAACTCCTATATTCCATGCAATGATTGATAAAGGCCAGCATACTAAAAGCCTTCTTCACCACCCTATTCACGTGAGTTTCTACCTTCAGGGAACGATGTACCGTCACTCCTAAATCTTTCTGCTCTTCTGTATTCCTCAATGCTCTCCCATTTACCACATATGTCCTATTCTGATTCTTCTTACCAAAATGAAGCACCTCACACTTATCAGCATTAAATTCCATCTGCCATTTTTCAGCCCACTTTTCTAAGCAGCCCAAATCCCTCTGCAATCCTAGAAAACCTTCTTCATTATCCACTATTGCACCTATCTTAGTATCGTCTGCATATTTACTAATCCAATTCACCACCCCATCATCTAGATCATTAATGTATATAACGAACAACAATGGGCCCAATACAGATCCTTGAGGCACACCACTGGTCACCGGCCTCCAACCTGACAGACAATTATCCACTACCACTCTCTGGCCTCTCCCTTTCAGCCAATGTTCAATCCATTTGACTATCTCAAAATTTATACCTAAAGACTGCACCTTCCTAACTAACCTTCCATGTGGTACCTTATCGAAGGCCTTACTGAAGTCCATATAGACAACATCCACTGCGCTACCCTCATCCACATTCCTAGTCACCTCTTCAAAAAATTCAATCGGATTGGTCAAACATGACCTTCCTCCCACAAATCCATGTTGAGTGCTCCTGATCAGACCCTGTCTATCCAGATGTTTATAAGTACTATCTCTAAGAATTTTCTCCATTAATTTACCTACCACAGACGTCAAACTTACAGGCCGATAGTTGCCAGGCTTCCTCCTTGAACCCTTTTTAAATAACGGAACCACATGCGCAATGCGCCAATCCTCCGGCACTATCCCCATATCTAATGACATTCGAAAAATTACCGCCAGAGCCTCTGCTATTTCCTCCTTCACTTCTCTCAATGTCCTGGGGAAGATCCCGTCTGGTCCCAGAGACTTATCCACCTTTATATTCTTCAAAAGCCTTAAAACTACACCTTTTGTAATCTCTATATTCCCCATATTTACCCAATTTGCTTTTTTTATCCCACATCTCCCAATATCCTTCTCCTTAGTGAATACCGAAGAAAAGAAACTGTTCAATATCTCCCCCATTTCTCTAGGTTCCACACACAGTTTTCCACTCTGATTTTCTAAGGGACCAATTTTGTCTCTAGCTTTCCTCTTACCATTAACATATTTGTTGAACTCTTTTGGATTAGTTTTCACCCTGCTTGCCATAGTTTTCTCGTACCTTCTTTTAGCTTTCCTAATTCCTCTCTTAAGATTCCTCTTACATTCAATGTATCTTTCAAACATCTCCTTAACTCCATGCTTCTTATATCTAATGTACGCCTCCCTTTTTCTTCGAACCAAGTTTCCAATATTCCTTGAAAACCACGGATCTCTCAAACCTTTTGCCCCTCCTTTTAACCTAACAGGAACATAAAGCTTTTGCACTCTCAAAATCTGATCTTTAAAAGACTTCCATCTCTCTACTACATCCTGCCCATAAAACAAATTGTCCCAATGCACACCCTGCAAGTCCTTTCGCATCTCCTCAAATCTAGCTTTTCCCCAATCAAAAACCTCAATCCTTGGCCCTGATTTCTCTCTTTCCATAATGACATTGAAGCTGATGGCATTATGATCATTATGAAGAGGAAATCCTGGAAGAGTGGCAATAGGGAGTAAATATCTCAGCAAGTGACCTCAGTCACATTTCTTTCCCTCACCTAGGAATCCTGTCCATGGAGATACCCACAAGAAATATTATGCGATCAGAATAAGCAATAAAAATCACGTTGGACATAAATCAATAATTGGAAGAAGCAAGAGGCAACTATATTATGTGTCTAATTATCTCACTTATGTGGCATGCAGCATCTATATATAACTTTTAGAGAAAAAGCATAATTTAATGCCATGTCCCATTCAAGACCTAGCTTAACCCCCTTCATAAAGCACACGATCTGCAGATGTAAACTCTCCCAAAGCTGTTCCCAGTATTTTCTGATCATTTCTCTAAGGGCACAAATGACAAATGCAATCATGTCTTCCTGTGCCAAAATAAATGAAACCGATGCTTTACTGGCCAAAAAGAACATCAGTTTTCTAATTGACCAAAAAAAATGTACTCTCCGCAGGTCACTTTTTGTATCTTGAAGCTATTCCTGGAGGTTTGAAGGGTGACAAAGTCCATCTGAGGAGCTCAGAGTGGAAGGAATCAAGTGGTAAATGCAATCTATCATTCTGGTATTATATGTCACGGAAAGCAACTGGCCTGATAAGAGTTCTTGTTAAGGTAAGAGACTGGTTAATAGGAATGTGAAAATAGAAAGTCAACTAAAACATTTTTAGTTGCATTGTTTCATAACAACCAGGTTGAAAATGAATGATGCACCATGAGTATTTCCCCATGCTCCATGCAATTGTACAATTCTAAATATGCAACTTGTTTGAGAATTATAGAGTTATACAGCACAGAAATTAACCTTTAGGCCCAAGGAGTCTGCGCTCACCAATTAACATTAATCCTACTCCGATCCTATTTTATTCTTCTTTCAACTCTTCCATGTAGCCACACATCGGGGATGACTTAGAATAGCCAATTAACCTCCTAGCCATTAAGACCTAGAAATGCATTTGGAGGCTCTTCTGCCTCTTATGTATCGAATATTATCTCTGGAAGTTGGGGTGTATTACATGTCAAAGGAACACCAGGCAATTTTTGATTATGGCAGATAAGAAGATATCCATGGGACCCAGTGCACATGTGGGTTCTGTTTTTTTTTTTGCTTATGCAAAGGACAGGCCTCAAATTTGATTTTGCAGCCCTTTCATAAAAGTGGGGTGTCTGTGCCAGATCTTAAAGGGATCATTCCAGAATGAAGCCAGTATGGTATCTAAAATATAATTTCTAATATGTCATATACTGTTTTTCAACTACCTTCCCTCTCCCTATTACTTTGGAAGCAACTTTTCACTTGGTGAGGATAAATGTATATATAGTACCTTGGCCTTGATATCCTGTGAAACTTCCCCTTCTGCCCTTTCTGGGTCCCAGGGGTCCTTTTGACTATATATGTGCAAATGGAATACTTTGAGTTTTCATTTATCTTGCCTCCCTTGTTTTAGCTTTCACTTCTTTTCTGATTCTTTTGTAACCATTTTGGTTCTCATGGATATTTACCATTTGTCACTTGTGGTAAGCAGCTTATTTTGTTTTTTTTTTGTCCTCCTCTGCATTTCTTTATTATTCAAAGATCCCAGAAATGTTTGTTTTCCCTTTGGTCCTCATCCAAATATGCCTTATTTTCACTTGAATAAGACTGGATATAACCAGATCCATTCTTATCTGTTGAAATTCACCATCTTTCCCTGTAAGCTCTTCACTTTGGATAGCTCTTTCTTCTTTTCCATTAGTAAATGGAGAAGGAAAAATATTATGGTCACTATGCCCTACATGTTCACCCATTGAAACTTACTGCACTTAACCTATCTCATTCCTTTTAACTGGACTGAACAATAGCTCCTTCCTCTTTGGACCAGATACCGCTGTTTAAAAAAAAAAAATCCTTTACACATCCTTCATCTCTTTCCTTAAAACTATTGCTATCCCAGAGGTGTACATTGAGATAATTAAAGTCCCCCATTACAATCTCTCTGTAGTTTTTGACATCCCTTTGATCTCCCTGCATATTTTTTGGTTCTATATCTCTCTCACTCATTGGTGCCCTCCAGTATTCATTTGGTTCTGCAATATTCCATCTAACTATTATTTGTTTTGGACTCTCTCTTTCCAACACAGTAATATATTTTTCTTACTCTGTATCCTCCTCCAGTCCATCCCTATTCTACCTGCAAATCTCCAGCCCTGCCTTTTTTTGAATCAAGTTTCTGATTCTACTGCATAATATTCCCATGCAGTATCTGTGCCTGTAATTCACTAACCTTATTTACAACACACTCTGAGGAATCAAATACATCAAGAAACCAATGCTGCTATTTAATTCCCATTTTTACTGACACCAGTGACATCATTACACTGACCTAATCCAGTGTCAGATGCCTTTAATTTAATGTCAGGAGTTGTCAGTGGCCTGTTGGCCTGTTATCCACCAAAAAATGAGTTCCAAGTCCTAATATTGCATACACTGCAGCGCCACAGTGCCAACTTTGAGCTTGAAGATTTCTAAGGCTTGATTTTTTTTTGTGTGCAATTCAGTAATACTCAATTTCTGGAAAATTCTTGGTATTTTGTTCCAGAAATAATCTTTAGAAATAATTCCTAATTTGAATGAATAATTTAAACCCAGAATGTACTGTAATGTTAGCTTCTTCTTTCAAATGGACGATAACTTTATTTAAATATTAGATACGCATGCATGAAAAAAAGGTAATCAATGCACATTTCGGAGATATCAACTAAAGAGTTAGAATTAAAAATATTTTGCACTTATTTTTAACTCCTGAAAAATTATTAAATTGGCAAAGAACAAAATTATAACTTTAACAATATCTTAGATTGGAATCTTCTCACCAATCTTCGGTCAAACATATGGACTCCTCTTGAAAATCATGAAGGGTGCTTTTGAATTACCCCATAAGTATTGGAGTATGTTAATCCTGTCTGTTTCTGGACAGGGTTAAATGGATACAATTGCCATTTCAAATACTGTTATCATTTCAGCTTCTTAATTTAATCATCATCTGAGTCCATTTTTAATTAAACCTGGGTCTCTATTATTTCCAACCAAGTGAGATCTATTGAATATTTTTACTGACAAACAACATTTGTTTTCTTTTTTTTCTTACAGCTGTGATGTATTTCTTACTCTGTTCTCTAAAAGTTGTTTTGTGACTTGAAATATTGTAGCAATGAATTTGAAGTGGAAATATACTGTACATAGCTTTAACTGAGATCATATCCTGCAGTATTAACCAGGAAACTTTGGAGGTTGCATGGAGCACTGCTATCTGAATTCATAGGATTCCTGTGAGACTCAATGGTTTTCTGGGTCAGTTCACAGGCCCAACTTCAAATAGAAGATTTTCAGAGTCCTGAAAGTGCCATTGGATTCTTTACAAATTAAAACACGGAGAAAGGATCTTCAAGTGTTTGAAAATCTGACCTAAAAACCAAAAAGGCTGATATTTTGTGGAAGTTCAGAAAGAACCATTCACTCACACCCCACCTTCACATCTTAGACACCAGTGATTCTCAGCCTTTTTCTTTTCATTCACGTACGACTTTAAGTATTCCCTATGCTATTGGTGCCCTGTGATTAGTAAGGGATTGATTGCTTAAGGTGGTATGTGGGTAGAAAGAAAAAGTTTGCAAACCACTGTTTTAACCGTACCTCATTGACTCATTATGTGCACGGTTGCATAACTCCAAAGGAAATGAGCCAAAGACAATTTTTCTCAAGCAAAATATTTCAGTAACAATTGAGTCTAGAGCAGTGATTCTCAACCTTCCCTTCCCACTCACATGCCACCTTAAGCAATCCCTTACTAATCACAGAGCTCTGAAAGCATAGGGATAACTTAAAGTGGTATATGAGTGGAAATAAAAAAGTTGAGAACCACTGTTATACACTAACAAGAAGCACAAGGAGGGATCATCACTTTTAACTTCTCTTTCAAACACTCATCATCCAATTTGTTATTTTCTTGTTTTTTTTTAAATTACATTAGAATGTATTCATTTTGGATGTTTTCATGTGAATAAATCATGATGTCAGGACTTATTTTGGCATAAGTCAGATAGAGAGAGAATCCTTTACACATTGTCTCCTAGTGCCTGTGAAGGGAAAATATAATCCAACAGTAGCAGCTAAGCTTCCTTGGCCAGCAAAGTATGGTTAGGGATTGGAGATAATTACTTGCTGCAGCCAAGGTGATACTTTGTAAAAAAAAACTACAACAGTATTCATAAAATAAATTAGAAAAAAATAATAAATACAAAAGGAAGACACAATTAATATTCACAGTTATTATAGTGCAGGAAATAAATTGTTACATAGGTGTTTTTGAGGTGCAAAGATTAGTTTCTGATTAGTGTAGAAAAGGGAGATTTAAGAGTTTGATGGCTTTTGGAAATAAGCTGTTCTTGAACCCAGAGGTGCTGGACTTCAGATTTCTGGACCTTCTTCCAAAGGGCCCCCATCACCCTGCTTATAACCTTTTCCAAGAAAAGGTTATAAGCAGGGTGATGGGGGCCCTTTGTGATGTTGACTGCATCCCTGAGGCAGCACCTCACAGAGTGGCCTTCAACAGATGTGAGGTCAGAGCCTGTGATGGACTTGGCTATGTTTGGTATTTTCTACAACCATCTGCATTCCTGGGCACTTGAATTACCAGGCCAGGCTATATTGCAACCAGTCAATACTTTGCACAATACTTTGTCAAAGTTTGATATCATATTCAATGTCAAATCTCCTCAGAGGCATTGGTGTGCCTTCTTCATAGCTGCTTTGATGTGCTGGCTTCAAAAGAGATCTTCCTCTATATGGACTCCAAAGAACTTGAAGATACCTACCCTCTCCAGTACTGTTGCATCAATATGGACAGGTGCAGGATCCTTCGTAAATTCAGCCATAAGCTCCTTGGTCTTGGACACATTGAGACAAGGTCTGGCATCGCCCAAGCAGATTCATCCTTTGTTCTGACTCATCACTTCCATTTACTTGGGCAACAATGGTGGTGTTGTTCACATAATTATAGATTTGGGACAATTTATATTTATTCTGATTCATTATTTGCTACTACCTAGACATTGAAAGCTGAATCAGTGTCTCCATCATGAAGAAACATTTGATTCACTGCTGTAAAATCAATAAAAATATTTTAAAAAGAAAGAAAGATTAAACTATATCCAGAAGATCAATAGCTGAAATGTTATGACAAAGGAGTGAAAAAAATGTCATGGTGACAAATATTATATTTATTGATTTTGGAACTAAATTTCATCTTGATGCTGATGTTAGTTCTATTGATTTGGTTTGAAGGTTAAAGGTATTTCTGTCCTTGCTCCTCCTCAAATTGATTCTGTCAATTGTAGTATTTTAGCTATGTCGCTATATAAGGTCTATCTGAAACTGAGGATGCACCATCCTGAATGCCGGGCTGAGATTTGCAAACTATTTTCCAATTGTATTTGAAAACTTTGTGTATTATGTGTCTAATTTCTGTTGCCATTGCCATGAAAACCTGTCATAATAATTTTCAGGAATTATATAGACATCTTGAAGAAATAAGTACTTGTTTTTGTAAATTGCAGAGGGGTGGGAACCTGAATGCTCAATTTCCTCAATTACTATATTCTGCTCAAGGAGGGCTTCATGGCTCTCATAACCTCCAGTGAAATGATTTGGAAATGAGTTCATTGAAATTTAGATGCGATGGCATTTTCATAATAATTAACATCAGAACTAGAACCAGGAAGAGGGCTGTTAAAGCATGTTGTGCTTTTCAGTGCAATCATAGCTGATCTTTGTGTCATCTTCCTGCACTAAATACCTTTTAATTCCTGCAATGTCTCTGAAGTACTCTGATGGTTGAGCATTCACATCCTCTTGGTTACAAAATTCCAAACTCACTGTCATCTTGGTAGAGACATTTCTTCTCATCTCTGCCTTATAATGGCTGATTATTATTTTGAGACTGTGACCCCTGGTTCCAGCCTGGGCGAACATCAATTCTGCATCCAATCTGTCAGGTCCTGTAAAAGGTTGCATGTTTCAATGAGATTATTTCTCATTCGTCTAAACTCGAGAAACCACAGACCCAATCTTCTCAGGCTCTGCTCCTGGATTAATCCTCTTGTTGCAGCATCTGACCTATATGTGACTCCAAGCCTGCAACAAAGTTTATGAATTTAATTGGTTGAGAATCATGGGAAACATTTGCTTTGCATGCCATCCAGGCAAGTCAACACATACTTAAGTACAACGGGTAATGCAAAATTAAACCAAAGTGCAGAATATAGCATTGTAGAGAAAGGTTCATGAAAATAGTACAAGAGCATCCTTTTACAAATGAGACTTGACCTGAAACTGTCAACACACAGAAGCTCTTACAAGCCATCTTTATATTTTTTGGCCAACCTGCTCTGATTTTCTGCTTTCTCTTTCTGTATCAACCTCTAGGTTCCTCCTTTCCTAATAAATTATACTGCAAGGTTCAGAGATTCAAAGTTATATCTTCTGCATATGCAAATACTTGTCAGCACAAAGTGGGTGGGACAGGGCAGAGGGATGGTTAGAAAATAAACTTTGAATACTGGGCAAATAGAGGGACATAAAGTGGATTATTATGTCAGTCAGCAGGCTATCTAATTTGACCGAAGCACATTATTACCAGACCTGGAAAAACATAACAATCTCAGTTAACATATAAACCTTGTGATGCTAAACCCTAAGGGTTAGTGAACTCTTCTGAGGAGGAGTTACTATCTAAATCATGCTCCACATTCTGATTGATAGGTGAAGGCCCTGTGGGAGGGAGGGTGGGTGGGGGGTTAAAGGCATATATTACAACTGCCAAGGGAAGAATGTTTTGTTATCATTGCGCCTGTAACAATTTTTCACTTGTTGCTGACTTGTTATCCACATGAATGTTCCATGCAGAACATTGAACTATGTTATGGATTGACTATGAGATCCCCAGCTGTCTATTTACTGTGCTACGTTGGCCTCTCCAGCATTTGCTCAACTTCAGATCAAGGAAAAGAAGGAGATGGTGAGCCATCTTTGCTTGGAATCCTTTCCTTTGTGTTGCATTCTGCAAGGAAGGAGACCTTTGAGCAGATTCATGCCTTGCATTGAGTGGCGAATGGAGCTCATTTGTGGATGGTGACAATGAATATGATGTGGTGGAAAATATGCGGGTTATGCAGCTGGAGCAACAAAATACATGACCAGGACAAACAAGAAAGGCTGTCAAGGGTTGAAAACTGGCTCAACACTCAAAGTGCTGGAGGAGCTCCACATATCAAGCAGCATCCATGGAAGGCAACGGACACTCAAAACCCTTTGTCAGGATTGATGAAGAGTGTCGGCCTGAAATATTGACTGTTGCCTTCCAAAGATCCTGCCTGATATGCTGCATTCCTCCTACATTCTGTGTGCTGCCCTAGAGGATGAGGTAAGTCATAGTGCATTGCAACTCGATGTGTGAAATGATGGGCTAGACTGGACTTGGTGTAACACCAAGACAGCTAAGTGTTTTGATTGATTTACTTTTCCTGATCTTTGAAGCTTGGTTTGTTTAAGTTTAGATGTTATAAAATAACTAATACAGTGGGAAGGGTTCTCTTGTAAGCAGCCTAACAGGTTATCTTTAACATTCACACAGTCATGTAAAGATCATAATTACAGGTGGGAGGTGGAAAAAAAGAAAGGAGCTTTGGAGGTAATAGGGGAATGGGAAGAGGCTGAGATGGGTGCTCTCTGATAGGAGTAAAGAATGGAAGTGGTGTGGGGCTGGAGGAAGGAAAGCGTAGTTGACATGAAAGTAAGGCAGGGTTGTGGAAGGGAAAGAGAAGGAGGAATGGGGCCAAAGAATAAGGGAAAGCAAGGGATGGATGTAGAGAAGGAGATTCCTGAAATTGGAGGTTATTGTCGGTGTCATCATGGTGAAGTCTGCCAAGATGAGAATACAAGGTGCTGTTCCTCCATTTAACGGGAGAAAGGCAGGTAGGTCCAGATGAGCTTATCATCAGATCAACCATGATCTCATTAAATGGCGGAGCAGGTTCGAAGGGCTGGATGGCCTACTCCTGCCTCTCTTTCTTATGTTCTAGCGGTATGAGGCCATTGTCAGATGTGTCACCATGGGAATGGGAAGTGGAAATGAAATGACTGGCCACTGGGAGGTCCTTGCTGTTGCAACAGCAGACCAGAGGTGCTGAACTCCTGTTCTAATTTCCCATTTTTGGCAGATGTTTACATCCACTCCAGCTAATAATTGTTACATTCCTCAGCCTGTCTTAACTAGATCCCCAGGATCTTCAGAGTTAGACCCAATGATGAACAGCACGGCCTCTTCTCGCAGCTCACTCTGGTCCCGAAGCCAAGATAAACTGATCATGGAAACTGATCAGTCTGCGGACTGACCTTGAATCCGAAGAGTCAAAGGAGCTGTTATACAGGAAGGCTATGACTTTAGTGCCATGAAGTCCTAAACTATGAGCAACTCCATTGTCGCCACAATGAGGAAGCCATTTTTCCATTGACCTGAACATTTTTTCTGCATTCCAATATGCTGTCTTACTCTTTAATATATGGAATTCAAGCAACTGGAAAACATATGGCCAAAAATCAATAAGTAAAAAAAAAAACCCAGAAGTTTAAAATGAGTGCACTTCAGCAATCATGCAACATGTTAACTCAAGTAACTGGAAAATTCACTTAACCGGCATCTACCAATCACCATAGGTGTTGGATACCAGGGGTTTTTATTGTAATCAAGACCAATGTGAGTCTAGACAGACCATACATAAACCAAGGGTTGAGGGTCACTCTCTGTGCAAACTGTCTGTAATTGGAAGAGAATTCCCTTACAAAGAATTTGGCATAATATCTAGCAAGAATAAAAATATTGGCTTATTATATGCAGAGCATGTCCCTTCACAATAAAAGAAATGGATATGCTGCATGAATGACTGTGTAAGTTGGAACCCATTGTAATTCCTAATATTATCGTAAACCCTCCCTGAAAGGATTTCTGTAGAAATGTATCATACAGTGAATAACAAAAAAAGGGCAAATACATTATTCCTCACAATGATGTCATGACATTGCCAAGCCTCATAACATAGAAATCTGTTTTCATCTGTGTCACAACATTGCTGCTAAACAAAGTGCCCTCGTGCAGTCCTCGAAATGTTTTATGCCACTTTTATTCTCCTGTCCGTGCCATCAAAGCCATGGCATGGCTGTCATCGTGCCATCACTCTGGAAACAGGGCATGTCATCAGTTACAATTTACCCATCCTGACAATGCACTGCCACCAAGTAAAGGGACAACCATCACTTAAACCCACAGATTGTGCAGGATGTCATAGATATGGTGCTTACATCATGAAAATAGGTCCTTCACCCTAATTTATTAACATGAACCAAGCTGGCTATTGAACCTATTTCCAGTTGCCTGCATTTGGTCCAGGTCCATTAAAACTTTTTTCTATCCCTGTATCTGTCAAAATGTTCTTTTAGATTTTGCTTTCATACCTGTGCAGCCAAAACCAGAATCGGACAATCGAAGGAACTTTTTGGCATGTTGGCCTTCATAAATCAAAGTACAGGAGTTGGGATCTTATGGTGAAGTTGTATAAGACATGGATGAAGCCAAATTTGGAGTATTGTGTGCAGTTTTGGTTCAAGGTTCCTTTTATTGTAAAGTAAGAATACATTAAAAATGTATTATACATGATACACTTTAACTTTTGTCTCCTGTGAGGCAAACAAAGAGACACCATGAGAATCACCCAGCATCCCTAACAATAGGAGAAAGAGAAGCAAAAGTGAGTCCCTTCAGTCACTCATATTCACCTCCAGTGCTCCCACAGCTTCTGCAGGCACATAGACTACAGTTCAAACCTTGGCCACTCCAGCTCCAGATCCAAACTTCTGATACGATCAGGAAGCCTTCAACGCCCAGAGCTCTTTGGGAGCCCTTCTTGCCCTCAGCACCTTTTTGTGTCCTGGTTCCAATACTGTATCTCATGAGCCAGTCACCAGCAGCCTGCAGTCTGAGGGGGCCCTTTGACCCAAGTCGCCAACAACCCACAGCCTATGTGGGTCTTTCAGCCACTGAGCCTCTCACTGGGTCCACTGCTGTGGTCACTATCATGTAGGATCGTCTTCTATGCTTCTTCTCAGCAGGGTGTTCTCCCTATATCTGGTGCCCGGAGCCAGTCTGCTGCTCCCCCAGAGTCTAGAACCCTCCTAGTATAGTGTCCAGCAGAGCCACCACTAACTTGGGCACAGAACCTTGTGGTGAAGAAGATTGAGGGAGATCTTATAGAAACTTATAAAATTCTTAAGGGTTTAGACAAACTAGATGCAGGAAGGTTGTTTCCAATGCGTGGATAAACCAGAACCAGAACCAGGGGGAAGTTTTTTAGGACTGAGATGAGGAAAAATTTCTTCTCTCAGAGAGTGGTAAATGTGTGGAATTCTTTGCCACAGGAAGTAATTGAGGCCAGTTTCCTGACAATATTTAAGTGTAGGTTAGATTTGGCCCTTGTAGCCAAGGGGATTACGGGATAAGGGGAGAAAGCAGGAACCGGGTACTGATCAGCCATGATCATAATGAATGGCGGTGTATTTTCTATGTTTCTGTGTTTCTAGAATGGGGCAGCATGGTTGGTATAGCAGTTAGCGGCACAGTAAAGGCACAGTATGCCTTTACAGCTCCAGTGAATGGGAACAGGGTTCGAACCCTGCGTTGTCTGAAAGGAGTTTGTACCTTGTTCCTATATCTGTGTGGGATTTCCCTGGGGGCTCCGGTTTCCTCCCACTGTTCAAAATGTATCAGGGGTGTAGGTAAATTGGACGGTGTGGACTTGTGGGCTGAAAAGGCCTATTACTGTGCTATATGTCTAAATTAGAATTTAAAAAAATTAACACAACTTTGGCTCCTTTGGCAGGCCATTTGAAGCCTGTGCAGAATTGTCGGCATTAGGGCTGGATGGTGGGACCCTGCTTGACTCCACTCCACCCTCTCCCAGGTCCACACCAGTGGCAGTGCGGCCATTACAGCTGCTGCAGCAGCACCGCCATTTTTTCAATAAGTTTGAAGGAGTGCAGTGAAAATTTACAAGGATGTTTGTTGGGACTTGAAGAGCTGCATTACAGGGAAAGGTTAAATAGGTTAGAACTTTATCCCCTAATCTAAGTGGAAACACCCTGCTCACATCTACTCTGTCTATACCCCTCATAATCTTATAAACCTCTATTTGAATTAATTATTTTCGTTTAAGTTCCTTTTGTTTTTGTTTTTTCATATATATTTTTATATAATAAAAATTTTTGGATTAATATTTAATACTTAATTAATACCTATTTTTGGGTTTTTTTGTTTGTTTTTATATATATATATTGATTTTTTTTTAAGATATATTTTTTTTTATTATTATACTAATAGTATTAATTCTTCACTCTTTATCGTGGGGGTGGGGAGGGGGGGTTTTAGGGGTTAAAAATAGTTTTTTTTTAGTCTTAGTCTTTAGTAGTTAGGGGGAGATGCCAAGATTGGTATTGTATTAACTATGTTACTTTATACTTGTATTACTTTATTTTGTATTTTTTCTGTACGTGAATTACTTACTTTCTTTATATGTTAAAATTAATAAATAAAGTTTCAAAAAAAAAAAGAACTTTATCCCCTGGAGTATCGGAAAATGAGGGGAGATTCGATAAAAGTATACAAAATTGTGAGGGGTATAGATAGACTTCGACATTTAAGATCAATTTGGATAGGTACATGGATAGGGAGTGGTATGAAGAGCCATGGTCCAGGTACAGGTCAAATGGAACTAGCCAGATTATTAGTTTGGCATGGGCCAGATGGGTCAAAGGGCTTGTTTCTGTGATGCAGAGTTCTATAGAGATTATTCTATGGAGATTGCTGGTAGAGAAGATCGTGCAAATGTTCCTTGTTAACAGATCTTCCTTAAGAAAAAAAAAGACTCCTGGTATCTGGCACCTACTGGAATTGTCCAGCTGTTCTGACAATACCTAACTAATATACTAGCATTGAGAATAAACAGGTTAAAAGACAAAAGACAGTGTTGAATCTTGCATCTTGAACAATGAACCACAATATTTATAGATCTCATGTTTTCATATTTTAGCTATTTCACCAAAATTATTTAGTATATAATTAGATCCATTGAATACAAGATCATGGAGTTCCTTCAGAGACAAATAAATTCATGCCTTTTGACGTGCTCTCAATAACTCCAAAGACTAGAAGTTACCTAACTGATAGGCTTTTATTACCATAAATTGTTGGCACATCTTATACTGCTAAATGGAGATCCAAGTTTGTACTCGGGGAGGGGTTATGGCTTTACCACTTTTATTAGGGGAATCAAGGGGGAGGAGTTACAGGTACAGTCAGCAAGGGTTGAGCCAGCCATACATCTACAAACAGTAATACTGTGGTTCTACCACACCTTTGACTTTATTTCTGAAAAAAAATCAGAGTTGAAAATAACAAGGGCTGCTCTGCTTTGCAGACCTGGCTGATCAGAGGACTAACTCTTCGACCTGCTTGAAATTTAGCAGCTGGCTGCTCAAGGTTTCAGCGATTAATTTACGAAGTTAAAAGGATGCAATGGGAGATTCAACAAATTACCTACAGCTTAATTAACTCTAGTTTTTAGATACCCTTTCTGCTAATTCGCCTTCACACTTGCTCATCATCTTTTTGTGGTTTAATAAATCGTTGCCTTAAATGCGTGGCATGTGTGTTAGCAAATTTTTTTTCTTGTTACAATTTAATGTTAAGGTAGAATAATTTGTACTTTTGCATGGAAGTGAAAGAGATTTTGTCAGTGAATTACCTCTGCAATGGCTCTGTAAACAGGAGCCTGCCTTTTCAGCCAAGGGTGTGTTCACTTTCATGAATAATACTACTGTGGCCTGTGATGCTGTGCAATGAATTTACGACAGAGATCTGAATTGAAGCTCAAGGTTACAGGGATCGAGTCAAGAACATTTTGAAATTACATTCCCATTTGCATGTGGCAAATTGCAGAAATAAAATTGGAATAATGAATAAATAATATCAATATTTAAAGAGCAGTAGTTGCAATACATGGCATTATTGTATTTTGGAATCACTAGGGATGAATATAGATAACCCCTGAAACTAGGCTGCTGATCATGACATGAGATTAATTTGTGTGTGTTCATTGCAGGTAGGACAATTAATTGGTACTGCCTTCTCTTTGAAAAATAATTGCTCAGTGCAGCTTTGTGCTTTCCACTCTGCCACTGGCACATTATCTACAGGGCTCTTATGTTGAGAGTCTCAGCAACAGTTAAAGGCAAACTGCACCTTTTAATGGAGGGGTGCATTGCGATAGCCAGAAATTGTGGTGTTTTTTTTTCAAAAGTAAATCGGACTGTGATCTCTTGAGAATTTGCTGAATTTGTGGGAGGTTGAGCATCAATGTTATCAGACACTGCACACGAGGTTTAGATGGAAAGCTGTTTCTGCATATACAATGGGCAGGGTGCATGACAGATTTTTAACAATATTTGGGAGCAAATAGATATGCAGATCAGTCCTCAATATTTTGCATCAAACAAATAAATGCAATGCAGGAAAGAACTTAACAATCTGACATAAATGGTCATGGTGAGTTAATCAAATGACATATCCTCCGGGCTACACTATTTCTTAAATTCCATTTTTTTTTCTTTTTCAATCTTTTTATTTTTCTTTTATAATCTTTTTATTAAACATATTATAGTAAAATAATACATTAGGAGAATAGAATACAGAATCAAAGAGTGAAAACAGAAACATCAATACCATTCATTTCAAATTAGTTATGGAGAAGGAGAGGTCTGGTCCTCGAGATGAGGCTCTGAATTAGAGAAAGGCCAATTTTGAGGAAATGAAGAAGGATCTTAGAAGAGTCAATTGGAATAAGTTATTTTCTGGCAAGGAAAGGCAGGGGGAAGGCCTTCAAGGCAGGGGGAAGGCCTTCAAGGACAAAATATTGAGAAAGCAGAAATTGCATGTTCCTACCAGGAAAAGGGGGGAAGTTAACAGACATAGGTTCTCAAGGGATATTGGAGAGCTGGTTAAGAAAAGGAGGGGAGCTATATATGTGGAATAGGCAACAAGGAGCAAATGGGCTATTTGCAGAGTATAGAAAATGAAAGAAAATGCTTAAGAAGGAAATTAGAAGAGAAAAAGATGACATGAAGGTGCTTTGGGAGATAATGTGAAAGAAAATCCAAAGGGTTTCTACAAGTATATTAAAAGTAAAAGGATAGAAAGGGACAAAATTGGACCCCTAGAAAATCAGAGTGGTCAACTATGTGTGGATCATCCCAAAATGGGGGAAATCTTGAACAATGTTTTTGCGTCGTTATTTATGCAGAAAACTGGCATAGTGAATAAGGATGGAAGGAAAACAAATAGAAGTTTCATGGAACATATGGGGTTTAAGGAGAAGGAGGTGCTTGCTGCCTTGAAACGAATAAAGGTGGACAAATCCCCTGAACTGCATATGATATTCCCCTGCTCCTTGAGGGAGACGAGTGCTGAAATTGTAGGGGCCCTGGCAGATATATTCAAAATGTCCTTAGTCACGGGGGAGGTGCTTGAGGATTAGAGAGCAGCAGATATTGTCCCATTGTTTAAGAAAGGCTCCAAAAGTAAACCAGGCAATTATAGAGCAGTGAGTCTGATGTCAGCAGTATGGAAACTATTTGAAGGATTTCTGAGAGATAGGATATATAGATATTTGGACCATCATCAGCTGAGTAAAGACAGTCAGCATGGATTTATGCATGGTAGGTCGTGTTTAACAAACCTTGTAGAGGTTTTTGAGGAAGTCACCAAGAAGGTTGATGATGGAAAGGCTGTGGATATTGTTTATATGGACTTTAGTAAGGCTTTTGACATGGTTCCACAAGAGAGGTTGGTTTAGAAGGTTAGAACACTAGGTATACATAGAGAGGTTACAAACCGGATTCAAAATTAGCTTGGTGTAAAAAAAAACAGAGAATGGTGGTGGATGGTTGCTTCTCAGACTGGAGGTCTGTGTCAAGTGGTGTGCCTCAGGGATCTGTGTTGGGACCATTATTGTTTGCTATCTATATAAATAACCTAGATGATAACATGGTCACGTGTTGCATTTTGGAAGAGTAAATCAGGGTAGGACATACACAGTAAATGGTATGCCATTGAGGAGTGCGGAGGAGCAAAAAGGTCTGGGAATGCATATACAATGTCCCTGAAGGTGGCGTCGCATGTGGAGAGGGTTGTAAAGAAAACTTTTGGCATCATAGCCTTTATAAATCAAAGTATTGAGTATAGAAGTTGGGATGTTATGTTGAAGTTATTCAAGTTATTGGTGAGGTCACACTTAGAATATTGTATGCAGTTCTGGTCACCCAGCAGCAGGAAAGATAACAATAAGATTGAAAGAGTGCAGAGAAGACTTACTAAGATGTTTCCAAATCTTCTGGAGTTGAGTTACTGAAAAAGATCAAATAGTTTAGAACTTTACTCCTTGGAATGAAGAAAAATGAGGGGAGATTTGATAGAGGTTTATAAGATTATGAGGGGTTTAGACAGAGTAGATGTGAGCAGGGTGTTTCCACTTAGATTAGGGGAGATAAATATGAGAGGTCATAACTTTAGGCTGAAAGGGGAGAGGTATAAGGGGAACATTAGGGGAAAGTTTTTCACTTAGTGAGTGGTAGGAGTGTGGTTTAGTGCCATCTGATGTAGTGAATGCAGATTCAACCTTGAGTTTTAAAAATAAATTGGATAGGAGAGGTCTAGAGTGTCATGGAGTGAGAGTAGGTCAGTGGGACAAGCTAGTTTTATTGGTCAGCACAGACCAGAAGGGTCAAATGGCCTGTTTTTATGTGCTGTAACATTCTATGGTTCTATATTACAATACTTAATACAAAGTAAAACATTATAACAGATTGAACAATATTATCCCTTTCTCTTCAATATGGAATATTCAAAGAAGATTAAAAAAAAATTTTGTTAAAACCCCATCTAACCTACCAAAATAAATTTTAAAAAAGCAGCAACAAAAAAAAAGTCTGGGCAGCCTAAACTGAGAGTTCACAACAAGAGAACAATACAAACTACAAACAAAAGATCAGGCCTTCCCTTTTTGGAAGAACAAAGGAATTGTCTATTTTTCAGATCTGTTTATAGATTGGTGTTTAATGTCTTTTGATATAATATCTGTCTGACAAATATAATATACCTAATCACTTTTTTAGATATTTCCAAATTAGAAGTTTTTTGAATAAAATATTACCTAACTTACCAATATCACATCAACCTGATTTGGTTGATACTTTTTTTTAAATCATTTGAATCCTTCCCATAAGGGGTTAATAGGTAATATTTACAATAATTTATTAAAATTGCAATCATTCTCTAGATAAAATTAGAGGAGCTTGAGAATTGGAACTTCAGTCACTTCTCCCAGAGGAACTTTAGGAAAAGATTTTTGGAATTAACACCACTTCGACACACATTGATTCAGTTTAAAGTGGGACGTAGGGTTCATACATCAAAAGACAAATTGACCCGTATCTCTCCAAATGTTATAGATGTAAATCACAAGTGGCCACACTAACGCATATATTTTGCTCTTCATTGGAAAGGTATTGGACAGATATTTTCAAGACATTGTCAATTAAATTCCATTTCTTAAATGTCTTGGTTGCAGGCTCAATGTCATGGGGTGGGGGGGGGGGAAACATTCGCAGGTCATGTCCCCGCCAAGAAGTGCATTATTGTGTCCCCTACCCAACCATGTCATTAGCGTTACATGGTTTCTTCTCCACACACTACAAGCATGCCATTGGTCTGAAATCCCTTCCAGCTTAGCATGAACATCAGCTGAGCTCCAGAGCAACATCGTGACTTTTAATTATTTTCTGAAATATTTTAGTGAGTGTGATAGTACAGATTCTATCACCAATGTGTATATGTACAGATGGTAGTGTAGGATGACTGTGATTGGCTGAGAGTGTAGCCAAACCTACTGGCAGGTCTTAAAGGATTGCTCCTCGCCAGACCAGGTCATTCTGGACTGGTCGACCTACTTGGGATATGCTCCAGTCTTTTAGTTAATAAAAGCCTTGGTTTGGATCAACAAGTCTTTGGTTCTTTCGACGCGCTCTACAAACACAAGCATCACTTCACCACCAGACATACTTTTTAGCCTTCCATTCAAATTTCAGGAACTGGAATATTTAGGTTAAAAACTCAGAACTGCTGGAGCATCCATAGAAAGTAAAGATACACAGTAAAATCCCCTGGATATGCAAATTTTCTGGTTACCAGAAATACAATGCCTAATGAATACACCTGCATTAAGAATAAACAATTTAAAAATCAAAAGACAATGCAAAATGTAGTAATTTGAAAAAAAAATCCATATTGTAATCCTTAATTATGTAAAGTTCACTTTAATCAGGTAATTCCCATAAATTACAAAATTTAAATTTACATTCAAACCTCGGTCGTTGGTGCTGTAACAATATAGCACTAACCAGTATAGCATTTCTTTTCTTTCTTTGGCTTGGCTTCACGGACGAAGATTTATGGAGGGGTAAAGTCCACGTCAGCTGCAGGCTCGTTTGTGGCTGGCAAGTCCGATGCGGGACAGGCAGACACGGTTGCAGCGGTTGCAAGGGAAAATTGGTTGGTTGGGGTTGGGTGTTGGGTTTTTCCTCCTTTGTATTTTGACAGTGAGGTGGGCTCTGCGGTCTTCTTCAAAGGAGGTTGCTGCCTGCCGAACTGTGAGGCGCCAAGATGCACGGTTGGAGGCGATATCAGTCCATAGGCGGTAGTCAATGTGGCAGGCACCAAGAGCTTTCTTTAGGCAGTCCTTGTACCTCTTCTTTGGTGCACCTCTGTCTTGGTGGCCAGTGGAGAGTTCGCCATATAACACGATCTTGGGAAGGCGATGGTCCTCCATTCTGGAGTCGTGACCTACCCAGCGCAGTTTGATCTTCAGCAGCGTGGACTCGATGCTGTCGGCCTCTGCCATCTCGAGTACTTCGATGTTGGAGATGAAGTCGCTCCAATAAATGTTGAGGATGGAGCGGAGACAACACTGGTGGAAGCGTTCTAGGAGCCGTAGGTGATGCCGGTAAAGGACCCATGATTCAGAGCTGAACAGGAGTGTGGGTATGACAACGGCTCTGTATATACTTATCTTTGTGAGGTTTTTCAGTTGGTTGTTTTTCCAGACTCTTTTGTGTAGTCTTCCAAAGGCTATTTGCCTTGGCGAGTCTGTTGTCTATCTCGTTGTCGATCCTTGCATCCGATGAAATGGTGCAGCCGAGATAGGTAAACTGGTTGACCGTTTTGAGTTTTGTGTGCCCGATGGAGATGTGGGGGGGCTGGTAGTCATGGTGGGGAGCTGGCTGATGGAGAACCTCAGTTTTCTTCAGGCTGACTTCCAGGCCAAACATTTTGGCAGTTTCCGCAAAACAGGACGTCAAGCGGTGAAGAGCTGGCTCTGAATGGGTAACTAAAGCGGCATCATCTGCAAAGAGTAGTTCATGGACAAGTTGCTCTTGTGTCTTGGTGTGAGCTTGCAGGCGCCTCAGATTGAAGAGACTGCCATCCGTGCGGTACCGGATGTAAACAGCGTCTTCATTGTTGAGGTCTTTCATGGCTTGTTTCAGCATCATGCTGAAGAAGATTAAAAAGATGGTTGGTGCGAGAACACTGCCTTGCTTCACGCCATTGTTAATGGAGAAGGGTTCGGAGAGCTCACTGCTGTATCTGACCTGACCTTGTTGTTTTTCGTGCAGTTGGATAACCATGTTGAGGAACTTTGGGGGGCATCCGAGGTGCTCTAGTATTTGCCAAAGCCCTTTCCTACTCACGTTGTCGAAGGCTTTGGTGAGGTCAACAAAGGTGATGTAGAGTCCTTTGTTTTGTTCTCTGCACTTTTCTTGGAGCTGTCTGAGGGCAAAGACCATGTCAGTAGTTCCTCTGTTTGCGCGAAAGCCGCACTGTGATTCTGGGAGAACATTTTTGGCAACACTAGGTATTATTCTATTTAGTAAAATCCTAGCTAAGATTTTGCTTGCAATGGAGAGCAGCGTGATTCCCCTGTAGTTTGAGCAGTCTGATTTCTTGCCTTTGTTTTTGTACAGGGTGATGATGATGGCATCACGAAGGTCCTGAGGCAGCTTTCCTTGGTCCCAGCAGAGCTTGAAAAACTCATGCAGTTTGGCATGCAGAGTTTTGCCACTTTTCAGTTGTTCAATTGCCTTATATGTCACTTCCCAGGTGAGGACCTCATCCGGCTCTAGCCTTAAGGGCTCTTGAGGGAGCTGGAGCAGGGCGGATTCTTGGACTGAGCAGTTGGCACTGAAAAGAGATTGGAAGTGTTCTGACCATCGGTTGAGGATGGAGATCTTGTCGCTGAGGAGGACTTTGCCGTCTGAGCTGCGTAGCGGGCTTTGGACGGGGTGAGGGGCCATACACAGCCTTTAGAGCCTCATAAAAACCCCTGAAGTTGCCAATGTCCGCGCTGAGCTGGGTTTATTTGGCGAGGCTAGGCTAGTCCACCACTCATTTTGGATCTCCCGATTTTGCACTGAAGATGGCTGCATGCGCGTCGGAAGGCTCGTTTCTTCTCTGGCCAGGTGAGGTGAGCCTGGTGGGTAGCTCGCTTCTTTGCCAGCAGCACCTGGATTTCCTGATTGTTTTCATTGAACCAGTCCTTGTTTTTCCTGGAGGAGAAGCCCAGTACTTCTTCAGTGGATTGCAGTATGGCAGTTTTCAGCTGATCCCAGAGGGTTTCAGGGGACGAGTCCGTGAGGCAGATTGCATCCTCGAGCTTTGCTTTGAGGTTTGCCTGGAAGTTTCCTCTCACTTCGTCTGACTGCAAGTTTCCAACATTGAACCTCTTTCTGGGGGCTTTACTGTTCCTGGACTTTGGCTTGAAGTGAAAGTTGAGCTTGCAGCGAACCAGCTGGTGGTCAGTGTGGCATTTTGTGCTGGGCATGACCCTGGTGTGGAGCACATCTCGTTTGTCTCTTTCTCGCACCAGGACATAGTCCAGGAGGTGCCAGTGTTTGGATCGGGGATGCATCCAGGTGGTCTTCAGGCTGTCCCTCTGCTGAAAAAGGGTGTTTGTAATGACAAGCCGCTGTTCTGCGCAGAGCTCCAACATATAGAACTTAATGTCACAATTAAGCCCCTCTCCCAGTTAAACCCTTACTAATATACTTAGAAAGACCTTATTAAGCAAAGATTTGGAGACACCTTTGGAGAGACCCTCCCAGTGGCTGGCGGCATTGGCTTTCATCCTGGTTGGCCCCATTTTATTCAAACACAACTTTATCGAAACTATATTCAAAAAGTTGCTGCCATCTTCACCAAGGGGCGGCTTTGCAGAACATCTACTTTTAGAATTTTAAAGTAATATTTACATTTTTATTTATTCTTATTTATTTTAATTATTTTAAACTTATTTATTTCCTTAATTTTTTTTTTTGCCAGTTGGTCGGGATGCTGGTTGCTTGAATTCCAGGTAACGGGTATTTTACTGTAATATTGATGTTTTGGAGCTGAGCCCTGAGTATTTCTGTGTATTTACTACAATTACAGTGTCTGCAGAATTTTGTGTTTCACTTCAGGAATATTCAGGTGCCTGCAAGCTCAATGGCACCCAGATAAAAAATAAACTTTAATTGATGATCCCCTCAGATCATTGTGAGATATTCTTCATAATTTTAACATGCTTTGAAACAAATTGAGATTTTGAAACTCAACTTGTTTGAATCTCAACTGGTGCAAAATTAGCATAGCATATTGATTGACATTATCTATCTGTCCTGTGTTGTTTTCATTAGTTGCATGTCCATGTTCTTTCTCTTTTAGCTTTTAGTGGACCTGTAGGAGATGAGAAGTTATTCTCTTGGGGACAATGCACCTAGTCTCAGAAACATCACTTTTCTCTGGAAGATGTTCTTTTAAAAGATATAAAGGAATCCTCTTTACAATCTGAACTGAGGAGGTCTCTAATCACAGAGAATACTATGTGCTCACTTGCTTCTGATGAGTGGTGCATTGCATGCTATCCAAGTGAAAGAATGTACACATGGAATGGACACGTAACAATCAGTAAGTCATGCAGAACAGGCAGATAATGATGTCAATCAGTGTGCTCTGCCAATTTGATACCAAAATTAGTAAACTCTAGCTCCACAATCTAACATTACACTGGTGAATAGAGGGAATGGTCAGTTATCATTTGACGAAGGTCATGAAGTATGGAAGAAGCATTTTTTTGCTGTTAGAGTATATTGGTAGTGATCTGTTTTGAGTACAAGGACTAGACAATTGCTGTGACATTAATGGATGAATGTTTTATTTATTTGAAAGACAATTATGTATTTATTACCATCGATTTTCTTGCTGATTAGTAAACTGCCCAAACTGATGTCTATCTATTCACTGAACCTGCTGTTCTGACATCAAGCAAGTTCTCCAACATAAGTTGCAGCGAGTAAGTCAGCTGCAAGCTGATCAGACAGGTTCAGCACATGCCAAAGCTGTCTAATCATAACTGGATCAAATAAACACACCCATACTCACAGTATTGCTTTGACTGTCGATTAAACCACATGTTGTGGATTGCCAGTTGCCAGAACTGTCTTAGAGTCTGAATGTTGGCAATGCCTCCAGTGATCATCAACATTCCAAAACATTCAGCATTATTAGTCTTCATTACTTCACTTCACTTCATTAGTTGGGAGATTGAGTTCAAGTGTCAAGAGGTCATGTTGCAACTCTACAAATCTCTGGTGAGACCGCTCTTAATAATGTGTTCAATTCTGGTCACCTCATTGTAGGAAGGATGTGGAAGCTATGGAGAGGGTGCAGAGGATATTGCTTGGATTGGAAAATAAGTCTTATGAGGAAAGTTTAGCAGAGCTGGGACTTTTCTCCTTGGAATTAAGAAAAATGAGAGGTGTCTTAATGGAAGTCTACAAGATTCTTAGAGGCATAGACAAGATAGTCAGACACCTTTTTATTTCCCCAGGGTGGGAGCAGAAAACACCAGAAGACATCTGCATAAAGTGAAGGGAGGAAAGTTTAGGCGATACATCAGTGTTAGGTTTTTTTTACACAGAGAGTTGTTGGTTCCTGGAATGCATTGCCAGGGATGGTGGTGGAGGCTGAAACATTAGAGGCATTTAAGAGACTCTTAGACAGGCACACGAATGAAAGGAGGTATGAAAAGCTTAGGTTTTTTTTTGTGAGAAATATAAAGGTTAGCACATGGATGCCCGAAGGGCCTGTACTGTGCTGTAATGTTCTATGTTCCATGTTTTATGGTCTAATACCTTTTTAAATTCTTTAAAAGGAATTATATATGTTTAAATGTACACAATTGCATTAATAAGCGACGTGTCTGGAAGTTTGCACCCCCCCTGCTGGTCTCCTTAATGAGCACCTAGTGTAGTGCTGTAGTCAATAGCAAGGGCTGAGCAGAAACTCAGGACTTTCTCTTCTGTGCTGAACTATGATCTCTGGAAGTGGACGATTTGGGCCACTACTCCTGTTACAGGAAGAAGAATGATAAACTAAAACAATGTGAAAATTTTACATTAAAATAATGGATTAACAATGGATTAGTTTCAACCCAATGACAACCGGAATACTATGTTACAAATCTAAACTGCTGGGTAAGATGTATGTTTTGAACACTGATGAAAAAGTGGGAAAAGATGGAACATGCTCACATTTTAATCACAGACGCATTTTTTCTTACAGAGGACTTCTCACCCACTACATAATCTTACACAACTTCTCACAAGGCTGTGCACATTCAAATAGATAAAAGAGAATGTTCAATGATTATTCACACCTGCAATTGACACTTTGCATCACTTGAATACAACAAACATCTCACTCTGCCTGACAATTACTTCACGTAAGGGTGGGTAAAATACATACTGACAAATTGAAATAAGAATTAATCAATTGTGTGGGCATACAAGTGACTACATATACTGAAACAGAAATGTCCTTTCTTTCTGCCTGAACATGAGAACATAAAGAGTACAGACCAGGAACAGATTCTCCAGCCCACAAGTCTGTGCTAAACAAGTTGCCCAAATCAGACTAAATCTCTGCTGCCTGCTCACACTCCCCCTCCCCCTGTTGCAGTCAAGAGCGGTGCTGGCCGCTGCTGATGGCACAAGCCATGCGACGTGCGGGAGTATTTGCGTGGCAAATCAGTGCTGTTACACTCCATTCCCATCATATTCAGTTGGCTATCTGGAAGCCTTTTAAATGCCACTATTCTCTTTGCTTCCACCATTACTCCTAGCAGCTGATTCCAGGCACTCTCTGTAAAAATAATACAGCTCCCTAAAACTAGCTCCCCCTCACCTTCCATACATGTCCTCAGGTGTGAGATGCTTTTATCCAAATGAATCTGACTGTCCATCCAATTAACGCCTCTCATGATTTTATAAACCTCTATCAGGTTTGCTCTCAGCCTCTTAGACTCCAGAGAGAACAACCCGTTTGTTCTCCCCATAACTGATATCCTCTCAGCAAGGCAATATCCAGATAAACCTTTTTCTGTGCCCTTTCTAAACCTTCCACATCCTTCCAGTAATGGGGCGACCAGAATTTCCCACAGTGTTCCAAGTACAACCCAACCAAAGTTTTATGTAGATGCATACTTACATAAACTTATCTCTTCATACCTCAGCTCTGTCCTGTTTCACCTTGTCCAGTTCCTCCCTACCTAATCTGAGACATGTCACATGCCCTCCACCATTTTGACAACTTCTAATTGCCAGCTTCTATCCTCACATTTTTCACAAAAATAATGTCCAGTTACTGAACTCTTCTATCCCCAATCGTAAAAGTCCCAGGGTCCTCCACTTTTTTTCTGGGACAAAAATCCAACCTGATTGCCTTAATTAGGTATGATTCTTATCCACCTGCTTGAACTTGTCCTTACCCTGAACAACTTCTCTTTTGATTCCTCCTACTTTCAACAAATTAAAGGGGTTGCCATGGGCACTCAAATGGGCCTCAGCTATGACTGTCTTTACTTTGGCGACATGGAAAGGTCGTTGTTGCAAACCTGCTCTGGTCCTACTCACCAACTCTTTCTCTCTGCAACATCAACAACTGCATTAGTGCTGCCTCCAGCACTCATGCTGAAATTATCAATTTTATCACCTTTATTACAGACTTCCACCCAACCCTCAAATTCACTTGGACCATTTCCAACACATCTATCCCTTTCTTGATCTATCTGTCTCCATTTCAGGAGACAAATTATCTACTGACATTTACCAGAAACCCACTGACTCATTCCCACTCCCCCTCTTTGTTCTCCTGTCCTTTGTAAGGATGCCATCCTTTTCTCTCAAGCCAAGTCAACTTTATTTATGGTACAATGAGATAGTGTTTTTCCAAGACGCGGAACATATTTACATAGATATAAGTTAGGATAGCAGTCAACACATTAACATATAAGGAACAAAAACATATACAATGAAAGTCCATAGTACACTATTCCCATCAGTACTGGGAGTTCAGGAGCTTGATGGTTTGGGAGAAAAAGCTGTTTCACACTCTGGATGTAAGGGCGTGAATGCAACAGAACCTTCTGCCAGATTGCAGAAGGGAGAACAGTTTACACCCTTTCAATCCATGTGTCACTGCCTCATCTGTTCTGGAGATGAGGGTACCTATTCCAGGATATCTGTAATGTTCTTGTTTCAGGAAACATGGGTTCCCTTCTACTGTGGTTGATGGAGCTCTTACCCACATCTCCTCCACTTACCAAACTTCTGTTCTCACTCTTCCCCAAGACAGAACTGAGCTTGAGTTCCCTGAGTTTCACCAGCTAAAAATGGATCTTATCACCAGTTACATCTTCCACTTACCACTCCTTTCCATGTCTATAAGGACCATTCCCATTGTGATTCCTGGTTGGCGCATCACTTTCCAACCTCTGTCTCCACCTCCACCTCTAGCTTCATCTGTCTTTTTTTCTATATTTTTTCTCCTTGGCTGTCTCCATCACTCACTGTTTCCCAATACCACCTATTTCTATTTCCCCAAATGGCTCTATCTGCTCATCCTCTTCCTCATCTGGTTCCACCTATCAGTTGTTCATCCTCTGCCTCGTCTCTTCCTCTCACCTCCTTACACTGCTTATCACCAACTCCTATTTCTGTTCAAAGTGTATTGGGGGTTGTCGGTTAATGGGGTGTGAATTGGATGGCACAGACTCCTGGGCTTAAATGGCCTGTTACCATGCTGTATGTCTAAATTTAAAGAAACTCCACTCTCAGTCCTCTGCAGGGTCTCCACGTGGAAAACTGATTATGCCATTTGCCTCCACGGATGATGCCTTTCATGTTGAGTTCCTCCAGCAGTTTTTTTTTGTTCTAAATCCATCTTGAGCAAATCTTTGAGTGTCTTAGCATTTATCAAAAATATTGAGTCCTGCCTTTCATTTAAACATTTATTCATTCCAAGTCATTTCTCTTCTGCTAACTTCTTCTAAGTTGGAAAACCCCAAATTTAGCTCCAACATGATGTTTGATCTTACTGCCCCAAGAAACTATGCAAATTAAATATAACACTGATTAGGGAACATGGTTTGAATGTAAAATTATGTATAAAATTATGAAAGGCATAGATAAGATAGAGATAGGTAAGTTGTTTCCATTGATCTGGGTGTCCAGAACTAAGGAACATAGCCTCAAGATTCAAGGTAATGGATTTAAGACAGAGATGAGGAGAAACTGCTTTACCCAGAAGGTAAATAATGTAATACATTAAATATAAGGTTGGATAAATGTTTACATAGTAGGAGAATTAAGGGAAAAGGCAGATAGGTAGAGATGACCCTATCATCAGTTCAGCTGTGATCTCATTGAATGGCGGATCAGGCTCGATGAGCTGGGTGGCCTACTCCTGGTCCTATTTTTTTTTTGTTCTCATAAATGACACGAGACACTATTGGTTATAACACGATGGGAAACAAGCACAATGGGGAATGTTCAGCATAGGAAGGTCACAGCTGCTTTGTTTGAGTGAGCAGAGGGACTTAACAGGTCAAGATGGGCGAAGGACCTGACCTGAAATGCTCACTGTCCATCTCTCTCCATGGATGCCGCCTGACCCAGCTTTTCTTTGCTCATGCAAGATTCCAGCAACTGCAGTTTTTGTGTTTTTTTTTGCTTTGTTTGGTTTCATGTATTTCTGTTTAAAGTTTGCACTTGTCAATTGTGTTGCAATATATTTCGATTTTGTGCTTTTTGTTTGCCATCTTATTTCAGTTTAGTGCTTTATTAATCATAACAATGGGTGACTGAATAAGAATGGTGTGCCTGCTGACTGAGCTGGGAGAGATTACTCTCAAACAAAATCTAGAGGTAATGAACCACGTTAAAAGAAACAAGAAGATGTGATATCATTCAAGGGACTGGCTTAAGGAAAGTGCACTTCATACTGCAAGGGAAAATGCTGGTAAAATGGAAGAAATGTCAGTGCAGGAAAAACTGCAATGTCAAGGACATAGATGACAAAGAAGACCGAGAGCCTCCTGAGTATGTGGATTGAGGGACAAATGAAGAAGTATTCTGGAACTAGTTTTTTTTTTAAAAAGCGGCAATCTCGAAAAACTTGGAAAGAAAATCTGAAAATGCAGGTGATCAAGTCAAATCAAGTTTATTGTCATCTGATTGCACAAGTACAACCTGATGAAACAGCGTCCTCCGGTACTCAGAGAAAACGCACAACCAGACATAAAACATATACAGGCAAACAATACATATGAGGACAAGTATTCCTCAACACAAATAAATATTACCACATGAATATGAGAGTCTTGGATGGCTAGTGTAAGCAGTTCATTTGGTTGTTCAGCTTTCTCACTGCCCGTGGGAAGAAGCTGTTCCTCAGCCTGGTGACGCTGGCTCTGATACCCCTGTACCTCGTTCCCAATGGAGTTTTCAAAAGATGTAGTGTACGGGGTGCAGCGTAAATGCTGAACCTTTTAATTCCAGTCGTGCTGTGGACTGAACTTTGTGCAGTTTTGTGGAGAAACTGCATGTGCAGTCATAAACGCTGCAGAAAAATTCCACCCCATCACAGTGAAATTAATGGAGGAGGGTTACCCTCTGGTTCAAGCATTTGTTTTTGATGAATCTGACTCAGAGGATGGTGAATCTGTGGAATTCGTTCCCCATGGCAGCAGAGGAGGCTACCTCCATAAATATATTCAAGACTAATTTGGATAGATTTCTACTCACTAAAGGAATTAAGGGATATGGGGGAAAGGCAGGTAGGGTTCGAACCCAGCGCTGTCTGTAAAGAGTTTGAATGTTCTCCCCATGTCAACTTAGGTTTCCTCTGGGTGCTCTGGTTTGCTCCCACCTTTCAAAACATACAGAGGTTGAATGTTAATTGGATATTTGGGCAGCACGGACATGTGTGCTGGAATTTACAGTAAATTTAAAATTAAAAAATTGAATTTTAACTCAGGACAGGTGCTATTGTTTTAGGCCTGGGCATGCTTAGTCAGGATAGATGTAGACAGGCTATAAAAACAGCTCACATATGCAGATACTATGCATTATATTGATATAGAATGAACGCATGTTAATTCACTTGCTCTTAGTACAATGAGTGTACTTAACAATCTTCAGGAAGATTCAATACAGCAGAAACTTCTCATCACTGTTGCAACAGCTGCGATATGTTACATGTAGTGGCACTATAGATAGACTACAACTCCCAGAGGTCTAGCGAACCAGCGCAGGATGTCATAACGTCATGACGTGGCACATGTGATTCATTGTTTTAAAAGAATACACGTGCAATTCAGGTAAACAAGTTCAGATTTACCTGCAACTGTGTGTATTGTTATTTTGCA
The DNA here is from genome assembly GCF_036971445.1 of Narcine bancroftii. Lineage (NCBI taxonomy): Eukaryota > Metazoa > Chordata > Chondrichthyes > Torpediniformes > Narcinidae > Narcine > Narcine bancroftii. The sequence goes on from NC_091469.1 coordinate 458,283,164, forward strand.
TTCATTAACCACCACTGTGTTTTCAGTGTCTACAATTGGTGACTCCAAAATTTCCAAAATGAGCTTTTGGACCATATAGATGCTGCAGCTGTTGCTGTTAAGCTATTTACTTTTTGGACAGCAGAACCAGAGCTGTGGTTTTGACAGACTGAGGCACAATTTCACCTCAGGAAGATCGAGGTGGACACGGCCTACTATTATCACCTTGTCAGTGCCTTGGACCAAACCACTGCTTGTGAGTCGGTGACATCCTGCATGATCCACCAGAGTATGGAGTCTAAAATCAATGGTGCTGCAAATTTACAGAATGTCCCGCAGAGAGAGGGCCGCCTGATTGTAACACATGGAGGAGTTGGGTGACCGCGCCCCTTCTGAACTAATGGATAACATCCTGTACCTGGCATCTGGCCAACGGCCAGATATATTATTCAAATAGCATTTTCTGGAGAGGATGCCAGAAGACATTAGACTCTTATTATCGCAGAGTTCTTTTGAAGATCCCAGGGAAGTAGCTGCTGAGGCAGACTGTGGTGGTACACCACCGGCATACTGCAGGGGGAAACTCTGTACTTGCAGAAGTGTAAGGGGCAGGACAACACCTGGCCGGCTGTCAATCAGATGGCCTGAATGGATCAAGCCCCACCCGGTCGGGTGTCAATCACCCTCTGGGATATAAGCCTGCGCTGGCCTCCCGAGGCCTCACTCAGAATTGCTACAGCCACAGCCAGCCTGGCTCTGTGGAAATCTTTGTGGATTAAAGCCTGTTGTACAGTCTTTACCTTGTGTGTGTCTGATTCTGGCTAACAGCACACCACACAGACATCCTGTTACTGGCAAAAAAACCCCACACCAAAATGCCTTCGGACAATGTCACTCCATCACAGCTGTCTGCACCCAGCACCTCCATTGTTGACACTACTTCCCAAGCCAACTTTCTCAGCATACCAGCTCCTATAATGAAGCAATGTCTCAAGTCAGGCAGACAGCCTGTTGATACTTCCATCTGGTGTTATTACCACCGACGTTAGGGAATTAATCCACGTGCATTCTTGGGAAATGCCCTGGCCGACCATTATTAATGGTTGGCCAAAAATCTACAAACCTTCTATATGTTTGGGATCAGCTATCCCAACGTATCTTTTTGGTGGACATAGGATTGGAGGTTAGTATTTTTTTAACCAATCAGTTTTGATACATGTTATTCTATCCCTAACCTCCAACTCACAACAGTCAATAGTTCCAACATACCCATGTATAGCACCAAAAAAAATAATGGTCAGTTCTCACTGAAACCTGTTGAGCCAAAACCTTACCACACTGACTCAGCCGATTCTGTCGATGACCGCTCCCTCGATGACCACTCCACTACACAATCCCTCACTTTCAAAGTGATACTCAGCTTCTTCCTCCAATCATCTTCTTGCTGCTGTTTCACTCTTTGACCATCCTGCAAAACATGTGCTGTCAAGCTGAGAACTTGTTCAGGGGTACATTATGCAATTAAATAGGCTAAATTCAATAAAAGTGAATTAACATTTCTCCAACTTCCTATGTGATACATCAAATCTGAAATTGTCTTTGTGTTTAGCTTGAAGTTGTCTATAATAATCCTCAATTATTTTTTCCTAACCTTTTGGAAAAATAATCTGTTGTCCAGTGACATTTTGATTTAAGGTTAAAAAAAAATATTTTACAGATTGTTTTTGGTTTGGTCTAAAGAATTGTTCAGGAGATGCTCAGTAATATTTACATTTGCCTGTTTTGATCAATTTTCTATTTTTAGCTTGCAAATACAAAAAAAACCACATAGCTCTAAAAGCATTTTGATTATTGAAAAATCTGCAGGAACAAATAATTTGGTTATTACAAATCTTTATGGCTCCTAACCCTTTTTTCCCATTGAAATTTTTTTTTCATAACATTAATTTCAATAACGAGAAATTTCTTAGGAATGCAACTATTGCATTATAGCAAGGCAGACTGCATGACAGAAGACTTTTACCAATTCCACTTCCCCAACAATTATCTTATTTAGAGTTCTAGTGGCCAAACTACATTCTCTGTGCTCACTTCAATTTGTGACCTCACATGATCTCAAATATAGTCAGACCTGCATACTTGGAATGATTAGTCCAGAGGTCAACGCCAATGCACTTCTCAATCTGCTATCCTCAAGATTATCACAGGCAGCTGATGCTGAACTTAGTTGCATCTTATAATCTTATCATATCCACAAGCACTGGAACACCACAATAGTCCCACCCTGCTTGCTACTAATTACCTTTATTTTCATTGAAACTCTATACTCTGTAACACTTCTCTCATTCTTCTACTTCATGCAGCTGTATGTATGTTAGACTGCCCTCAGAAGAACACTACACTTTGCATGAAGTACAATTTTTAAATCTTAAATGTTATTTACAACATGGTGGCAGCCCATTCCGACCATTGAAACCCATGCCTCCCAATTACACCTAATTAACCATCTAACCTGTATGTTGGAATGCAGGGATCATATTCTGGTTGGCTGCCAGATGCTAGTGGTGTTCCACACGGATTGGAATCGGGACTGCTTCTTTTTATGTTGTATATCAATGGTTTGGATGATGGAATGAATGGCTTTGTGACCAAGTTTGCAGATGATGCAAAGGTAGGTGGAGGAGCAGGTAGTGTTGAGGAAACAGGAAAGTTTCAAAAGGACTAGAAACAGGGCTCAGGCCAAAATGTGAGTAATATTATCTTTACCTGCTATGGACACTGTGAGACCTACTGAGTTCATCCAACATCTCAGTGATTTTACTGCAGAGGAATTTAGACAGATCAGGAGAATGGGCAGAGAACCAGTAGATGAAATACAATGACAGAAAGTATTCAGTCATACACTTTGATAGAAGAACTAAATAGGCAGACTATTTTTTGAAGTGGTGAGAAAATTGACAATTCTCAAATGCAAAGGAACCTACGAGTCTTCATGCAGGATTAACCCTGAAGGTAAATTTACATGTTGAGTTGGTAGTGAAGAGGGCTGGCATTCAGAAGAGAATAAAAGAACAGGGATATGATGTTGAGACTTTATAAGGCACTGGTGAGGCCTAATTTGGAATATTATGAGCAGCTATGGCTCCTCATTTAAGAAGGAATGTGCTGACGTTAGAGAGGGTTCAGACGAGGATCCAGAAATGAAAGGCTTATCATATGAGGAATGTTTTGATGACACTTGCCCTATACTCATTGAAATTTAGGAGAATGGGTTGGGGGGTGGGGGGTTCACATTGAAATCTTTCCTATGTTGAAAGGCATAGACAAACTAGATGTAGAAAGATTATTTCCCATGATCGAAGAGTCGAGGACAAGTGGGTGCAACTTCAGAATTGATGGTCATCTATTTAGAACAGAGATGCAGAGGAATTTCCTTTACCAGTGAGTGGTGTATCTATGGATTTTGTTGCCACAGGTGGTGGTGGAGGGCAAGTCATTGGGTGTATTCAAAGAAGAGTTTGATAGGACCTTGATTAGCCAGAACATAAAAGCTTATGGGGATAATGCTGGGCAGTGGGGCTGCTTGGGAAAATAGATTAGCTGATTTCTGCTCCTATGTCAAGTGGTCTTAGGGTTTTTATGAGGGTGGAAGGAACTGAAAATAACACTGGGAATGAAAATAATTATTTAAGTTAAATTGAAAGTCTATCTGCACTTTCAATGCTCATATGAGGACAGAAGAGCACCAGTAAATTCTCACCCTTTCAAGTAATCAGAAACTTCTCAATTTATTATGGTGCCATCAGGGAAAAAGGCACCATAAAAGAAGAACCTCTGTCTGTGGTCACAAAGGAGATAAAACAGAGGAGATTGCCAGCCTCACTCTATCATAAGTCTTCAGGCTATTCGGAAAGTTAATGTGAACATGCACAGGAACATTTTAGGAGTGTGGTTGGCTGCATGTTTGACCTCTGAGATATTGCTCAATTCATTGATACACTGTTTGCAAAAGCAAACTGATTGAAAAAGCACGCATTCTCAAATGATGACTCAAGTCAAATTTATTATCATCTGATTGTACAAATATAACTTGGCAAGACAGCGTTCTCCAGTCCTTGATGCAAAAACCTGCAGATACACAACCAGACATAACACACGTACAGACAAACAATACATATGCAGGACAAGTATTCTAATCTATAAAAATAAATAAATAAATATTGGTTTCTTCAAAAGTAAGTTTTGGAAGTTTAGTCTGAGCAGTTCCTTTGGTCGTTCAGCATTTTCACTGCCCGTGGGAAGACCTTAGAGACATGAAGACAGGAGGCTGTTTGCAGCAATGAGGGCATCAGGACAGTGTTTAACTTTCCTTTCATCGCCACATTTGAAATTGATTATAGAATTCTATTGCAAAGAAACAAGCCCTTTGGCCCATCAAGTCCGTGCCGAACTATATTCTGCCTAGTCCCGTTGACCTGCGTACTGCAACTTGATTACTTAGGTTGTGTGAGCTTAGTTCTGAGTGTCAGTTACATAGGTTCTAACTGTTTCCCAGCCATCCTAGAGATTGGAAGTAGGTTGAGCATTACAATGAGAAAAATTGTAAAAAGTGTTAGGAAAATGCCATAGCTTCACTTGACCTTGGTCTTCAATGTGATTGGATTCATCATAGACTAATTGGTTAGGATCATACCTTGCAGTCCCAATGAAGCACATATGAGTTGGAGATGGATTTCTGCAGGTAGCTGATTTTGGGCTGGGAGTTCTAAAAGGGCTGGAGGAACTCAGCAGATTAGGCAGAATCCATGAAAAGCAATAGACAGTCGACAGTTCAGGCTTGACACCTTCATCAAGAATGCCAAAGATCAGACAGGTACCTGAACATGATGTGGGTGGGGGGCAATTCATTTCTCCAGAATCTGCAGATTTCTCATTTAACCAGAAACACATCAGAAATACAGTGTATGCGGTGGGGGGGGGGGGGGGGGCTTGGAATGGGATGGGTTTATGTTTTAGATTATTTTGATTTTTTTTGTATCTTTTTATGTATTTTTAAAATCTTAAAGTTTTAAAAAAAGAAATAATGTATGCATGCAAAGTGGAAAACTGATAATCTTTTTGCTGATATAAAAAGTAGCTAAAGATCATTATAAACTCTGCAAGAGACAGGTGGAAACAAATAAAAGGATAGTGAGGCCGTGAGGTCTGTAATGATCTGCTGGTAGATGAGCAGAATCTCACAGCAAGAAAGCAGGTTGGCTTCTATTACTCCATAAGCTTATCAACAAACACATCATGGCCAGGACAAAATCCATTTGCAGTGATGGTTTGAGTCTGCAGGCGGCCATTCGGCACATCAGGATTATGTTGGTTCCCAGGAGAGCAAGTTCATCAATTCCATTCCCATTCTCCTTATTTCCCTGTATCCCTGCCGTTTATTCTTTCTTATCCTTGTCCATATACTCTTTGATTCTTTTTGCCATCACCCGATTACATTCAATATTTTACTGATGTGATTTTGGGGGAGATGTTGGAGAAAGCTATGAAAGCCTAGAGTTACATAGAAAACAGATGAACTCCACACCAACAGTGGGCAAGATCAAGGTCAAACCAGATCCTTGCAGATGTGAGACAACAACACTAATTATACTACAGCTCCATTGCATTTGAAAACTAACAGCTAAGCATAATGCTTCTTTCAATTGCACAGTAATGGATACACTCATGTGTTCTCCAATTACGATTATCCCATCCCATTAATCTGAATCAGCAATCACATACGTTCAGTTCTGCTCACATCAGTAACCATTCAAATAAACTTAGATGGATAGTGCTAGCAAATCATGGCAACTGTGTTTAGTCTTACTTCAGGAGTCACAATTAATCATTTGCAACCAAGATCTCTGAACAATAAATGGAACTGGCCACCCTGGAATTTTATAATTCTGCAACGTCATTCAGCTGTACTCTGCATTTCCTAGAATCATTACTATGCTGAACAAGGTGATTTGCCCGACAGACAAATCTCTATATCTTATTGTCAAATATTTATCCAATTTTATTTTGAAAGCCACCTTTCAGAGCATTATGCTGCTCAGAGAAATGACAGTTGTTCCATTTAGGCCAGGATTTTGCTCCCCCAATGCCTTTGGATCAAGTATAATTGTGGAGTGAAGATTTTCCCTTCCAGCCCCTCCTAGATCTTCTGTTAATCAATTGGAATCTTCTCCCCTTGCCCTACTGATCATCTCATTCACCGTTGAGCACAGATGAAACATAGGAACATCTCACACTGCAGAAGTTGAAAGAAAAACTTCAGGATTAAAACTAATGAAGGGTCTTTGATGAAATTGTTAACTGTTTCTCTCCCCCAGATGTATTCCGACTCCCAGAATTTTTTGTCTTTTATTTAACATTTCCAGCGTTGGTAATCTTTTTTCTTCTTGATTTGAAACATCCCACACTGATGCTCATGAACGCAAAAAAAAAATAAAAAATAAAAAAAAAATTAAAAAAAATCTGGTCTTATTGCAAATTTCATTTGCTTTATTTCTTTCCTTCTGAACATGTACCATCTCAGACTGCAAGACCCTACAGAGGATATGTAAGTTAGTGGACTTCTTCCTACCATGAAGGACATCTACAACACTAGATGCAGGCGAAAGGCAATAAACATTGTGAAGGACTCCACACATGCCTCATGTAAACTGTTCTCCCTTCTGCCATCTGGTAGGAGGTATCGGAGAACTCAGGCCCTAATGTCCAGATTGGGCAACAGCTTTGTCCCCCAAGCCATCAGGCTCCTGAATTCCCAGAACAGATGGGGATAGTGTACCGTGAACATTTACTGTATATGTCTTAATATTTTAATATTTTAGTGTATTTATCTATTCTAACTTATATTCTTAATTTATGTAAATAAGCTCCATGGTCCTGGAGAAATGGTATGTCGTATTTACCGTGCAAGCCTGGTATGAATGATTAATAAAGGTGACTTGACTTGATGTAATGAACAACTATGAAGGTCTGATATTATGTATTACATGTGATTTGAAAAATCAGATGCAGATGTTTTCAACACACCAATGACCCATTATATATCCCCAATGATCATAGAACATTACAGCACAGCCTTCAATGTTGTGCTGACATATATATTCCAAACAAAAAATACTAAACCCTTCCTACCTCATAACCCTTTATTTGACTTTCAACCATGTTCCCATTGAAGACTCTCTTAAATGCCCCTAATGTTTCAGCCTCCACCACCACCCCTGGCAAGGCACTCCAGGAACCCACAATTTTTCTTAAGTGGAAAATATGCACATTCCAAAGGCAATGGCAGTGATGGAATTTTAAATGGGTTTATAAAGACCCCCTGTGGATTGCAACATATACCTCTGTGTGTGACATCTGATACAAATTTACAATATGATGAAATATTTAATCTGCGAAAATTGCAAAAATGCAGATGCTGAAAACCTGAAATAAAAACAGAAGAAGTGGTGGGGAGCTGGCAGATGGAAGATGGAGGGACCTGAATAAAATGGTACAGGAATGGAGGGAAGAAGGGGTTTCCTCCAATTCTGCACCCCCTTCCATTCCTTCTCCTGTCAAAGGGCTTATCTTTCTTATCCCTCTGCTCTCTTCCCCATCATGTTTCAACTTCTTTCTCTTAACTATTAGTCTGTGATCCTTCCCAATCCCTTCCTCCTGACCTCCCCTCCCTTAACATTTTATTCAGTTGGTGACCCTGTTCCTCCTTATTCCTGACAAAGGGCTCATGCCTGAACTGTTGGCCTTTTACTTCCAACTGTGTGAATGCTGAGTTTCTCCAGCACTTTTGTCTATTACACTCTAGACCCCAGCTTCTGTGGCATTTCTTGTGTAATAAAGATAATGCTAATAGACTGAGAGCTTTCAGATTTTTATCTCTTGATATTTAGGGAATAGCAATGCATTTCCAAGCCAAGTGGCCATAAGTAATTAAATTTCTGGTCAGTTATATCATTTGCTTCAACATGATTTATTATCAACTCATGTTCATTTTATTAATTTGGTCTAACTGATGTGAAATGTACCTCTCCTTGAATTAAGACTAATAACCTGGCTTCATGAATCCTCCTTCACCTGGCTATCTAAGCTAAATTAATAGTACTTCACCAGACTGTGAATGGCAGGTGATTTGCAAATGGCAAGTCTCTGTATATAAATGGAAGCTGCCTTTATCTCAGAGGTAGTCACTTTCACCTCGTCTTGGGCCTTCATCGCTTTTGTTGATGCTGAAATGAGGTCAGGGTCCAGATAATTCTGAATACCGAGTGACAGGCTATTGCAGAAATAGGTGATGCTTGAGCGGAGTGCAATGATCCCTTACACCTCTTTATTGTTGATAGGGAATAGGACAAAAATCTTAAAAATGTACGCAGATCTGCCTTGCTTTCAATGGCCAGGCATACCTGGGACCTTTTTCACTTTGTCAGATACTTGTTTGTTCCATGGTTGAACGTGTATGGCTAATTCTGGAATTGCAGCCAAGATCTTGTCAGGGGCGTTCTCTTTGCAGCATCCAATGCATCCTGCTGTTTTCTGATCTCAGTCAAAACTGGTTGAAGGTTAGATTCTATGATGGTGGGAAGTTTAAAGGTCAGTGTGGTGATACAACCACCAGACTGTTTGTGACTGCCTGCGCCTGTCTTCCTTCCTACCTGCTGACTGCAGGGGGAAATCCACTGTACCTGCAGGGAGATAACCTGGGAGGCTGACTTCACCTATTCCCTGCCAATCACCAGCCCCATATACAGGCTCACACCAGCTCTTGTGTAGGCAGTAGAGCACATGGAGCCAGAAGAGATACTGAACCTTGTGTGCATGTTTTAAGCTAATTAAAGCCTGTAGTACAGCCTTCTTATTTTGTGCTTGTTTGTTCGCACTGCAGCGGGGTCCATGGTTGATGGTGGGCAGAGGAAGGATGTCAGCTCTGCAAGGGTTCTGGAGATGCCAGAGTGCCAGGGGTGCCCAGAATGGGGGGTGCTGAGCTCCCGCCAGTGCCAGGTCCCAAGTCTAGACGGTGTCCTCACATCTACTGGGGTACACTTTGAAGACATAATGTGAGTTGACATGGAAGAGGTGCAGCTGCTCAACCAGGGGTTCAGATTTGTGAGTCTTCACCTATCAACGGAGGAGGACTGGTCCCAGAGACATCATCCATGATGGCAGTGAGGCTTCCATCGCTGATTTCCTGGGGAAGGAAATGAGGCATTTGTGAGGGGTCTGGTTGGTAGCTGTACATAAGAGTGGCCATATGGCATGAAGCTCCTCAGGAAAGGCTTCCTGCCATTAATTGGTGGACCATCCTTTTAATCTAAGGGCCAGGAGGACTGACTTCCAGATTACCCCATCTTGCATTTACCTGCTCATTGCCCTTGGGGTTGTAGCTTGTTGTGTGACTTGATGCAATGGCTCGCATCACCAGGAACTGGTGCAGCTCCTCACTCATGAAGCTCAACCCCCGATCACTGTGGATGAATGCCGGGTATCCGAACATGGTAAAAATATGCGGCAGTGCCTTTATAATGGAAGCAGTGAAGATGTTGGGGCAAGGGATGGCGAATGGGAAACGGGAGAATTTGCCTATAATCAAAAGGAAATAGACATTATTTTTTCTGAAAGGCAGCGGTCCCTTAAAGTCGATGCTGAGTCGCTTGAAGGGCCGAGTGACCTTTATTACGTTGGTCTGTGCTGATTGGAAGAAGCGCAGTTTGCACTCTGCACAGACCCGGCAGAACTCAGTCGTGGTCTAGTCTTCCTGTATAGTGAAGGGGAGATTTCAGGATTTCACAAACTGGTACAGGTCTGAGTTGATGAGCTCAGCTGAATGAGGGTAATTGTCCCAATCGCATGCTTCCACATCTCAAAGTGGGCCGGAGCTTTCTGGTATTGGGGGTCAATATCTGGCTTTTCTATGCTGAGAAGCTTTGCCAAGGTTCTTTAAACTTAAGCTAATTAAATTGTGATGCGCTGCAGTGTGAACAAATAAGCTCAAACTACGAAAGCTGTACTCTAGGTTTAAATTAGCTTAAAGCATGCGCACAAGGTTCATTATCCCTTCTGGCTCCATATGCTCTACTCCTGCACAAGGGCTGGTGTGAGGCTTTATATGGGGTTGGTGATTGGCAGGGAGTAGGTGAACCCAGCCTCCCAGGTTACCTCCCTGCAGGTACAGTGGGTTGCCCTCTGCAGTAGGTAGTGCAGGAGGGTAGACAGGCACAGGCAGTCCAGTGGTTGTATCACAGTCAGTCAAGATGGATTAACTGCTTGGCACTGCTAGTTTAAATATTTTATTGATAAACATTTCAATCTTGTCTCTCCATCTTGGAAATCAATGACAAGGTCAGGAGTGACACAATGCCTGGCAAAAAAAATCCTGCAACCTAATCATTTAAATGTCGTCATACAACATGGTAACAGTCCTTTCTGGCTCACAAGCCCCTGCTGCTCAATTATACCCAACCCCGGTGCATTTTGAAGAGTGGGAGGAAACTGGAGTGTCCAGAGGAAACCCACACAAACAAGGGGAGGACAAAGAAACTTATCACAGAGAGCACTGGATTTGAAACCTGGCCACTGGCACTGTAACAATATTGAGTTCACCACCATATTAACAGAGCTACCCTTGGCTGTGCAATTGAGCAGTGTCTTGCTGAAGATGTAATTGTTTCTGCAAAATTAAAGAATAAATATAAACACTATTTTTTAATAAATATAAACAGTGCCATTAGCATCTAGTACCTCTTCAACTGTCATTCTGTGTATGTTTCATGGATGATCAGACCAATCTGTCTGCAGACTTATCCTCTTGTCATTTTCATTTCAAGTGCAAACAGGGACATGAATACTTGACAATTGTTCTTATATTCTGTATCATTCACACTAACCAATCTGAAAGTTTACAAAGAACTCCTGTCCTGACTACCATTCAATCTTTCCTGTATAGAATTCCAATAGTGGTAATTTTTCTGACTAGCATGTCAGATTCCCACTTTCATTCAGCAAACTATTGCAACAGGTCATTGACCATCACTTCATGTTAGTTCACCTGGACCTCGAGAGACCTACATCAGTCTGTTCATTGACTAAGCTTGGCTTTTAACACCATTATACCAGCAAAATTAAATGTTAAACTGAAGTATCTGGGACTCTGTCTGCCCCTCTGCAACTTGATCCTCGACTTCCTCATCGGCACAATGCAGACTGGCAACATTGCCTCCTCCTCACTGATCAATGGCAACTGGGATATACCAAGGCTGTCTGCTTAGTCCCCTGCTCTATTTCCTGTACACTCACAGTAGGTACAGACAAATTTGGCTCCATAGTAACCTATGAATTTGGTGACGACACCATCATTTTTGGCTGGATAACGGGACACAATGAGACAGAATGTAAAGAATATGGTTGGGTGATACGAGAGCAAGAGTCCCAGCATCAGCAAGGCCAAGGAGTTTATTACGGACTTTTGTAAGGGAAAACTGAGGCACCATTGAGAGGAAGCGTGGTGGAGAGGGTTTGAATTCTTCAATTTCCAGGAAATCCACCTATCAGGAAGCCTCTCCTGGAGCCAGCCCATCACAGCAACTGTGAAAGCACACTGATCATTCTACTTACTGCAGAGATTTATCATGTCGTTGAATATTTGTACAGTTGCAGGATAGAAAATATACTGACCAGCTGCATCACAGCCTGGATTGGAAACCTGAGTGCCCTGGAATGCAGAAGTAAGAATTATGGTTCATTCTGCTTAATATTGAATATTTTTACCAAATAGATTACTCCTCAGGTCACCCTATTGTTTAACCCACTACTGAGCAGTGAAGGTTTACTGAAGGTTGAATTTAAGTAAAAATATTATTGTGCTTCTTTCCAGGATGTACACCTCTAAGTCACTTGTAAATTATTACCCCAGAGTAAAACTAGGGAGCAATGCATAAAAGTATACTTCGAAAAACATGACGAAGACCACCTTTTTTTACTTAACTTCTATAGAGTCAAATTTAAAGTCGATTACAGTGATGCAACACTTACTATGATGGAATGGCTTTTGAAGCTTGTAAAGCTTTACATTGTTAATAACATAATTTATTTTTTTTTGCAGACTGGTACAGATCTGACCCAAGTATGGAATAAAACAGGAAACCAAGGAAAGAGATGGAATAAGGCTGTAATTCCTCTGAAAAATCTGCGCAACTTTGAAATCATATTTGAAGGAATCAGAACCAAGAATTTTGGAGGTGGAGCAGCTATTGATGACGTTTTGTTCAAGAATTGTGCCCCAGGTGTGTAGCACAATCCTCCACAGATCGCTCCTAAATTTTTGAGTTTTAGTTTTGTAGTATAAAGTAAGGAGGAATAAGGCCTGTTCATCAGCCATGATCTGAGCATTTCCTGTTACGTTAAACCCCTTTCCCCAGTCACTCTCTTTCTCTATTCCTGACTTCTTTCTTCCCAGCTTCCCACCCCCTTTATTCTCCTATCAGAGAGTTACCTTTCTTAGTTGTCTGCCGTCTCCCCATCAATTTTCAGCTTCTGTCTCTTCTAAGGAAGTAGTAAAACGGATTCAACAGCGGCTGGATGGGAGATGCCAGTGAGTGGTAGTAGATAACTGTTTGTCGGGTTGGAGTCCAGTGGCTAGTGGTGTGCCTCAAGGATCTGTGCTGAGTCAATTGTTGTTTGTAATATACATTAATGATCTAGATAATGGGGTGGTAAATTGGGTTAGTAAGTATGCAGATGATACTAAAGGCAGCTGTCAGGAGGCCACTTGAAAGCGCTGGAGGCGCCTGCGAGGCAAGATTTGTAACCATCCTCCGGGAGGAATAATCACCAGAGCACTGAGGTCCCCTCTGCACATGAATACAGCCACCTGAAAACGGCTGCTAAGGGGATGACAGTCAGCTGGCGAGCGCCTGACAGCTCCCCTCCCAGCTGCACCTGCCCCCCGGCGTGAGACATCAGGGCTTACTAAAGTCCATATAAACAGCATCCACAGCCTTTCCCTCATTAACCTTCTTGGTAACTTCCTCAAAATAAAACTCTACAAGATTTGTTACACATGACCTACTATGCATCAATCCTTGCTGACTGTCCTTAATCAGCTTATGACACGGGGCATGGGACATCAGGGCAGGGGAAGTGCCCACAATGTGGGGACGCATGTTGGGGTGTTGGGAGAGCTGGGCAGCAGTATCAGTGTGGGGACGTCCCACGCGGGATGTTCCTACGCTGATAGCCCGCGCCGGCTGTCCCAGCTCTGACAGTCAGTCATCCCAAATCTGACATCCCAAAGGGACAGGAGCCAGAGTGCACTCAGAGGCGCATCCAGTGCAGCTGTCCCTTCAGGTGGCCAGTGCTGTGCTTTTAGCACTGCCACCTGAACAGCAATTCCAAGATCCGCTTCTGCTTCTGCAGATGGATTCTTGGCAGAGAATGCACTTGAAGAAGCCTTAAAATAGGTGGCTTTATGGATAGCGAGGAAGGTTTTCAAATCCTGCAGAGAGATTTGGGCAAGTTAAAAGAATGGGCTAAAAGTTAGTGAATGGAGCTTAATGCTGACAAGTACAAGGTGCTACATTCTGGTAAGACTAATCAAAATAGGACATGCATGGTGAATGGTAGGATGTTATAGAATGCAATTGAATAGAAAGATCTAGGAATAATGGTACACAATTCTCTAAAAGTGGAATCTCAGGTGAATAGGGTAGTGAAGAAGGCCTTTTGAATGCTGGCCTTTATAAATCAGAGCATAGAGTATAAGAGTCGGGAGGTAATATTAAAATTGTACATGGCATTGTTGAGGTCAAATTTGGAATTTTTTTGTTCAGTTCTGGTCATCAAATTATAGAAAGGATGTAAACAGCATAGAGAGAGAACAGAGAAGATTCACCAGAATGATACCTAAGTTATAGAGAAAGGTTAAACAAGTTATTTCTTTATATCTTGGAGCGTAGAAGGCTGAGGAGGGGATTTGATAGAGGTCTTTAAAATTTTTAGGGGGAAAATGTTACGAGGCCAAAAAAGGCCCAAAGCCCAGCAGCAATAGATATTCACCATGACAAATGGTTACTAAAACAAAAGTTATTTTTTAAATTATCTTTAAACATGAAAACAGAATCATACTTTAACTTATTACTATTAACTTAACTAACCCAACTTAATCCCCTTCTAATTCTAACCGCACATGTATGTAATGTGTGTGTAAACTTAAGAAAAGCTCTTTGGTTCACAGTTCAATCTCACTTCTCATTCTTTCAAGTTCACTGGTTGCATGCAATTCTTATACTGTGCATAGAATTTAACATGTATAAAGTTCACCAGCCTTTGATGCTCGAAAGATTATTGTTTATTGCTCAGGAAGGTTCTTGTAGGTTTGTAGAGAGAGATGTGTTGTTCCAGGATTTCCACAACTGAGGTACCACCATTAGTCATCTCAATGTCTTGCTGATGAAACTTGCCCCATCAGGGTTCTCCAGATGATAACCTCTTTCTTTCAGGCTATCACAGATTTCCTTTCTGTTCCACTTATTCTAAGAAAAACATGAGACAGATAGCATTTCCAGCCATCTGCCACTCTGCAGCTTCTGATTTAGTTCCAACATGCTTCTCCTGGCTTATTACAACTTTCTGTGTCACACACAGTCAAAGACTCCCTTCTGTCTCTCTCTCTCTATCTGAGATTCAAACTGCCAGCAGCATGTCCTTCTCTTTTTCACTTGCAAAACCCCTGATCTTCTCCAGCAAATAATAGGATTCAGTCTTCTGGTCCATCTGTTGTTTTAGGTAAACAGTGACCTCTGAGTGAGCATTTTGCAGAGAGGTCAAAAGCCTTGCAAAAAGTTCCAAACCAGACAACCTGGCTCTGGTTGTTCTTTCAAGACAATAGTCCATTCATTTCATGACATCGTTTCAATTACCACCTACTTGTGAAATGTGCATAGCACTCTCCATAGTTTCTGTAAAGTCACTGAATATGAATTCTTCAGTATTTCAAAGAAGATCTGTTTTAAAGTGTGTGTGTGTATGCATGTAACCATATCTAATTTTACCAATTTATCTCCCAAAAACATTCCCAAATATTCCATCACAATAGATCGAGTAACCGTGGATAGACTTCTTTCCATTGAGCATAGGGGAGATTCAAATTAGAGAACATGGGCTGAGAGTTAGGGGGCAAAAGTTTAGGTGCAACACAAGGGGAAGCTTCTTTACTCAGAGAATGGAATCTGTGTGGAATGAGCTTCTGCTGGAGGTGGTGGAGGCAGGTACAATACTATCTTTGGAGAAAAATTTGGATGGGCATATGGATGTGAAAGGTATGGAGTGTTTTGGCACGGACAAGAAGGGTTGTGATGGCCTATTTCCATGATGTTAATTGCTATATGGATATATGTTTAACCTCCCACCTGTTCTACCTATAACCTCTTACCTGTTATTTCCTCCGATCTCCTTTTCCCCAACTACCTGCTGTCATTGTATTCAGCCATTGACCTGTGTTCTGTATTCCTGCCAAAGGGCTAAGACCTAAATTGTAGGTTACCTTTTACTTCCTATGGATGCTGCGTAACCTGCTGAGCTTCTCCAGTACACTTGTGTGTGGCTCTTGAGCCCAGCATCTGCCAACTTTCTTGTTTAATCTCATGGAAAATATTCCTTTATTTCAAACTCCCTTTTATTGTTTATTTTGTGAATTGAAAATGAGAAAAGTCTCACAATCAAGCATATTGATATTGGCTTGAACAATGTGCAGTCTGTCCAGGATACTTCACGTTCACTCTTTCCTGAAACTCGGTTGCAATTTGTACCATCTACAAAATGCACTACAGCAGTCCTTCTCAATACAGCCTAGTAGGACCATACCAAGAAAGTACATACCATCTTCAAATTATACATCTGTGGTGCACTGTTAGACAGAAGCAAACACACAAAACTGAAGAGACTGTACAACAGGCTTTAATCGGCAAAGACGTCCACAGAGCAGGGCTGGTTGTACTGCTGTAAACTCTGAGTGAGTCTTCGGAGGGCCGGCTCAGGCTTATATCCCGATATGTGATTGACACCCAACCAGGTGGGGCTCGATCCATTCAGATCGGCTGATTGACAGCCGACCGGGTGTTGTCTTGTTCCCCCATACTCTCCTGCAGGTACAGAGGTTGCCCCCTGCAGTAGGCCGGTGGTGTACCACCACAACATCATTTTGGATTTGTAATATACAGGTTATTTAGTGTTGCTGGTTTGTACTTTAGAACTTATTTGAATCTCCCCTATCCTCAATGGAAAAAGTCTATCCACAGCTACACCTTGAGAATAACCTCACTAGAGGGTTTCAAGAATCCAATTCAGCATTACCTCTTTAAGAGCAAGTAGCGGTCCAAATCCTGCCAGAAATACCAGTGAGATACATATCCCACTGTTGCATCAGAACTCTGCCTATCCATCACGTGTTCACACTGATTCTACGCCTCTGGTTCTCTAAATTGGAAAATTGCAGTGGGTGCCACATCCTCAAAGCAAGTGAAAGTTCTACATCTGAAGTCAGGCTTTTGGAGTTTCAGCCCAACCACTTGCTTTCATGTAACTTTGTTAAAGCTAGAAAAGGGGCCCAGGTCTGAAACATTGATCACCTTTTACTTCCTGTGGATGCTATATCACCTGCTGAGTTTCTCCAGCCCTTTGGTGCATTGTTTCATCAACATATGTCCAGGAGAAAAATAGGCACCATGACGAAATGTGGCATGAGGAGCACTGAACAAACAAGATGTGATTTATTGAGTGAAAGTGGGCTTAGTGATGGATTTGTTGCTAAAGGCTCTGAAATAAAAAGTGAAGCATGGGGTGAGAAAGCTTGGGAATTTTATTTGTAGTTTTACTTATTAACTTGTAGACCTATTAAAGAGGCAATCTGAAGGAAATTATTTTACTTACCCTTTGATTTCCCTCCCAACATGTTTGCTATGCTTTTGTCCTATTTAACATTCAATTCAAAAAAAAGACAAAGCAGAAATGATCTAATCAATCATGGATCTAGTTAGGACATCACAACTCAATTAGACTTTTTTATGTTGAAATAATTGATAATTAAAATACTTCCTGACTGCAGTTTTCCTGCAGGCTGTTTTGAAATATCAACTTATTGTAATGAATGGGATAAAAAATTCCAATCATTGGTAAGTCGATCAAAACATCCCTTCCAAAATTCTGAAACAGCCAAACTCTCAGTGAACGGGACCAAACATGAAATTCTGCATATTAGTTTTTCAGCCCTTAGCTTTGGTACAATGACTGACAAGTGTTTTCTGGATACTGAATTTTTATTGAAAGCAAGTCATTAGGACAAAATTGTATTAAAAATACCTGAGCAACTTGACCATTTTACTGCATCTTGTTAATGTCTGAATACAATTGTATACTGGCCAATGGGAATTACTCTTTGCTAATTCTAAAGCACAACATTATTGGTTGACAATTAATTTGTTTCTTTCAATGGATTCTGATACATAACATACCATATAGCTTGATGACAATCTCTGAATTTGTAAAAGCTCAAAGCTGGAGGAACTCAGCATTGTACTTTATACAGCAAAGCTGAAGATATCTAACCGATGTTTTGAGGAAGCAAAATGTAGGCAGATGCCTGAATTCAGTGGTGGGAGGAGTTGGAGGAGAAGCACAGTCCCAAGAAAGCCTGTCCCCCCCCCCCAGCCCTTCTCCTATTGTTTTGGCACCTGGTTCCTCCCCCGTCCCTCCCCCCACTGTTCGGGCACCTGGCTCATCTCACTCCCCTTCTCCCAACAATGTGCTTGGGCACCAGCCTACATTTCGTACATACTTTCAACTTCTATCATTTGCTAGTGTGCCTTGCCTCCCTTATTGACCTATCCCCTCCCACCTGTGGGACTGTACTCCTCCTCCTGCCCGCCCTCCCTCCCACCATTTTGTTCAGATGCCTACCTACATTTTGGACCATATTTTGTTCAAGGGCTCAGGCCTAAAGCATTGGTTTTGTATCTTTATTTTTGCTATATAAAGTGCACTGTTTGATTTGCTGAGTTACCCCAAACTTGTGTTTTTACTTTAATCAGGATGTTGGCAGGTTTTCATGTTTTACTCTCATATCACAATTTTCTTTGGTGGGACACCTGCAAAGTTAAGGGTCAGGTAATTAACAGCAGAGAGTTGAATTTTTTGGCCTGAGACATTAACTCTGTCTCTATTTCTACAAGTACTCCCTGACCAGCTGAGTATTTCTGGCAATTCTGTGTTTAGTCAAATGGTAGTACCTGGATGTTCGGCCCTGCAGAAACAAGAACTGCTCTGGACATGTCCTTCAAAGTCCAGGAATTTTGTGTGAATATCCAACACTTAATCAACAATATTTGGACCCATTACTCAAAATATGCCCAAAGATGATTGAGCTTTTGCTGGGTTAGAAGTGTTACGGGCCCAGAGGACCCCAAAACCCATCAGCAATAGATATTCACCAAGACAAATGGTTACTTAAACAAAAGTTGCTTTTAATTATCTTTAAACATGAAAACAGGATCACACTTTAACTTATCAATATTAACTGAACTAATCAAACTTAAACCCCTTCTAATTCTAAGCACAGGTGTATGTAATATGTGTGTAAGTTCAGAAATGTTCTTTGATTCACAGTCCAATCTCATTTCTCATTCCTCCAAGTTCACTGGTTGGAGGTAATTCTTATACTGTGCACAGAATTTAGCATTTATAAAGTTCACCAGGCTTTGGTGCTTGAAAGGTAAATGGTTATAGTTCAGGAAGGTTCTTGTCGGTTTTCAGAGAGAGATATTTTGTTTGCTGAACACCCACAACTGATTCCTTTTAATCAGCCACTTCAGTGTCTTGCCAAAGAAACTTGCCCCATCAGGGCTTTCCAGATGATAACCACTTTCTTTCATGTATGTACGAAATGTAGGCTGGTGCCCAAGCACATTGTTCCTTTTCGTTTCCCTTATCTCAAGTGAAACATTAGACAACTAGTCCTCACCTTTTGTATGAATCACAAGTGCTTTGACCAGGCTGAACTAAGCACTCACAACCCATCTTCCAAATGGGGTTTTCCACAAGCTTGTCAGCTTGTCCTGTTCCAGTCCCAGTTGCTGCTGCTGACTGTAGCAATGCAGAACTGATCTCTCTCTCTCTCTCTCTCTCTCTCTCTCTCTCTGAGAAAAAGCTGTTCAACTCTCTCTGCTTGCAAAAACCACATGACCCTCATAGAACAACAAGCTGCACTCACAGACAATCTGCAGCTCCGAAATACTCCTCTGATCTCTTTCATCTGTTGCTTTTCAAAACAACAATCCATTAGTGAAGTCTTTTGGGCACTCCCCAAAGTTTTTGCAAATACCCCCAGGAGCAGAGCTCCAGTATTGTAAATAAAATCTGTTTTGAAGTGTTTGTATGCGACCTGCACTAAAAAAAACCTGCCCTAATTTATCTCCCAAAAACATATACAATACAAACACAACATAATCTGTCACAGAAGTTTTTTCCTCTAGTCTGCACTACTGCCTAGTAATAGAGAGTTGCATGGAACAGTCCAGATATCTACACTAAAATGTGAGAACAATTTTGAAGTATGTATCATCTCCAGCATCAGCTCAGACACTTCCTCTGGACACTCCAGCCTCAGTAAAATGCATCCTGGAAATCCCTCGAGTAGTGTATTCTTTCACCATCCCCTTATCCATTCACTTTCTGATTATTTGCATTCTGTCCATTGAGTTTCCATGAAAACATTTGAAGAGCAGGTCCTTTATAAAACATGATATGCAATAATGAGAGATAGTACCCAAATAACTGTGCATAAGTTGACCAACTCTTCCTGGCTTTTCTCTTATGTACCCTGAAAGTGATGCATTTTATTAACCTGTCCTGCCACATTCAAAAAAATGTATGAAAACATGCTAAAATTGTCTTTCCCATAATTCCAAAGTGTACCTTTGCCACTCTTATTTCTTCCATCCAAAAGCTATCTCCTTCTCAATATTTTGACAATGTTTCTCCTGTTCATTCAACCATGTTGAGCGCTATCTTCCAATTTCAAAATCTGTATCTTATTGTAACCTTAATTGGACCAAGGCTAATTTTAGACCAACCTGCAGAGGTTAATTGGAAAAAGAAGTTTTCAGATAAGGGGAACAGCTGAGAAGTGGGATGCTTTTAAATGTGAGACAGCAAGAGTTTACTTACAACTTTTTGGCCTTGGATAAAGTGCTGGAAGACTGTAGGGTATCTAATGTTGTGCTATTATTTAAAAAGAGTGACAAAGACAGGCTAGGAAACTATAGGCCAGTTACCTTGACATCAGTGGTTGGAAAACTGCTGTAGGAGATTCTGAGGTACAGGACCTACAAGCATTTGGATAAGCAGGGGCTGACTGGGGTTAGCTTTATGCTTGGCAGATCATGTCTAACAATTTAGACAGTTTTCTAAAGAGTTAGCAAAGAGATTGATGAGAGCAGGGACATTGTGTGCATGGACGTCAGCAAGGCCTTTGACAAGGACCCGCAAGGTAGGTTAGTCTAGAAGGTTAAATCACATGGGATCCAAGGGGCACTGACCAATTGGATTGAAAATTAGTTCAGTGGAAGGAGGCAGAATGTGGTTGGGAAGGGCAGCATTACTGATTGGAGGCCACTGACTAGTAATGTGGCACAGGAGTCATTGTTTCTTATCTATATTAACAATTTGGGTGACAATGTAGTTAACATGATTAATACATTTGTGGATGTGCTATGCTGAGTGAGGAAGGACAGGGTCTAGATTAATTGGGTAGATGCGCCAATGGAACTTAATTTTGACAAGTGTAAAATGTTGCACATAATGTTTGGGTAAAATACACTTTTTTTTCCTTTACTTTCCCCCGTGCCTCACAGTTTTAAATTTATACTTCAACAATTCACATGTAATTAAAGTGGACATTCCAGAGTTTATTCAAGGTTATTTGTGCGCATATTGGTTTGACCATGTAGAAATTACAACACTTTTTATACCTAGTTCCCTCATTTCAGGGGACCATAATGTTTGGGTCATTTGGCTTCATAGGTGTTTTTGAATACTCAGATATGTTTCATTGCTTCATTGGAGCATATATAAGAGAGCTTGGCTTGCTTTTGATCAACTTTGGAGTCTGTAGTTGCCATTTTTCAACATGAGGACCAGAGTTATGGCAATTAAAGTCTGAAAAACAAGAATAAAACAGTAACAGACATCACCCAAACCTTAGGATGACCAAAAACAACAATTTGGAACATCATTCAGAAGAAAGAGAGTGCTGGTGAACTCCGTAATCAGAAAGGTCTGGTATTCCAAGGAAGACCTGCACAGCTGATGACAGAAGAATTCTCATCATAATGAAGAAAAATACCCCAAAGTATGTCTAACAGATCAGAAACACTCTTCGGAAGTACAGGTGTGGATATGACAATAATTATTCTCTGCAGAAGACTTCATGAACTGAAATATAGAGGCTACACTGCAAGGTGCAAGTTAGCTAAAGAAAGAATGGCCAGATTACGGTTTTCCAGGGTTTCCAATTTCATACCAGATTTATGCAATTATATTTTTTGAAACAGAGAGCATTAATATTGGACGCCTATTCCTAACTTCAGTGATTCTGATTCTGCCATCCACAAAAATACCAACCAGATTCAGAGGCATTAAATTAAAATATTGCTAAATTCTACTTATACATCCTTGTGGAATACAATATTTTCTGCTCTTTGGGTTTTCAAGTGATCTCAGCACTTGCAGCACGATATGGGAAAATTACATTTATTTTACAATTTTCAGGTGTTCAGAACCTCCTCAAATGTGCAAAATCCTTTCGAAAATGGAATTCCTATTGTGTGGGGAGACATAACAAGGTGATAACATGATCAGCAACATAAGTATTCAGATTATCAGGTGCATGAATCATAAGGAGTCGATACATAGGCTGAGACATTTCTCTCTGGGATGCAGAAGTGTAAGGATGGGACCTAACAGAGGTTTATAAAATCATGAGGGGCACAGATGAGATCAGCATATTTCCCAGAGTAGGGGAATCTAAAACTAGAGAGTGAGAGGGGAAAGATTCAAAAGGGCAGCAAGCTGCCAAATGAAGCAAAGATCAAGGTTCAAAGTTGCTTTATTGTCAGAAACATAACTTACACCAAATTTGTTGGCATTTCAATGCTCGTAAAAGCGCACAGAGATGCCATCAGTGAAATGTCCTAACCATAAAGAGAACGAGAAGCAGAAGAGGGTCCCTTCAGAGACCTATAGTGTCCACGGCTCCCACCATTTCCTCCGAGGCCACCGCCTCCTCCACTCCTATCACCTCCATAGCTGCATGACCTTCCAGTCTGTTCCAGTGGCGAACTCAAGCTCCAGGCATCCAAATGATCCTCCTCGGCCTCTAGTACTGAACCCCGATATAAGATCGAAAGTGTTAATATCTAAAGCCCTTCTGGAGCCCTGCTCACCATCGGCAAGCAAGGATAATTGTTACATTCAAAAGACATCATTGCACAGATATGGATACAAAGGTTTTTAGTGGGATCTGGGCTGAAATAGGAAAATGGTACTAGTTTATTCCACATGGGCCAAAGGGCCTGTGATAGTTCAGATTCTATCACCAATGTGTATATGTACAGATGTACAGATGGTAGTGTAGGATGACTGTGATTAGCTGAGAGCGTAGACACACCCTCTTTTCAATCTTCTTCAGCATGATGCTGAACCAAGCCATGAAAGACCCCAACAATGAAGACGCTGTTTACATCCGGTACCGCACGGATGGCAGTCTCTTCAATCTGAGGCGCCTGCAAGCTCACACCAAGACACAAGAGAAACTTGTCCGTGAACTACTCTTTGCAGATGATGCCGCTTTAGTTGCCCATTCAGAGCCAGCTCTTCAGCGCTTGACGTCCTGCTTTGCGGAAACTGCCAAAATGTTTGGCCTGGAAGTCAGCCTGAAGAAAACTGAGGTCCTCCATCAGCCAGCTCCCCACCATGACTACCAGCCCCCCCACATCTCCATCGGGCACACAAAACTCAAAACGGTCAACCAGTTTACCTATCTCGGCTGCACCATTTCATCAGATGCAAGGATCGACAATGAGATAGACAACAGACTCGCCAAGGCAAATAGCGCCTTTGGAAGACTACACAAAAGAGTCTGGAAAAACAACCAACTGAAAAACCTCACAAAGATAAGCGTATACAGAGCCGTTGTCATACCCACACTCCTGTTCAGCTCCGAATCATGGGTCCTCTACCGGCACCACCTACGGCTCCTAGAACGCTTCCACCAGCGTTGTCTCCGCTCCATCCTCAACATCCATTGGAGCGCTTTCATCCCTAACGTCGAAGTAATCGAGATGGCAGAGGTCGACAGCATCGAGTCCACGCTGCTGAAGATCCAGCTGCGCTGGATGGGTCACGTCTCCAGAATGGAGGACCATCGCCTTCCCAAGATCGTGTTCTATGGCGAGCTCTCCACTGGCCACCGTGACAGAGGTGCACCAAAGAAAAGGTACAAGGACTGCCTAAAGAAATCTCTTGGTGCCTGCCACATTGACCACCGCCAGTGGGCTGATAACGCCTCAAACCATGCATCTTGGCGCCTCACAGTTTGGCGGGCAGCAACCTCCTTTGAAGAAGACCGCAGAGCCCACCTCACTGACAAAAGGCAAAGGAGGAAAAACCCAACACCCAACCCCAACCCACCAATTTTCCCCTGCAACCGCTGCAACCGTGTCTGCCTGTCCCGCATCGGACTTGTCAGCCACAAACGAGCCTGCAGCTGACGTGGACTTTTTACCCCCTCCATAAATCTTCGTCCGCGAAGCCAAGCCAAAGAAAAAGAAAAGACACACCTACTGGCAGGTCTTAAAGGGTTGTTCCTAGCCAGACCATGTCATTCTGGACTGGTTGACCTACAGTCTTCTAGTTAATAAAAGCCTTGGTTTGGATCAACAACTCTTTGGTTCTTTCGATGCGCATTACAGGGCCTTTTTGCATGATGCAGAACTCTATGACTTTATGAGGTGAGGAGAGTGAGTTGGGGATTAATTATTGTTCATTAAAACCTCTTTGCCTGACTTCAAATCATGCCATGGAATTTATACTTAAATGAGCCAATATTCACAGTTGCACCTCATGTATTCTTTGATGAATATCTGAATAGGGATTTGAACTGTTGATTTCTGATACAGTGTAAGAATTAGCATTTCTTGAGTTAACAAGAGTAAAAGGTCATAGAGGTTATTGAGCTCCAGAGGACATGTTGTCTTCGAGGATCAACAAGAAGCTGGAAATGAGACAGCAGTCCAATGTGTAGCCCCATTTCATTTCGCTGATTTGTATTGCAGAGATGGTTTGGAAGTCACTGAATTATTGCGCAGTGAACTATTTCGTGATGCATCCATCTGTTCACACATGAGATAAAAGGTGTGATTGGTTTTGCCTTGTGACTACTGTAATTATGGCAGAGTGGGAATACCAGTCCCTACTGTGCTGTTTTCTTGGGGTCATGTTTATTTATATAATGCCATTGGAATAATACATGAGTGAAAGTCTCAGAGAAGAAGGATGGATATGTTGTTTGCTGCAGAACTTTAGAGATTGTGTAACTCAGTACCGAGGAATATTGATAGCCTTGAAATTGACTCAATTGAAAGCATCCTCCCCACACCATTGTACTGTTATATGCACAAAGCACTTTGAATTCCGACGGCATATTCTCATCATTTACATTTAGTCTCTTTACACATATTATACCAGTCACATCTTGGACACAGAACTAGATGCTTGTTATTTGTGTATGAAATTAAGACCATTAGAACAGAAATAGGCTATACAGCCCATCAAATTTGCCCTGCCATTTAATCATGAGCTGATCCATTTTCCTACTCAGCCCCACTCCCTGGCCTTCTCCCCATAACTTTGATGCCCTGGCTGATCAAGAACCTGCAGTGAACCAGGTCACAGAGATGAAGCCTTGCACTTGGCTGACGTCACAATGGTTCCCAGTAGGAGGGGCCAAAAAGGATCACGGGAGTGATGCTGCTAAGCTCTCGGAGAGTTCCAGTAAAGTCAGTTGGTTGGTTCAACTCATTCACAGCTTCTGTGTTTTTTTTCTTTTGTTTGCTGCATAACCCACCGACCACAAACCTATCACTACACCATAGGATCTATGCTCCACAACCACCTGTGCCAACAAATTCCACAGATTTACCACGTAAAGAAATTCCACTGCTTCTCTGTTCTAAGTGGATACCCTTCACTCCTGAAGTTGTGTCCTCCTGTCCTAAACTCTCCCACCTTTGGAAACAACGTTTCTACATCGATTCTCTCCTTGCCTTTCAATATTCAAAATGTCTCAACAAGATTCAACCTAAATTCCAATGAGTACAGGTCAAGAGCTGTTCAAACATTCATCATATGATAAAACTTTCATTCCTGGAATCATCTTTGTGAAGTTCATCTGAACCCCCTCCAATGTTAGCACATCCTTTCTTGAATGCGAAGCCCAAAGCTGCTCAAAATACTCCAAGTGAGGTCTCACTGGTGCCTTATGAAGCCTCAACATCACATTCCTGCTCTTATATTCTATTCCTCTTGAAATGAATGCCAGCATTGCATTCACCTTCTTCACCACCATACATGTTTACCTTCAGGCTATCCTGCACGAGGACTCCCAGTTTGTTTTGCGTCTGGGTATTTTCAGTTTTCTCCCCATTTAAAAACTAATCTGCCCATTTATTTTTTTCTACTAAAGTGCACGACTGTGCACTTTCTGAGATTATATTTCATTTGCCACTTCTCTGCCCATTCACCTAATCTTCCTAAGACCTTGTGCAGCCTCCTTGTTTCCTTAACGCTACCTGCTCCTCCACCTATCCTTGTACCAACTGCCGTTTTCAGAATATTACCAAATGAGCAACTCCTTCCCAATTTATCAATGCAACTACGAAAGAAATTAAATCCCATTGTTTCTTTCGTAAACCATTACCTTCAAGTATGTCTGCCTTTGAGAGAGAACAGTCAGGATTTGGTAACAATTGTCAGAAGCATTCAAATGTAGTGACTTAATTTAACTGTATTATGTTTCAGATAAAGGTTTTTTTGGCTCCTGCCCAGACATCACCGACTACATTTGTCAAAATGGAAAATGCATTGAGTCTGACCTGGTCTGTGATTATAAATCGGACTGTGAAGATGGATCTGATGAATTTGACTGCTGTAAGTAGGTTTAATTTCAAACAATTCTCTGCTAATTTTCAATCCTAAATCAAAAGGGAAATAATCTTATCATGCTGTAACATCTGATGCTATTTGGATGTCTATGGATGGGAGGGGTATGGAGGGATATGGTCCAGATGGAGGTCAATGGGACTAAACAGAATTGTAGTTTGGCACAGACAAGATGGCCAAAGGACCTGTTGTAGTGTTGTCATGTTCGGTGGTTCTGTAGTCTCATCTCAGCTCTTCAATTAATGGTTCTGTTGTTTTGAAAACTGAATTAATTTCTCTTGGAAGATAGAACATTTACATCATGAAATGTCAATACTACAGTACATTCTGATTAACCGAAAACCGATGATCCAAAATCCAGAATATCTGTAAGTTTTTTCAGGTGAGACATGATGTCACAATTTGAAAAAATATTGGAAAAAATGTTAAACCACTGTGCTCAAGTTGGGCTTCAGGGAATCAGTTTTACAAAAGAGATATTTGAAGGAAAGGATTATTTATTTATAAATTGTCCTTTTTTTTGCCATGAATTACTCCAACTTTGTGATAAATTGCATTGTGCCATTCATAGAACTTGAAATGAATACCATGCTCTCTCCCCGCTTCCATGCCCGAGCCGCGCTCTCTTTCCATTCACCTGCCCAAGCTACACTCTCTCTCTGATCGCCTGGCTGAGCCATGGTGCTGCTCTCTCCCCACTGGCCTACATGAGCCATGCTGCTGCTCTCTCCCCACTTGTCTGCCCGAGCCACGCTCTCTCCCCGTTTCCCGAGTCATTCCTTCTGTCAAATACCCTTTCAGCGAGGTCGCTGAAATTCTGCTGGAGGACAATCCCTGTGCAATCTCCTACCACTTACATGTGAAGTAAGACCTCAGGCTCCCGGGCAGGGAGCGGGGGGACCTTGGGCTCCAAGGCCGGATTAGCAATGGCAGTGG
The DNA here is from genome assembly GCF_036971445.1 of Narcine bancroftii. Classification (NCBI taxonomy): domain Eukaryota; kingdom Metazoa; phylum Chordata; class Chondrichthyes; order Torpediniformes; family Narcinidae; genus Narcine; species Narcine bancroftii. The sequence continues at coordinate 458,310,395 of NC_091469.1, forward strand.
GGAGGTGTCAGTGATTAGTGACACCCGATAAAAAATATTCTGGTGATGATACTGGGCTGCTTTAGGGAAAATTTCCAAGTAGCTGAAAAACCTGCTTTACCTAAATAGGTCCAGTCCCAAGCATTTTGGATAATTGGTAATATACTGCATTTTGCTTCTTTTAATTTATTTGAGGAAATAAATGTTCAATTTTGGTTTTCACCTAGTTTTTCAACCTCACTCAGTCTATGGATTCTATATTTGAATGTGAATATTACTATGATCTGGAAAAATATACAAAGATGGTTACAATTAATATCTGCTAGGATTAAGTATTACTGATATCAACCTCGAACAGGGATGAATTAAATATCACTTCCCAGTTCAGGATTTTGATGAAAACACAGACTTGGTGGGGAATTCATCCCAAAATCTAACTGACAACATATGCAAGATGTCTAGAAATTCAATTGCATAATAATGTTTATTTTCAGGATTATGCTTTTTTTCCAATAAAGCAAAATAGACAAACATCTTGAAAAAACTGTGCCCTGCAACCCTGACATGATGTCTGCATCAAGGATGCAAATGATGATCTAATTACTTCCTTCTTGAGCAGCACAGGGGACTATGGACCATATTGCTTTGTGGCTGTCCATGTTTGGAATTTCTCCGACACTGCAGTTAACCCTCACAGTGCTGTGTTGAGAAGCTTGTGGATAAACAATCTACTTGCCAAGCTCATTCACCCCAATGCTCGCTGAAACAATTCCCATTCTGCAGACCTTTCCCCAAGTAAAACAGTCAGCCTTCCCTTCCTCTGCTTCTGGACTTACTCCCCCTCACTCCATACAGTCTCCACACAACCTCTCCCCCCTCCAGATCGGCTGCTTTCCCAACCATTACATAGAAACATAGAAACATAGAAGATAGAAGCAGGAGTAGGTCATTCGACCCTTCAAGCCTGCTCCGCCATTCAACGAGATCATGGCTGATCTTAAAGTTCAGTACCCTGTCCCCGCCTTCTCTCCGTAACCTTTAATACCCTTATACTGAAGAAATATATCTAATTCCCTCTTAAATATATTTAATGAACCTGCCTCTACTGCCCTCTATGGCAATGAATTCCACAGATTCATCACCCTCTGGGTCAAGAAATTCCTCCTCATCTCGGTCCTAAATGGTTTGCCTATTATCCTCAAACCATGGCCCCGGGTTCTGGATTTTCCCATCATTGGAAATATCCCACCTGCATCCATTCTGTCCAGTCCTGCCGGAATTTTATATGTCTCTATGAGATCCCCTCTCAATCTTCTAAACTCCAGCGAGTACAATCCCAATTTGCGCAATCTTTCCTCACAAGTCATTCCTGGTGAATCGCCTCTGCACTCCCTCCATTGCAAGAACATCCTTCCTTAGATAAGGTGACAAAAACTGCACACAATACTCCAGGTGGGGTCTCACCAAGGCCCTGTACAGTTGCAGTAAAGTATCCTTGTTCCTATACTCAAACCCTCTTAATTCCATAACTCTCACTCTTGTTTCTACAGATTTATAATGTCCCCTAAACCTGCTCCACCCCACCCCCCTACACACACACACACACACACACACACACACACACACACACACACACACACACACACACACACACAGGAACCGTTTCACAGAGCATCTGTGCCCTGTCCACAATCGCCACCCTGGGCTCTTAATTGCATGCTATTTCAACACCCCTTCCCAGTTCTGCGCCATCCTGTTTATTTTGGTCTTCTCCACTACCAGAGTGAGGCCCAACATAAATGAGAGGAGCAGCACCTTCTATTCCGCCAAGGGCTGTCTTCAGTCCTTGGTGTAAACAATGAATTTTCTAATTTAAATAGCGATTCCCCTCTCTCTTCTTCTGAGCTACTTCTATTCTTCTCCTGCCCTGCCAGTTTTGTCCCATTTCCCTTATATCCCACCCTGCACCCAACCATTCTCATCTCCACACTTCTCTGGTTTCATCCTCTTCCACCCACTGTATATGTAACCAATAGATTCCATTCCTCTTTCCATTTGCATTAAAATAGAAGATTTCATATGAGGAGAACATCTATCAACCATTCTGGAGGTTACAATTTAACATTTGTCCTCATGGCTTTTCCTTAAGGTCGAGGATGATGGACTTCAGTGGGTCCAGCAGCATCCATGAAGGAAAAGAGACAGTCATCCCTTTCACCAGATTGGAAAGTTGTACCGTTCTCCACAAATTCTACCAGACCCGCTGAGCTGAATTTATACATTTAGAGGGACAGATGGTAATAGGGCCTTCCAGTCTATGAGCCCATGCTGACCAAATACACTTGTAATGGCCAAAGGGCTCGTTGTTTTCTGTTGCGGTTTGACTGCAGGCATCGGCAACATCCCAGGGTCCAGAGGATGCATACGTTCAGTAGCTTCCAGAGCACATGCACTATGGACTTGGGCTGGTCCCTGTGCAGGGGATGCATGCAATTGGAGCAGTTAGTTAATTCGCATTGACCATAATGGCGGAATAGATGGTGAGTGAGTGAAGCTCCAATATTTTCTGTTGACTGTTACACGTTAGATGTTAGGTATTATGTTACCACGGATTCATAGTCATTATCAAAATAAACAGAATCCCTTTGTTTTCACTAATAATTTAAAACACATCTGGACTTCATTAAGAATTTATTCCAAACCGTCATAGTAATGAACCCACTTAGCCTCTGAGCAGCATTTTTAATGAGTTGTAGCCACTACAGAAAATAATGAACAGGATTGAATTCGACATTGTTGAAACAGCCCTCTTTGTTTTAAACAATACTGAAAGTAAGATGGTGGCCATGTTGGAAATGCCAAGTGCAGGCCATTGACAGCAATCTGCCTCCATCATTCTGAGCACTGGCCACAGAGGGATCCAGGGCTTCTAATCCTAGAGCAGAACAACCTATGAAAACACTAGCAGAGTCATTTGCTGAGAATCACAGTGATATGATTGACTGCTACCGTGGTGTTGTCATGCCATGGAAGATATCAACATATGCATGAACTTGCTAATATAAGGTAGTGGCCCTACCGGCTGAGGGATATATGGAGAATCGTGGCCTGTGATTTCTGGGAACAACACAGTCAAAGAGCAACTTTTAAGGATATGGTGGATTTCCTTGAAAAGCAAGTGAAGTTTGCAACAGAGCCAAAGGCTCTTCAACAGTGAGCAGAGATGTGGGGAGGTCCAAGTCACAGCCTCATCCAAGAATAAAAGGAAGTATCATTGCCACCACTGTGACCGTTGCAGATAAGGAAAATGATAAAGGAACTAAGGAAAGGCAGATTTTGTTAAGGAAGGGATAGAAGGGTCAGCACAATGTTGAGGGCCAAATGGCCTGTATCATGCTATTTATTGGTCTACGTTCCCAGAAAAAAGAGAGTTTACCTGCTGTGAAGAGCTGTCTGTTCTGTGGAGGTGGACATGCTTTGGAGATGTGCCCACAGTGGGAAAAGAGGGCACATAGGGAGTAAATTGCAAAATGGAGCATGTTTTGTCTGTCTGTGTAAAGGACACATCAGCAAAAACTGCAGGAAGTAACTCCTCTGCAACATATGCAGTTTAAAGCATAGCAGAATGCTGCATATCCATCAAAGAATGAAGGAGAAGGAAAAAGAGCAAGTGGAAAAGGAGCAAGCAGAAAGAGAGGAAGCAGCTGAGAACAGTGCTGGAGCCTTTGTTCTGACAAGTGGTCTTACTGAGGCCGGTGAAGATAACTGCAAATTCTCAATAGTGCTTGTACGAGTCAAGGCCAGGAAGGGGAATGCAACAGTGCATTTCTTGACCCAGGTGCCACTGCATCATTTTGCACAGTGGGGCTAATGAATAAGAATCTTCGGGGAAGAAGGTCAAGGATTCTATGGGTCAAGCAAAGGTCATTGAGACCAGCATTGTTCCAGGCCTAGAGGTCAGTGAATTTTTTTGTGATCTCCCAGGCATCTATCTCTGTGCCCAAAAGGAACATCCCACATCAAAACGATAGGAATCGGTGGCCTCATCTAAGGGTTCACCGACCTGAAATTGGCTCTGAGATAGAGTTGCTGATTGGCTCAGATGGATCAAAGGCTCTGGAACCACTAGCTGTAATACGGAGTGTTGGAGATGGACCTTAAGCTGTCAAAAGCATGCCTGGCTGGACAATTAATGGGCCATTGGGAAGGAATATGATTATACTCAGCAGAAGTCAGTGACAGGTGTTAACAGGATTTCAGTTGTGAAACTTGAGGAGCTGTGGGAACAGCAGTTCAGGACTGACTTTCCAGAGTGCCTCAGTGATGACCAAGAACCTTCAAGAGAAGATGAGCAATTCTTGGATTTAGTCTCAAAATGTGCCAAGCTGGTTGATTACCTCTAAAGGAAAATCTTAAGAAGCTGTTGGTTAATCCCTTGGACACCAAGTCTGATCTGGAGGTTCCATGAACTAGAAGCATTATGGATCTTGAACCTGGATCTGTTCTTTCTCCTCCTGATCACGGATGTGGCTTCCTTAATCCTTGATGCCCTCTCTATAGCGGATTCTGTTCCTGCTGAAGGTGCTATCGTCAGCGAGGCATGGACGCTGCAATGTGAGTTGTAAAACAAGAGCTTGCTGTCAGGAAGCCTCCTGCACCTCTCTTCAGCCTGGCTTGTTAATCGGAGAAACACAGTGACGTTGGGCGTGAAGGAGCTGAACGGGGGCGAGAGAGGGATTTGCCTAGTAACCAAGTGCCTGTTAATATCCTTGGTTCAATCTCTTTTGGGTTTGCTAATTTTTGTTAACTCGAGTTAAACTACTCGGAAATAATAACTGGGGAGGGGGCGTTTATTTTTATGTTGTCTATAATTCATTTGGATTATGTGGCTACATTCACGGGTGACACCAAAATAGCAGGTCGGGTGGGTGGAGCTGAGAATAGGCCGATGACATGTAGTGTTGGGAAGTGTGCGCTTTGGTAGGAGAAATAGGCTATTGTTTAGACGGGGATAAGATACAACATTCGGGGGTCCAAAGCAACATGGGAGTCCGGAGACCTTTAAGGTTAACCTCCAACCTGGAGTCGGTGGTGTGGAGGGTTAATGGCGTTAATTTCTGAAGGGATAGCATTTAAGAGCAAGGGTTGCTATGTGCTGATAACCTCTGGCCAATGAAGAAAGAAGATCTACATAATATTGGAATTTACTGTATTTGATTGTTATCTAGCAGCACGGGTGCGTCCTGCAGTGGCTACTCTGGACTACAGTTGCTGCAGGAACTCATAAGTTGATGCTGTACACAACTTTTAATTTGATTAAGTTGGACTTTGTATCACTGTGAGTTGTGCGTTGCAAGTGGAAAGTGCTGAACAGGAGTCGTGTTGATCCAATGCTGCGAAGTTGCAGAGAACCCGTCCGCTGAAGAACAGAGCTTCAGCTGCAGCCTGGAGGAGGCGGTCGAGTCACTTTGTGCTGATGTGGCCCAGCAACTATCTCACCTCTTACATCTTTGGAAAATGGGAAGAAACTGGAGCACCTGGAGGAAACCCATAAGGACACAGGAAGAATGTATAAACTCCTTACAGACAGCACCAGATTCAAGCACAGATTGCTGCCGCCGAAATAGTGCTGCATTAACCCTGCCACCATCAGGTTGTTTTATACTAACTTGGACCCTTTCTAAACTCACTACCAACATATAGAGTGTTTATTGTTTTTAATAAGAATATTTTAGTTGGTCTATCCAAAGCCTGAATACCTCTGGGCAGAATATGTTGCTAGGAGTTGAGATCACATTGTCAAGTGCATCAAATGCAGCTTTTGAAATCTTATTTTCCAATACCAAAATTATAAATAGATTGTACTGAAGAAAGAGCAGTAACACACTAGCTAAAATGAAATCTGATTATTGGCATGAAATAATGGCATATATAATGTATGATGTAGTCTTCAGAGAAATGCATGAGGTGAATCGAGAGAAGATCTTTTGACATTCAGGATATTCTGCTCGAAAAAAGCCTTCCAACAATTGCTAGTCAGGGACTGGTGCCACCTGTAATATGATGCACTCTTTGGAAGCAGCACATGGTATGTCAAGCTAATCTGTGCCAGGTCAATCTAATTCTTTCCTTTTGCAGACAAAACAGTGATAGATATATAACTCTCCACATTAACTGAACTAAAATATGTTATTTGAGGTTTTTAAGAACTTATCCAGCCTACGTTACAAATTCAATGCAGTAATGACCTTGCTGTCAATCTGAAATATAAATTATCCAAGAGATGGCACATATTTGACATTTTATTTAGAAAATGGAGCAGACTTCATTCAGTATTCTAATCAATGGCTAGGAAGAATTGTATGAAGAAACAACTGTCAACTCTGGGATTTGGACTAGATTGAAACTAAGGAAATTCATGTTTGTTTTTCCTGACTTACAGATAGATGTATGTACTCTTTTAATTATTTCATGTGCTTATTTAGACCAGAGAGATTGCTCATGAGAGATTTTATTGCTATATTCAGGACATGCAAAAGCACCCTTGAGTCAAGTCAAGTCACCCTTATTTGTTGTTCATACCATACATTGCACGGAAAAGGTGAGATGGCATTTCTCTAGGACCACAGAGCAAATTTGCATACATATATTCAAATAGAAGTTAAAATATTAAAGGATATACAATAAAAGTCCATGGTACACTTTATACATATATTCTGGGAATTCAGGAGCCTGATGGCTTGGGGGAAAAAAATGTTGCCCAATCTGGATGTTAGGTTCTGGGTGCTACAGTACCTCCTACCAAATGACAGATGGGAGAAAAGTTTTCATGAGGGGTGCGTGGAGTCCTTCACAATGTTTATTGCTCTCCGCATGCATCGTGTGTTGTAGACGTCCTTCATCATAGGAAGAGAGCCCCCAAAGATCTTTTTCTGCTGACTTCACTATCCTTTGCAGGGTCTTATGGTCCGAGGTGGTACAGCTTCCAAATCAGGTGGTGATACAATTGTTCAGGATGCTCTCGACACATCCTCTGTAGAACTTAGCGAGGATGGAGGGTGGGAGATGGACTTTCTTGGCTATAGAGCTGGTGTTCAGGGACAGGGTGAGATTCTCTGCCAAGTGCACACCAAGCGACTTGACAACCTCAACAATGGAGCCATCAATGGTCAGTGGAGAGTGAATCCCCCGGGCCTCCCTGAATAGTAATGAAGACTTCAGGTGAAGAAAAAGGTTAACAGTAGACACAAGAATGGATCACTATTGCAGTTGAGTCTGTGCACATGAAGTAGCCCATTTCATGCTGAATTGTTGATTCAGTCTTTTCGTGAACTCAGGAAAGGGGAGAGAAGAGAATGTGGGGTCAATAAAGGTAATCCATACTGCCACTCAATAAATATATCATTAATTAAAGTACACTCTTACTCCATGAGAATTTGTCAATTTCAGTGGTATGGGGGAAAAAAGGACTCAATTTCCATTATACTTCATGTAAAAGGTGTTTCCTAATTTCACTCTGAAATCCTTGTTCTGGATTTCACAATTTTATTCCAGGTAAATTATGGAAAAAGTCTATGATTTTAATGTCCTTTTAAATTTAAAAGATAACATAGCCTGTTGCAAAATTCAGCAACTAAAAACCTGAATAATTCTGACATCCATACAATGATCTATTTTTAATTTTTTAAAATTTTTCACACTGTGAACCATATCAATCAAAATACATACACACATTTCCCTCTTAAATGTACACAGTGGCATTTTCTCCCTTTTCTTCCCCCCTACCTTCCCTTCCCACCCCCCTCCAAACCCATTAAACGTTCAACATATACAATACAATAAACCCATTAAACAATGTCATCACACAATGAAAAAAAAAGAAAATTGTGTCATCTACCTTTACACACTGGGTCAGGTCATTTTGTCTTCTTATCATTTTATCATTTTAGGGAGTGAAGGTCCAGGGCAAGCCCTCTCTGCTATGTTCCATGTACGGTTCCCAAATTTGTTCAAATAATGTGACTTTATTTTTTAAATTATATGATATTTTTTCCAATGGAATACATTTATTAATTTCCATGTACCATTGCTGTACTCTCAGGCTCTCTTCTGATTTCCAAGTTGACAAGGTACAATATTTGCATACCATCAACTGAAAGCCTACTTAAAGGATAAATTGGGAAACAGACTGAGATTACCAGAAGGAAGCAGCTTTGAATATGTGATTGCAGAAACAATGATAATAAAAAGATTTATAACGAACATGTACATCAAGCTGCAAGAGAAAGAAAATTATGAAATAAGCTATAAACCCAAACAAAAGTGGGAAAAAGATTTAAACATAAAGATAAAAAATGAAACATGGGAAAAGTTATGCTCTGGAACTATAAATAAACACAAGGTTGTGCATGATACAGTATAATTGGTTACACAGGTTATACAGGTTATATAGGTTATATATCACACCGCAAAAGTTAAAAAAAATGGGATCCAACAGTATCAGATAGATGTTTTCGCTGTAAGGAAATGGGAACAACAGTACATGCAATTTGGGCATGTGAGAAAGTGAAAAAGTTTTGGGAAGATCTAAATCAGATATTAAATAAAATCACAAAAAGCAACTTACCAAAAAATCCAGAGATCTTTCTTCTAAGTAATATAAGAAGTAAAGAATTAGCCCTCAAACTGGACGAAGCGCAAAAAAGATTTATTATGATAGCCTTAGCTGTAGCAAAAAAGTGCATACAATGATCTTTTAAAGGTTTTGATAATTGAAGGTGTTATTTTAACATACAAATTAGAAGTCATGGTACTCCAGTTTAGACTTGGGCTCAGGAGAACTAAAGGGTCGTTTGTGAGCTGTTGAACTTTCGCGTTTAATCTTCCAACAGTTAAATAGCACACAGACTAAGATGGAATCACAAACTCCAGTGATAGAATAGAAACCCTGGAATCTATCATAGAATGTGGACCCCTTCAGCTCTTATGTAAAATGAATGGGAATCTTGTTGAGGGCATTGAGGTTGAGGTCAAAACAATGTCTGGTCAAAATGAAGTCAGGCAAGAACAGAGGAGGGTAAATGTACTGAGTGAAAGCATTTGGATACACGTTGGACTTTCACACATCTCCTAGTACCACTCAAAAAAAAATTATGAGGTCATAGTCTGATTGCAGAATACATTTAATCCAGCACCAGCGGTGATCGTAAAAGGTTATCAGTTCAGAACTAGAGACTAAAAGTTAGCCAAGACTATTAATCGTTTTAAATAGTGATTTTAAAGGAATTGTTAGCAACAATGTAACATTTGTTTGTTCTTGTTGAACTAGCTGATGGATCTGTATATTTTTATCATTTTTGACAAACCAGCAATTTCAAACAAAAATGTAAGATTTAATAGTATCCATTGAAGATATGCACATTGACTTGTTAAAATGCCAAGGAATTTTGATTGGTTTATAATATAGTCTTAAAGGAGTGTAGATGGATAAATCAACACAGTACCTATGGGAGCCTTGATATCATTGGATATAGTTTAAGATAATCCTTGAATAAACCAGGAACACATTTAACAGTTTCATGTTGTTCACATATTACTCTCCACACTCTGTAAGTTCCTTGGTGAAGAATCACCAGGGTGGGTTTGCATAACATCAATGGATTCATTTTAAAAGAAGAAAATAATGCAAACCAGCAAGCACTTGGTGATATTGTCCGGACGTGAATTTCTGGATGAATAACATTTCGAAGATTGCACTTCAATGCAGTCATCCTTCAGTGCTGCATTGATTATTAATACATTTTTCACTAATGCATTCTGAGAGAATACAATTAAAAGTATATATCAGATTTTAAGAAGCATTAGATAGTATATGCATACAGTAAAATACCATAGTAACTTGGTTCATTAATTAGCAAAAACCTGTAGTTTCTGGAAATCTGACACAAAAATAGAAAATGCTAGAGATTTGCAACACACCAATTAATATTTTACTAATGGACTGGAATTACCTTTGAGTTTTAAGAACAAGGTAAATTAATACTCAATTCTCTTTCCCATTTCTGCTTATACGTTAGAATGTTCTCTTGTGCACAAATCTCACACCTTCCATCTCAATGTAACTCTTTTTAAATTGTTTTCAAATCCACTGAGCATTTATTATATAAGCTGCTTAATTGGAGACAACTTCACTCATTCTCTCACTGAGGAAATAGCTGATGTTTCTCTTTCCTCTGTTGATGACATTCACTGGAAGAGTTGCTTAATTAGGGCAAAGAATTATTGAGAACCCTATCTATCCATCCATCAAATGATATCTTTGACCTACTTCCATCAGGAAGGAGGCACAGAAGCATCAAAAATCAGGACTGCCAGGCTGGGAAATAGCATCTTCCCACAGATTGTGAGACTGATGAAGATTATCCTGGAACTGAGTGAATTGTTCCAAAATATTCATATTATTTCTTGACGTATGTATGTGATTATTATGTGCCACGTATTGTGCGCATATGAATGTACCTCATGGCTGGGAGAAATACTGTTTCTTCTTGTTATATAAGTGTAATCAGATGATAATAAACTTGAACTTGACTGTTATGAAGATATTTCCACATGGTCTTTCACAATCATGTGCGGCCAAGATAAGTCCTGGCACAACCCTAATGCTTGGCTTGCCTGTCTGGCAAGGCTTGAATGAATTCTTCATGACCTGAGAGGTAGCTAACAACAGATTAGCTTCAGTCTGAAAAGTTATCCTTCCAAGTAATTCTTTCGGGGAATATCCTGGTGAGACTATAGCAGATTGATGGATATGAGATTTTTTACTAATGCTCTATCAATGTTGAAGTAATAGACTAGAAGAAAGTCCAAAAATAATTGCAGTAAACCTTTGCACAGAAGGTGTTGCCATGCATGTTTTCTCATGTACAATTTTTAAAAACATCTTGTGGCATTTCAGAATACAATGGATGGAAATAAGTAATTTTTTTTGTTTTTGTTTCTTCAGCGCAGTATGTTAATATTTCAGGAAGTTGCAGCTTTGGTGGGCCAGATGAAGGGTCTTGGATCAAGGGCTGTCGATTAATGCAAAACAATGATGACAACTTTGATTGGACTCTAGCAAACAAAAGCTTCACTGCAGGAACTGGCCCAGGAACTGATCACACACCAGGTAAATACTTATGTTTTATCAAGATCACTGAGGGACAAGCATTTCAGATGTCTGTGTGCTTGTTTTCCACTGCTTTGCACCGTGGATCGGAGAATGCTGGTTCGTTGGGTTGTACTTATACGATAGGATGACAAATGAATTTGAACTTGAAAAGTTCAAGTTACAGAAAGAAGGTAGGGACTGAACTTTCAGATCAGCCATGATCTCATTGAATGGCGGAACAGGCTCGAAGGGTCGAATGACCTACTCCTGCTCCTATCTTCTATGTTTCTATGAAATAGCAGCAAGAGTAGGTAAACATATCCATTTTAAATATATTTAATGAAGCAGGTCTCTGGGCAGAGAATTCCACAGATTCTCCACTCACTGGGAAAAAACAGCATTTTCTCTTTATCATTCTACTCACACATCTAATTTTTTGAAACGATGCTCTCCTTGAAATGGTTATAAATCCTATCAAAGGCTATGAGATTACTAATTATAAATGAACATTTCTTTATTAACATTGACTGCTTCACCATTACAAAATTCAAGCTAATTGTTTTTTAATCAAGGCTCAATTCTTTTTTTTTCCCTTGTTCCTGATAACTACACTGGCAGGCATTTTAAAAAAAATGCCATTTTGGATGTTCAGTCGAGTTGCAAATTGAACTTGGACTTTTATTTCCATAGCTTCATGTGCTGAGACCATTACGTTACAGTCAGGCCCAATTGGTTTCACAAACACTTTATAAAATATCTTCATTAAAATACAACATAATTTCTCTTTAATGTAAATTACATTATACTTTATTTTATGGAATTGTTCAGAGTCACATGTATAAATACTATAGATTGCGATGGCTTATTTGAACCTGTCCAGGCACCCAACAGTCTCATTGTATTCACACATCTCTTTCAAATGCTCCTCTGGCGTGCACATACACCTCCTCCGTCATCACTATTCAGGGGTCCCAAACAGTCCACCCAAGTGAGGCAAAACTTCATCTGTCAACCTGTAGGTGTCCCGATGGACCCTCCTCTTCATTGGGAACTGGACACAATATGGGAGATTGTTTCATTGAGCACCTTGATCAATCTGCTCAAACAGCAAAGATTTCCCAGTGGCCAACAATTTCAATTTCATGCATCATTCCCACACTGACATTTCTGTCCATGGCCTCTTGTCCTGCCAATTTGAGGCCATCCATAAATTGGAGGAACAACATCTTATATTCTTGACAGTTTCTAACCAGACAGCATCAAAATGACCTCTAGTTTTTGTTAACCCCTTCCCCTCATCTCTCTCTTTCCCTCATCTCTCAAGATCACCACACAGGTTGGTAGGATAGTTAAGTAAGTCTATGGGATGCTGGGATTCATTAATAGAGGGATTGAAGAGAGGAGTAGAGAAGTCATGTTGCAACTCTACAAATTTATGGTAAGACCACTCTTGAGAGTATTATGTTCAGTTCTGGTCACCTCATTACCAGAAGGATGTGGAAGCTATGGAGAGGGTTCAGAGGAGATTTACCAGGATGTTGCCTGGATTGGGAAACAAGTCTTATGTGGCAAAGTTACCAGAGCTGGGACTTTTCACTTTGGAGCATAGAAGGATGTGAGGAGACTTCATAGAGGTGTTCAAGATTATGAGAGGCATAGATAGGGTGGACAGCCAGCACCTGTTTCCCAGAGCAGGATCAGTAATCCCCAGAGGACATATGTACAAAGTTATAGGAGGGAAGTTTCAGGGAGACATCAGGGGTAGGTTTTTTACACAGAGAGTTGTGGGTGCCTGGAATGCCTTACCAGGGATGAATGTGGAGGGTGAAATGTTGGGAACATTTAAGTGACTCTGAGGCAGATGCATGGATGAATGAAAAATAGAGGGTTATGGGGTAGGGAGGGTTTAGGACATTTTTTGTAAAAGAAGGAATATATGGGTCAGTACAACATCGAAGGGTGAAGTGCTGCAGTGGTCTATGTTCTATCCTTATGTCTCCCTTTCTCCATATCCTCTCTTCTTTTCTTCTTCAATCAGAGAGATATCTTTCTTCACCCTCGTCCTTCACCACTCAGTTTCTTTCTTTCCTACCCTCCTGCCTGTATCCACTTCTTATATGTTGGTCTGTGTTCCTCCCCCTTCCCCTCCACATTTTATTGTAACTGCAATATTATTGGCCATTCATTGAAATGTCTATAACTCCCCCCCTCGCCCCACCCCGGAAGGATTATCTTCATATCCCACACTGTCATCTGTATTGTTTCATCAGTAAACACTCAACTATTGCATTTGATCTCTCTCATACAAATGATGAACAAAGATAGCGATCATTTAAAACTGCAGACATTTTATCTGAAGAGTACATTACCCCATAACCATCCACTTTTATTTTTTTTAATTATCTTTTATATGTCACTTACATAAGACATTATTAAATTCTAAACACACTCAATTAATTAGTTGATCCTCATCTTTTCTACGAGTTAGAACTCCCCAAAAAACTCCATATGTTTATTAAAAATTAATGCATATTAAAATTTCTCAATCCTATTATTTTACAGATGACCTCTGAACCACTTCCTACATAATAGATTTGAACATTTTCCCTATTAATGAATATTGTGTAGTGACCTAATGATTATTTTTATGATCATTCAGTAGTCAGTATTTTACATAATGATTCCAAGTTTATTTCATGGCTAAGATTTAAATCCTCTATCAACCGTGGCTGACATCTCCAGATCAATAATCCAACCTTCAGAATACTAAAGAAAAAAACATAACCATTATGTGTTATGAGGAAAGGTTAAGTGAGCTAGGGCTTTTCGCTTTGGAGCAACAAAGAAAGAGAAGAGACGTAATAGAGGTGTATCAGATAATGAAAAGCAGAGATAGGGTGGAAAGCCAGTACCTTTGACCCAGGGCAGCAATTGCCAATGCTAGAGGATATCTGCTTAGGGAGAGTGGAAGAATGTTTAGAGGAGAAGTCAGAAGTAAGTTTGTTTTAACTAAGAGAGTGGTGGGTATGTGAAATGCATTGCCAGGGTTGGTGGTAGAGGCAGATGCAATAGACGCTTTCAAAAGACCCTTAAAAAGGCAAAGGAATGTAATAAAAGTAGCAGTGAGGGAGGAAAGTGTTAGATTGATAATGGAGTTGGTTTAGAAAGATTGGCACAACCCTATGGGCTGAATGGAGTGTACTCCTGAAGGGGACATATGCAGAAAAACTCCAATTATCCAAAACTGGATTCACCAAAATCCTCATTTATCTGAATTTTTTTTTTTAAATAGATAAGTGAGGACATCCGAAACAAATCAGAAATTCTCATTTATTTGAAATTTTTTCAGAGCCAATCTGATCTCACGGATTAAAAAAAAATTAATTCAACATGAAATGAGGATGATGATTGTCCTTGTTTCATGTAAACTCCCTCCCCTTGGTCTTTCCATTTCTTCTTTACCTTCTCCTCGACCTATGAAAATAGATTGTGAACGTTCACTTTATCCATGCCCCTCATTATTTGAATAACCTCACCCCTCAGCTTCCCACACTCTTGACAATAATGACCCCAGCCTATCCAACCTCTCCCTATAACTCCTGACATCATCCTTGTGAACTTCCACAGCACCCTTTCCAGGTTATTCATATCCTTATTGCTGGGAAAGCAGAAAGGCACATAATGCTCCAAATGTGGTTGTAGCAAATATGATTTCCATATTCATTGTCAAGATTCTTCAGGAGTTTGTGGAGGAGCTAGTGGAGTTGTTCAAGTGAACCGGTACGGACTTGAAGGGCCGACATGGCCTGTTTCCGTGCTGTAAACGGTTATATGGTTATATGGACTTTTCTCTCCAACTATCCCTCTCAAACTGCGTGCCACTGTCTCCCAGCCGCAAATGGTTGGAGAAATCCCTTGTCCCGGTGTCATCAAGTAGAGTTCACTGGCATTCTCTCCCTGGCACCCCGGAGCTCCCGACTCAAAAGCCTCCCTTTGGACTACTACCGCACATGCACACCGAACTCCCCGGTGTGTGTGTGCAGTAGGCCTGGGGGAGGATTTGGAGTCGAGACTCAGATATCGGGAACTCAAGCGACTGGGGAAAAAGGAGCCTGCCAACTCACCAGTGCTTGTTCCATCGGCCCAGGAAGCCGCGCCGGGGATCAGTGACAGTGGTGGGGAGGTGTTGGGGATCGGCTGCGATGATTGGGAGGTGTTGATGATCAGCGGTGGCATTGCAGCCAGCATTTTTTTGGTGAGAATTAAACATTATTTTAATGCTTAAAAAGCCTTCCCTTGTTGTTTGTTTGTTGTTTAAATATTGTTACATGTGATTTGCCATTGCTATCGGCCTGTCTTTAAAAAAATGTCCAGTTATCCAAAAAAAAACATTTATTCAACATAGACACAGTCCTGAACATTTCAGATAATCGGAGTTATACTGTAGGTTAATTGACATATCACAGCTTAAACAAGGGTGTCCACATCAGATTAAATGCGGGTAATGGTAACTCCCTGCAGCAAGAAGCCACTGGAATCTTGATGTCCTTGATGCTGAAGATTTTAAAGAAAGAAAAGTAATATAATCAGAAGTAATGGTTTGTATTTAATCAAATGAGGCATAAAGAAATATAACTGAAGACTTGGGAAGGAATTTGCAGCAATTAGAAAATAGATTAAAGAGTAGGACTGTGAGGACAGTAAGCTCAGTCTGGAATAAAATGAAACCACAATATTAAAAAAAAACATTATCGGTTTCATACTCTCTGATGAGGTTAAGCCTACTTTCATGTTATCTCATGCAATACCTCTGCAGCTGATTGCAGAAGGTGGTTTGGGAATTTGCTTTGTATGTATGGGATAAGTCAGTGAAATTATTGCCGAATGAAGGTATTTTCCGACGTGAGTTCACCATTGAACCCAAGCACAATAGTTTCTCCTGCCATTGTCAAAGGCCTGAATCACATTGTCATGGGGACATACATCATCAGGAATTGTCAAGGCAACATGGGGGTGGCATCAAGCTGGATTCAGCCCATGCCTGGATTCACACCTGCAGCTGCACCTGCCTGCACATACCCAAGCCGGATGCGAAGGCCCACCTGAGATGCTTCGTCAGACCTAGAATGGCAAGGAGCTGGTAGGGCTCAGGCAACACATGTTGTAGCCCTATCCCCAGAACAGCTTGGCAAGTGGCAAGGCTGGGCCAGAGCTTCAATTGTTAACATTATGTAGAATTTTTAAATGAAAGAAAATAACACTAATTTTTTTTTGACAGTGAAAAGTTAAATAAAATGTTTGACCATTTTCCTCTTAATGCTCAAGTCAGGAAATGCTATCCAAATGAATTTCATTTCACAGTGTCACTGGGTTGTGTAATCATTGCACATCACATCCTAGACTTATAGCCTCTTGCGCCTGGGAGGCTCAATGCTGTCAGTTCACATCAGATGTTTGGAGAGTCTGAGGAGAAGTTCTGGGCAACATCTGAGTGATATAGGAAAGTTGAGTGGGTAATAGCAGTGATGGCAAAATGAAGGGCTTGTTCCAGCCAGAAAAACTTTGATATTTGCTGGCAGTCCAAACTATCACTTTTTGAATGCAGTATTTTGAAATTAAAATCTATTTATAATCAATTAATTTTTTTTTAAAAGTTTAACATATATCAATACTTTAAAACATTAAAACAAACAGTATTGATTGACATATTTAATGCACCCATCCTAGTTGTTTCATGGAACAGGCCTGTGAGTCTTGTACCAGGTCTATAATGGCAAAGTATAGTGAACAGATACCTGAGCTGAAGGGCTTTCCTGCTGAAAGTGGTATTCAGGAAGCAGGTCATGGAACTCTTCATTTGCATAGGAATCTTATTGTGAGGGTAGCGAATACACCCTAGCCCATTTCTACAATCCCTCTAGTCCTCCAGCCAGCGATTGCTTGCTCCTGTTCCGCTGTCAGTATCTCCTGATCATTTCCCTGACAGCCCTCAATAACACCAAACCACCCCCACTCACCACTTTCTTCAGTCTCTTTCTGTTCCGAGGTGTTGGTGTCCCTATACCAGGCTGTGACGCAGCTGGTCAGTACACTTTCCATTGCACATCTGTAGAATTTTGCCAAGGTTTCCAATGTCTTGTCGAAACTCTGCAAACTCCTGAAGAAGTAGTGGCAGTGACATGTTTTCTTTGCGGTGCGATGGTGATTCACAGTAATTTAAATTTGCTAACCTTCTCCACCTCTGATCCCACAATGATCATTCTCTTTGCTCTCACTGTCTTCTTTCCCTTCCATCCCTCTTTGCCTTCCCCATCAATCATCTCCACCTGGCCATATGTCAGTCTCCACTATGTTGTGTAATCATAGAGAGAATGTATTTGTCTGTGCCTTTATGGCCTTGTCTACTAGATGGGTGGAAAAGCTTATATGTCTCTGCCTTACCAATATTTTCAAGCTGATGTTGATACTTTTTAATTGAATTTCTGAAGAAAGCTTGCACCCTTGATCAAACCTTTAGTGTGGACCAAATGGCATCTCTATTCGTCCCTGAAGGAAGAAACCAAAAAATTGATCAACAGCAAAACAGTTCAATGCTCAAAGTGCAAAGTTCAAATTTATTATCGGACATCGCATACAACCCTAAGATTCGTTTCCCAGTGGGACACACAGAATTTCTGCTTATCAGTGACTATAAACTATACTCAAGAAGAAAGATATACATACAAAAGAGAAAAATGTAAACAAACTGCGAATACAGAAAACGTAAACATTGAGTAATAAATAATATGAAAATAAGAGTCTTTACGTGAGTCTCTGATTACATCTGTTGTTCAGAAGTCTGATGGTGGAGGGGAAGCAAATGTTCCTGAACCTGGTCATACGAGTCTTGTGGTACCAATGCTACTTTCTTGAAGGAGGCAGGGTGAATAGAGCATGTCCTAGATAATGTGCATCATTGATGATTGCTTTTGCTTTGCGATAGCTGCGTACCAATGTAGATTTTCTCAATAGTGGGGAGAGTTTTTCCTGCGATGTACTAAGCTGCATTCATTGCCTTTTGCAGGGCTTTCTGTTCCGAGGTATTGGTGTCCCTATACCAGGCTGTGATGCAGCTGGTCAGTACACTTTCCACTGCACATCTGTAGAATTTTGCCAAGGTTTCCAATGTCTTGTCGAAACTCTGAAAACTCCTGAGGAAGTAGAGGCAGTGACATGTTTTCTTTGCGGTGCAATGGTGATTCACAGTAATTTAAATTTGCTAACCTTCTCCACCTCTGATCCCACAATGATCACTGAATCATACAGCTCTGATTTTCCTTTCCTAAAGTCTACAGTCAGCTCCTTGGCCTTGGTGACATTAGAACATAGAACATTACAGTACGGCATGGGCTCTTTGGCCCATGATGTTTTGCTGACTTATATATACCTTACCTAAAAAAACAAATGAAATCTTCTTCATAACTCAAAGAGTATTTTTTTTTCTTTCATCCATGTGCCTGTCTAAGAGTTTTGGAAATCCCCCTACTTTTCCAGCATCCACCACCACCACTGGCAATGCATTTCTAGGCACCCACAACCCTCTGTGAAAAAAAAACTTACCCCTGATGTCTCCTCTAAATCTTCCTTCCTTCCACTTTGTACAGATGTCCTCCTGTGTTTGCTACTCCCACCTTGGGAAAAAGGCACTGGCTGCCGACCTTATCAACATCTCCAATAATCGTGTAGACCTCTATTAAGTCAGCCTCCGCAGCAACCTTGAGATATCTATGGATTTAGACCCCGAAGAGCATCTGTTTATCTGCACTGTTAAGTATCCTCCCATTAACTCTGAACTCTGCCTTCAGGTTTGACCTTCCAAACTACATCACCTCACAGTTACCCAGATTAAACTTAATTTGCCAATTTTGAGCCCAACTCTGCACGATGTCCAACCAACAGCAACATTCAGCACTATCCACAACAGTCTTTGTTTCATCCACAAACTTACTCACCCACCCTTCCACATTTACATCCAAGTCATTTATAAAAATTACAAAGAGCTGAAGTCCCGGAAAAATTCCCTATGGATCTCAGCTAATCACTGTCCTTCAGTCAGAACACATTTCATCTACTACAAGCCTCAGCCTTCTGCAGGCAAGCCAGTTTCTGAATCTGCACAGCGAAGTGATCCCATGCCTCATAACTTTCTGAACAAGTCTCCAAAGGTCGACTTTGTCAAATGCCTTACTAAAATCCATATGTACCATACCTATCACCCTTCCTTCTTGAGTGAGAGATTTTTATTGGTATGCCTTTCAGCTAAGTTTTCAATCTCCCTTCTGTATGCCAACTCATCATCCCTTTATATGCAACCCATTACTGTGGTATCATCAGCGAATTTGTAAATGGTGTGGCATACTGAGCCACACAGTCATAGGTAAGGAGGGGGCTAAGTACGTAGCCCTAGGATGGAGATTGTAGAAGAGATTATTCTGCCAATTTGCACTGATTGAAGGGTGGATATGAGGAAATCCAGGATTTAATTACACAGTGGGATATTGAGGTCCAAGCCTTTGAGTTGCTGATCAGCTTTGAGAGGATGATAGTGTTGAATGCTGAACTGTATTTAATAAAGGGAATGCTAATGTATGCATCTGTGCTGTCCAGGTGTTCCAGGGTTTTGTGTGATGCCATAGAGATGACAGCTGCCATAGAGTTGTTGCTGCAGTAGGCAAATTGGAATGGATCCATGTTGCTGCTCATAAAGGAGCTGATATGGTTTAAAACCTGCCTCTCAAAACACTTCATTGCTGTGGATGTGAGTGCCACTGGTCAGTTGTCATTTAGGCAGGTTACCACACTCTTCATGGGCACTGGTACAATTGAGAACTGTTTGAAACAAGAGGGTCCCACGCCCTGTTGGAATGAGATGTTGAGGATGTCCGTGAATTTATTGGCAAGTTAGTCAGCACAGGTTTTCAGCCCTCGGCTGGATACTCCATCTGGAACAAATACTTTCCTTAGACCTATTCTCCTGAAGGCAGCCCACACAACGTCCATGGATGCTCACGATAGAGGATCATTGGGTCATGCAATGAATCCTCCTTATTTTGGTGGTCAAAGTGATAATTCTGCTAAATAGGCAGAATTAGGCCATTTGACTTGAAGCATGATATGAAGATAACTCTACTTTCCAAAGTATGTTTCTTTTTTATGAAGGGTTCTGACCCGACATGTTGACAAATCATTTTGTTTCCACTATTGCTCCTCAACCCTCTGAGTTGCCCCAGGAGATTTATTTTTTTTTGCTCCAGATTCCATCATCTGTTTCCTCACCTTCATGTGTTGGCGAGTCCCTATCACTCAAAGAGTTACAGCATGGATCAACCTCCCATAATAATCAAATTTCAAACACATCTCGAGATCTGTGACAGGGAGGTTGTGACTAACCAATGGCCCCTGACTTATATGATGGAGAAGATACTACATGGAAGAAAAAAAAACAAACTGAAATATCCAGGAATGGAAATAATTGCATTATGCCACATATAAATACATTTCTTTGAAAATATTATTCATGAAGCACAACAAGTTCCATTCTTCGATATTCTAAACACAGAGATGTTGTGTTTCATGAGGCAAGAAAGTGCATTAATCAACATGACTTCCATTTATGTGAGATTTTGTACGTCAAATTCTACCCTTTCTCCTCAAGTGGATAATTATTTTTCACTGAGCTCCCCAGATGACAATGTTGGAGACAGATTGATGTTTCTTTCTGAGGCTGTTTCTTTCTAATGTCTTTTTCACTGATGTTATAAACATGAATGCAACTTACTATGTAATCTCTTTATGCAAGTAAACAAAACCACAAATTTCAGAGGTTTGTTATTTGCCCGTTGTTACTTTTCAGCTCTTCTTCTCCTAGAAATACAATGGAATACATAACGGTATTTTGTTTCCTTTGAAGGAGTTGGAGGGATGTTTCTATTCATTAATTCTGCAGCCCAGCATGAAGGTGACATTGCACGAATAACTACCACTGATTCATTTCCAGCAAGTGTTGGAGTCTGTCACTTGCGCTTCTGGTACTTTATTTATGGTTCACAGAAAATGGGTACTTTGAAGGTAAGGAAACTGCAAAAGTACTTTAACTATCTGCTTGTATAATTGATATTTGTATTTCCAAGTCCTCTTGATTGGAGAAAACATCCCACTTTCACGACAGTTGTTGGTACATCAAATAATCGATTGTTGAGGGTAACCTTTCTATCTACCCTTGCAATTATCCATAGATGGCCCAATTTAACTGACAACTAATGTTGAAAATCTTTGTTGATGAAGCTTGTAATTCTTTTGATGCTAAATTACATCAAAGTAGCAATTAGGCTGGGTATATTTAAAGCAGAGCTTGTTAGAATCTTTATGAGTAAGGGGCCGTGTCAAAGGTTATCGAGAGAAGGCAAGAGAATGCGATTGAAAGGAAAAATGCATCAGCCATGATTTGAATGATGAAACAGACTCGATGGGCCAAATAGCCTAACTCTGTTTTCATGTCGTATATGTCCACAATTTTCTAAACTTTTGCAAATAAAATTTCAGTAAGATGCAGAATTATAAATCACAGCAAATGATGATAACATTGAAGTCCCTTAGAAACGTTGGTCTCCTATTCTCGCAGTGTGAATGAATTTCAAGACGACAGCTCAGATTTTACATTTTCCTGCATTTTACTACAAAGCAGCAGCTGATATTTTCTGGGAAGGCCTGAACATTCAATAGTATAGATCAGAGTTAAAATAATTAAATAAGATGGCTAATGATGCAAAAAAAACCCATAATAATAAAAGTCGTCAGAGAATTTTCAGCTTGGTCCGTCACTGAAATGAAATTTGATATTTTACCTCATCACTGACTTGCATTAACCACATATCCCTTGAATTCATTAATGTACAAAAACCTTTTGATCTCTATTTCAAATGTACTCAGCAACTGAGCTCCTCAAACCATATCAGTTAGAAATTCCAAAGACTCGGTTCTAATCCCTGTCCTAAAGGGCTGATCACTCATTCTGCGACTGTGAAACCCCTCTCTATAACTGGATTCTGGACATCCTAATGGAAAGACTGGTCCACAACAGAACGTTGAGCACCATCATGCTGAGCACGGGCTGTGTGCTCAGCCCACTGACAACTGACCCACGACTGCAATGCCAGATCAAGTGACAACAGTCATCAAATTTGCAGATGACATGACATCAGCAACAATGATGAGTTTCCCTACAATGAAGAGGTGGAACATCTCATGATATGGTGTGTGACCACAACAACCTGAGTTTCAACATGGACAAGACAAGCATAATATTTGTGGACTTCATTAGCACCAGTATGAGTGCTCTCCACTACACAGTTCCTCGAAGTCCACTTAACAAGTGACCCATCCTAATCACACATCTCTTCACTTGTCAGAAAGGTGTAACAGTGACTGCACTTCCTGAGAAGACTGAGGTGGACAAGGCTATTGGCCACCATCAATTTTTTTACAAAGGCTCTTTCGAGAGCATCCTGGTCGATGGCATCACAGCGGTGGTTTTCAATCAGCCTCCCTGAAACTCACATACCACTTTAAGTAATCTCTATGCCATAAGTGCTCTGAGATTAGTAAGGGATTGCTTAACATGGCATGTGTGCGGGAAGGGAAGGTTGAGAACCACTGCTCTATACCCAATTATTACTGAAATATTTTGCTTGAGAAAAATTGTCAATGGCCCAATTCCTTTAGAGTTATGAAACTGTGCACATAACGAGTCAATTAAGTGCAATTAAAACAGTGGTGTTCTTTTCTTTTTATTTTTTTTATTGATTTTAATAGAAAAAACTCTTTATACATGATTTTTAACTGATTACATAATTCAATTCAATTCCTAGTATATATATATATATATATATATATATATAAATTTTAATACATATTTACCTGGGAGGGAAGAGACTGTGATCAAAAAGGTGGTTCTCCCAGGAATTAGTCTATCCCAGTGGTTCCCAACCTTTTACTTTCCACTCACATACCACTTTACGTATTCCCTATGCCATAAGTGTTCTGTGATTAATAGGGGATTGCTTAAGGTGGTATGTGGGTGGAAAGAAAAAGTTTGAAAACCACTGTTTTAATAATTCCAAATTGATTCATTATCCAATTGCACTTCAGATGTGCTGATGCCTGTGATGTACCCAAATGCGGGCTACTTGGCTGCAAAATTTGTGGGAGTGGGGGACTGCATTCATGCTCTCCCCCCAGAAAAAATTATAATTCAGAATATAAACCATAATTATCAGGCAACACATTTACTCAAAACCTCGGATTCTGATGTTAAATGGAAAATAATAAGATAGAATTAAGAATCCCATGTAGGGACTATAAATCTTCATCCTATACTGTGAGATCATTATTAATTGTCTACTATAGCCTGGCTTTCTCTAGAAATAAAAAAAAAGTAAATAAAGAACTCCCCACCCCCCACTAATCCTATCTCTCTCACTAAAAAAAGGTTAACCTGCATAAAGTAAGTAGATATGAATGGAATTATGACTCTCGGACATCAGATAGGGAATCCTCAAGGCATTCACATAACTAAATCTTCAAGTTGCAATAGTAGTCCATGAATGGACCCCACAACTTTTCGAATTCAACATTGATATCTTTAATGCTATATCTAATTTTCTCCAATCTTAAGTAAGACGTAAAATCATGCAACCATTGCATATGAGTAGGTGAAGAATTAACTTTCCATTTGATCAGAATTGCTCATCTGGCTTTCAACAATGTAAAAGCTAGGATTCATTTTTGAGTTGAAATCAAGGACATCACCTCTTCTTGAGGGAAAACAAACAAAGAAATTAAGAGGCATGGTTCTAATTTGATCTTAAGAATCACTGGTAAAGTTTGGAAAATTTGTTTCCAAAATTTATTGAATTTGGGGAACTCCCAAAACATATGAATCTGTGAAGCTTCAAAGATTTTACATTTATCACATAGTGGATCAATATCAGAATAAAAGCAAGAAAATTTAACTTTAGACATGTGCTTTTAATGCACACCTTAAATTGTAACAGACAATGATGAGCACAAAATGAAAATTCATTAATTAAATTAAGAGTGGTGTCCCAGTCCTCATCTGAAAATGATACATTCAAATCCTCTTCTCAGTCATTCTTGATCCCAATCACTGAGGCTATCCTTAGGTCAGTGGTTTTCAAACATTTTCTTCCCACTCACTTAGCACGTTAAGCAATCCCTTACTAATCACAGAGCACTTATGGTATAGGGATTGCTTAAGGTGGAATGTGATATAGGGGGGCAGTTTGAAAACCACTTTGTCATAGAGCATTGGATCAGAAAACAATGTCACCACTGATTTAGTAGTGCTTAACTTCTCCAAAGCATTCAATGACATTCCTCACCAAAGATTACTTAAGCAGCTCAACTTCTACAGTATTCACTCCTACACAAAAAGATGGATTTCCAGTGTAACACCAGTTTCTTGATGAAACGTCTCCAGCGGGTGTGCATGAATGGAAAAAAAGTTCTGAATGGCAGGCAGTGTTAAGTGGTACATCCCAGGGCACAGTGTTAGCCCACATTTGTTGTTACTCTACATCAACGACATTCATGAGAAAGTCACAAGCACCACTAGACTGTTTGTGGATGACTGTTTGGTATACCGCACAATTAAGTCAGCTGATGACGAGGATGCTCTTCATAAAGATCTTGATAGCACGGTAGAATATCACAAAAATGGGGAATGCTGTTCAATCCTTCCAAAAGAGAAACCCTGTGTGTCACCAGGAAGAAAAAACCAGGCAAAACATCATACAAAATCCTGGGTGTCACCCTTGATGAAACCAAACAGACCAAAAGCCTTGGCATCAAAATCCAGGACTACCTGCGTTGGAATGATCAGATGCATCATACAGCGGTGAAGGCAACAGGAGTCTGAAATTTTCTGATGCGCAAATTCCATCATTGTTCAACCTCTGTCAAGGAGGTACTTCACCCTTGTCAGACCATATTTGGAAGACACAGTAGCTGCTGTCCCAGACACAAACAAAAACTCAACTACCATTGAAAGAGTCCCGAGACAGTCAGCCCGATTCTTCCCCTGCACAATTAAAGCATGGAATAATCCTCGCCCGACCAGACTCACACAACCGGACCCAATTTAATTTAGGATACCTCTTCTTCAAAAATCTCCTCCTTTAGCCCACCCGCCCCCACCTCCACTTTAAATTCCATATGAAATATTTTGGAGCATTTTGGACCAAGAACCAAGAGGTCAATCCACAGGACCATAAGAGTGGCAGAGAGGATCACTGGGGTCTCCCACCCCATGTTCAACATGATCTACCAGGATCATTGTTTGAAGATGGTGCACAAAATTGTTGAGCATCCCTACCGCTCTACACACAGCATATTTCAGCCACTGCTGTCGGGAAAGAGATCCAAAAGTATCAGACCCAGAATCACCAGGCTGAACAGCTTCTTCCTATGGGCAGTGAAAATGATGAAAGACTGAAATGAACTGCTCATGCAAGCCTTTGAGAAGACTATTTATTAAACAAGATGTATTTATTTGATTTTTATTATAAATGTACTGCATATTTATCATTTGTCTGATTGTGTGTTTGTATGTTTTTGCACTGAGGACCAAAGAATGTGATTTCATCAGGCTATATTGTATAATTTGTGGATAATAAACTTGAACTTGACCTCTGGTTCAGCACACCCCAGCATGTGAATGCATCACCCTTGCATCTACCTTAGCAAGCCCTGGAAGAACTTACATATTTTTATGAGCTAACCTCCTATATTATGAAATTCTAAAAGATACTCCAGCGATTAGGAAGACACATGCTGCATTCAGCTTTGTTGCAAGAGGACTTGGTTACAAGCATGGAGGTATCTTTTTTTCCAGTTATATCATGCCTTGGAAGACGACATCTGGAATATCAGTCAGAGAGGCACACAGAGCAGAAACAGATCCTTGGCAACTTATGTTAGATAATATTAAATGTTGTGAGGGTACTTAACTTCACCATTCCCCTCACACACAGCCTTCCAGATACCAATGACTCTTCGAATGAAAAAAAAACTCCCCTCTCAACCTCCTACCCCCTCGACTTAAACCTGTGCTCTCTGGTTTTGAACTTTTCCACTGCAGCAAAATGTTTCTTATTATATTCCCTATCTATGCCATTATAATTCTATAGACCTCATTCTGGTTCCTGATCACTCCAAGAGAAACAAACCCAACCCATCTTCTCTCTCCTCATAACTGAAACGCTCCATCCAATCATTATCCTCTTGAACCTCACCCTTTCTAGTGCAATCGTATCTTCCGTAGAATGTAGTGATAAGAACTGCACACAGTGTTCTTGCTGTGGACTTGCCACTATTTTGTATACAGTTGTGCAATAATTTCCTTGCTCTTACATTTTACAGACCAGGTAATTATTCATCATACATTGTTAAACAACAAACAATAGGGGGAGATCCTAGTATTGATCACCAGTAGTTACAAGCTACCAATCACAAAAACAACTCTCCACCATTACCAACTGTTTATGACTGCCAAGTCAATTTGGGTCAAATTAGGCAGCATGTCCTATATCTCATGGGGTCTAAAATTTGGATTATTTCCCCATACACCATCCTCCCCCTCCCGCACCCCATGTGGGACTGTTCTAAAAGTCTGATTGAAGTCCATGTGCACAACACAAAGCACCTTGTTACTTCTGAAAAAAACATCAAACATATTGGTTAGATAGGATCTCGCCCTCCTACACCCACCTAACAATCTCCTGTTGACTCTCTTTGAAAAACCCTACTTTTTTTTGATAACTTTATTTATTTTCAATAATAGATAATATATGTCTAATACAATGTAGTACATATTCTACCCCCCTCCCCATCCCCATTCCACCCCCCCCCTTATTAATCTATCCTAAAAGGAAGAAAAAAGAAAGAAATGGAAGAGAATAGTTAAAATGATACATTTACATATGTCGTGGTTGGGGACCACACTACCCATACATGGAAAAATAAGCAATCCTGTTTTTTCAAGTGTAGATTAGTCCTTTCTGTCAAGCTTTTCCCAATAAATTTCCAAGTAATGGCATTGGTATGTCATTACAGTTCAATTCCGATTATCCAAAATCCTCAGTTATCCAAAATTCTTTGGACCCATTAATGATGTCTGTTCGGCTCCGAATTTTCTTTCGGATAATTGAAGATTTCTGAAAAATCAGAAATCCTCATTTATCTGAAAAAAAATTCGAAGCCAAAATGACATAATTTTGACACCAAAATTTTGGATAAAGGAGGATATCTGAAATAATCAGAAATCCTCAGTTATGCGAAAATTTTTTCCGAAGCCAAAGGTTGAAATAAATTTGGTATTTTGGAAAAACCTCTGAGTAGAAATTCAAGGTCTTGGTGTTGGATTTATCTTATTTTGTTCAGGTTGTTTTTTGATGAGAATTAAATGTTATTTCATGCTTTAAAAGCCTTTCCTTTTGCTTGTTGTTGTTTAAACACTGTTATAAGTGATTTGCTGTTGCTATTGTGTTGTTTTTAAAAATTGACCAGTTTATCTGAAATAGGCTGGTCCCAACCATTTTGAATAATCGGAGTTGTATTGTACCTGCTGCTCCTTGCTAGTCATCTTGATTGAAGGTACCATATTTGCTCTCCTCCAATCATCTGGACTCTTCACTTGTGACCAGCGAAGATAGAAAAAGCTTTGTCAATGTCTAAACTCGGCTTTCCATCTATTGTACACCTAAGATACTATTTGATTGGTTAATAAACCTTCAATCATAGAAAGACATCTCCCACATCCTTCTTCTTAATGACACTGTTCAAGAATTTCATTATTCCCCTCCTGAACTTACCATCTTCCACGTCCTTCTCCTTGGTGAAAATGGTGACGTATTCACTCCAGACCTCCCCAGCATCCTCTGTCTCCATGCAAAAATGTCCCTTTGGGTCCAATTGTATCTTAATTTTTTTCTGATGACTTGTTTGCCCTTAACATACAAAATGTGCATATTGTATACTTTCAAGGGAGGGATTGCCGTGAAGGGTCACCAGGTTGATTCAAGAGATGGAAGGTATGTGGAATGAGGAGAGATAAACCAGACTGATCTTATTTTCCACTGCACTGAAAAGCTGGTTCCAATGAAGCAAACAACATTCTGAAGGGGACACAAAGGAGGTTGCAGTTCTTAGAATCTGAAAAAAAAACACAATCTGCTGGAAGAATTCAATGGGTTAAGCAGCATCAGTGGGAGAACTGTTGATGTTTCAGACAAGATGGGAAGAGTTGGACAGCAGTCAGAGGGAATTAGTGAACAAAGAAGGGGGAGTGTGGAGGATGAAAGTAGAAATGCTCCATCTCCACCCCCATACCCATTTTCCTTGTTTTATATTTTATTTATATCATCCCCATTTTCCAAGTTAAGCATGTTAATGAAGCAGTATTCTATCTTAAAGTAGTAGATAAGAATGTTTAATTTTGCTTCCTGCACCACCAGACCCATTGCCATTAATCAATGTGGCAATGACTAACTTGATTGCTGAGCAATAGTGATGAGGTTCAAGTCCAACTACACAATGAAGAAGCACCCACTACATGGTCAACTACCCTCCTTTGCTCATTTATTTCGTAGGACATCTGAAATCGAGGTGTTTGTTGTCATCACCCAGAAAGAAGGTCATGACCCTGCAGCTTTCAGCTGTAATCAGATTCTCAGAAAAATTCTGCTCTCAAACTATTAAAACAGGTCACAGCAAGAACCAAAGAATAGCCTTTGGCTAATGACAGACACTTATCAACATAACAATTACTCCGTTTCAGGTTCTTAGTATCACTAAATTGTAAAAAATTCTTCTAATTATGGAATTAAAATAACTAATATCTATCAGATTTATTTGTTTTATTTAAAAATGTAATGTGCGGCAATTCTGATTTATTTTCTTGGATCCTGCCATGTTTGAATTCTTAAAGAATGTGCTGACAATCCCTTTGCTGTTTCAATCAAGTGGTTCAGAACTAGGGAGGAAAATACTGCATCACTTCGTGATCTGAAAATGACCTAGGAGAATATACACTCTGCTGTCTGTCAGCTCAAGGAATATTTTCCTCTCACAGGTGTACACCGTTGGAGAGTCTGGAATGCCTTTGCTGATGTGGTCAGTGTCTGGGAGCAAGGAGCACCACTGGGTCTATGCCAATGTGATACTTGCCCACAACCATCCATTTCGAGTTGTGTTTGAAGCTGAAGTTGGTGGAGATAACCTCACAGACATTGCAATTGACGATATCTCTTTCACCTTGGAATGTGCTGCTGGAGGTACTGTACCTTAGAACTTGCTGTTTAGTTTTGGCTTAAAAGGTTATGTTTTCACATTAACCTTTTGGTTAGCACCAGATTGTAGGATGCCTGTCTCCCCACACCACCATTTAATAAAAATCTCAATGCAATCTGTAGAACACACACACACACACACACACACACACACACACACACACACACACACACACACACACACACACACAAAGTGAAAATTGCACTTGAATTGTCAGTGCAATACATTAAAGAAATGTTAAATATTTCATGATCTGGAACAGTAAGTGTAAAAGAATTTATTTTGAAGTTCTTTTTCTAATCTGCCTCTCAAGACCCAGCAAAGTGCAGCATATCTTGATCTAAATGCCCTTTTCATGATAGCAAATAACCTTTATGAATCTGAGTTTCAAGTCCAGACTATCTGACATGGATTATGTGCTTTTCCCCCATGAGACAACTGCTGTTTTGCAGATATCAAGAACCCGTGAGGTCAAATTTTGTATCAATTTTGTTAAAAGGGCTTATTTGCAACAAAATCTCAGACTTTCAAAAGCTGATTGAAGTAGAGTTGAGCAAAAATCTGAACTCAGGAGTTGTGGGATTCAACAATGACAACTTATATTTATGTAGTGCCTTTAATGTTATCACGTGCCAAGGAGAGTTACCAAACATGACCTATCTGAGGACTAGTTTCTATGATGGTGGGGATCTCAGGAGGAAGCCTATATATGTTACCTAAAGAGATATTAAAAGCGATTATGGTAACAAGGACCATCATGTAGAAGCAGAGAGACAAGAGGTACAGAGAAGTTTAGAGCCCAGGTTACTGCAATACTACTATAACGTCTAACTTATGCTTTTACTATTACTGTGTCCATATTCATCACTCTACCATTGCTATCAAGCAAAGGAATCGCCCCAGTTCAACAAGAAAAGCAGAAGCTGCCAGGAGCAGAACCATTAACTAAAAATAATGAAGTGCAGCCCTATGAAAGTACAATGCAGAACCACTCATCAAGCTTATGTCTGATCTCAGAAGCTAAGCAGGTTTAGGACTGATCAGTAGTTGCAGACCACCTAGGAACACCAGGTTTCTGTGAGGGGCGCTGGATAAAATGGAGACTCTCTGTCTGCCTTACGGTAGACAAAGTTAAAGAATTTCATGTACGTTACATTCTGAGTGTAGTATTAGGTGACAATAATTAACCTTTATCCTTAAAGAATGAATACTGAATAAAATAGACAGAATTAAAAGTCTCACTATCAACTGCTCATATGAAGGCTTTGCAGTCCTCTCATGTTGTGCCACAGATGATGATAGGCAATTAAATAGCAAATGGGAGGAAATGGCTTCAAGATTGTCTCTCTCCCTACTGATAGTGAGACCCAGATGAGAAAGCCAAAGATAAAGCGGAAGTATTTGCAACCATGTTTAATCAGAGAAGTGAAATATTGATGCATCTGGGCTCACTCCTGAATCATCACAGAATCTGATTCACTCCATGTGATATCAAGAAACGGCTAAGATCATTACTTCAAAGGGTACAAGAGCAAACACCATTCCTCTTTTTTTTTAAATTTTTTTATTTTTCACATCATAAACCACATTGATCAAGATACATACATTTTCCTTTTCAAATATATACAGTGTCGTTTTCTCTCCCCCCTCCCTCTTCCCATCTCACCATCCCTACCTCCCCTCCCATTCATTTAAAGTACAGAATCTAAGATACATTAAACCAGTTAAACAATGTTGTCACTCAATAAAAATAAACAAAATTCCACTGAGTCAATTCTTTTCATTTCCTTCTCCTTCTGTCATTTTAGGTGGCAGATGCCCCCGGTAGGTTTTCTCTATTGTGTTTCATGTATGGCTCCCATATTTGTTCAAATATTGCAATATTATTTCTTAAATTATATGTTATTTTTTCTAATGGAATACATTTATTCATTTCTATATACCATTGTTGTATTCTCAAGTTATCTTCTAATTTCCAGGCTGACATAATACATTTTTTTGCTACGGCTAGGGCTCCTCTTGTAGCATTAAAGTCCTGCACTCCAAATCTGCTGCACCTGTACCCAAGCATTCACATACATTTTAAACATAGGCAGAAACATAGACATGCAAGAAGGTAACAGGCCCTTCTAGCCCATAAGCCCAAACACCCCAATTAACCCCAAACCCAAGGGTATTTGAAAGGGGGGAGGAAAATGGATTGCTGAAAATGTAAATGCTCCTTACAGACAGTTCTGGATTCGAACTTGGGTCACTGGCATCATAATAACCTGGTGCCATCAACTGTGCTGCATATATCCAACAGTGTTGAATATTGCTCGAGTGTGCCCTCCTCCTATTCAATTGCTTAATTATTACCCGATCATTCAAGAGATAATCTGCAGTAAAGTGAGGAAAGTCAACATAAACTCTGCTATCAATTTGCGGCAATTACTCAGAAACCTCCCGATCAACACCTTTTTGGGTTTTTTCCAGAATCACAGCACCAGTTATTCTCCTCCATGTTATTTTAGAGCAATTCAAAGTAATCTAAGTGTTCACTGGATTATCTTTCCTTTCTTGATCATTCAAGGGATGTGGACTTCAGAGGCTGAGTCAACATGTAATTGCACTGGCAAACCTATAAATTGGCCGCTCAGTAAACTGGCTAAAGAAGCCATTCACACTGGACCACTGTTAACCGGTTTTCTGCATCCTTTTACACTCACCGCTGGCCATTCCCGGGGAGAGGGGTGCCTATCCGCCGCCAATGACATATGAGTGACGCATTGAACCTGCTCTCCCAGAATTCCATGCCGCAAAGAAACCCCTCCATGAGTGCCCATGCATATAGCCACATGGAATTCAAAATTTCAAAAATAAATAGCTATGAGACAGAAGTTTTGTTATTATGCTTGAGTGAAATGGGCTGAGAAAAAAAGTGAGGGGGGATCTTTAGTGCAGTGACCAATTAGAAATTGCAGGGAAACTAGAAAATCAACTTACCATAGAGACTTTCAACTCTCAATTAGCCAAAACCTCTTTCCCAGTGCAAATATAAAGAGAAAAATTTTGACATGGTCTGACATCAAAAATGGGAAACTAAAAAATTGTCAAAATTTTATCTTTCCTTTGGTTTGATTTTCATTGAAATCTGTGTTTGTTGGTTATATTACTCTGAGGGAGGTTCCCCAAATTAACAGGGAAAGAATATACTGAATGCCTAGCTAATAACTGCTTGCTCCACAGAAGTATATTTAGGCAATTATAGCTTCTATGTGCTATTTTGTTTACAGTCGGTAAAAGTTAATGATTTAAGTACAATATGGGAAAAAGCAGTGTTTCAATTTGGAAGGAAGAACAAAAGAATGGAATATAGTTTAGTGAAAAATTGCAGCACAAAGGGATTTGGGGCTTCTTGTGCATGAAACACAGAAAGCTAATATAAAAATATAATTGAAAATATGGAAGGTAAATAAATGTTGGTCCACTATTTTAAGGGAGTTTCAAATTAAGGAAATCTTACTACAATTAAACAAGGCACTAGTGTGACCACTTCTGGAGTATTTTGAACAAATTTGGTCCCTTTAACAACATGGTCTGATCTGGGAGTTATGATGGCTTAGGCTTCTGTCAAGGATGCTGCACAAGTTTGCTTTTAATCTCACCCCACCACAATAATCAACCTCATAACTCACTCTCAGTAGGATCATTGCATGTCCTCAAACTCAAAGCTTTTTGGCAAAGTTGTGTTAAACAGCAAATAGAACCATCCAGATATTAAATGTTATACCTACATAATGCAATCATTGACGTGCAAACAACCTGTGAGTTCGTTCATATAATGCAAAACATTAGTGGAAGTAGAACTTTGGAATAAAGGTGAATAAGAATCAGAAGCAGAATTTATTATCATGGAACATGTCACAAAATCCATTGTTTTGCAGCAACGTCACAGCGCGAACCTTACAAAATATATGAAAATAGTGCAAGAAAACATCAAGAGTGATAAGT